>NC_072734.1:184124044-184486964 GCF_026930045.1 Uloborus diversus
TTTTCTTTAGAGGAGCAGCATCGAGAAGGGCCGGTCAACGGTGGTGCTGCAGAGGGACGAATGAAAAATCAAAAGACATCATTCAACAGTCAAATAAAAACAATTAGCAATCGGGATTGCTCAAAAAAAAAAAAAAAAAAACGCACTGAATGATCGAATGATTTTTGAAACATTAATGTATTTAGTTTGTTTGCGCCTATGCAGTACCAGAAAAATGGCATAAATGACTTTGACAAAATATTTTTAACGGTAAACATTTAAAGAGAAGTAAAAGCTGAAGCGACAAGAAGCTTAAAGCAGCAGTGAAAGAAACGAACAAAAGAAGGTTTCAATTTTAAAGTAGTAACGGATGTCTAGGTTTTTTCCCTGAAAGGTAAGAAACTCGATAACACAAAAACAGTTCAAATGTTTTATTTGAAATTACTTCACTTAATGCAATAGAAAAACTAGTATAGCTAACTTTTATTAAGAGAAAATAGATACTGATATCTAAGGCGTACTTTTTTTCTCAATTCTATGAGCAGACATTCTTTTAAAAGATTAAACTATAAAAAAAAATATAGTTTCAAAATAACAACGTCTTTAAACGTAACTTCAGTGTCATAGTTTAGAGGATTTTTTACTTACGAATCCGTAGTCGCAAAATACGGACTTTTGGTGAGGTTTTTTCCCCCTTTGGAGCTACTTCTAACATATTGTTGTTTTGTTATAAGAGTACATATTTATTCTCAAGTGCGGTTAAGATCATATACAATTTGATAGTGTTTCATTGAAACAAAACTTCTAATTATATATAAATGTAATATTATTTAATATATATATAATACTGTAAATTCTAATGACTGTTAGTTAAAGAATATATTTGTGCAGAAAAATACAATAGTTTTACAAAAATACACAAATGTATTTCTCAACTCCATTCTGAAAATATTTAAGTCATTAATAAAAAATATGTGTAATACTTTAATCTCAACTGTGATTTAAATTTATCAATTATCCTGAGCGGAGCACATTTACAGCACCTTTCAGTACGCTTTCTTTTTAACAGCGCACATTTGGAATACATTTCAGAGTACATTCAGGCAACAGGAACACTTTTTCTAGTTTAACGTGTTTCAAACGAATTTCCAATCACTGCAGGAAATTTAAAGTCTATCAATTGATAAAGTATTTACATTTTTGTGTCTTTCCTTCTTTTTTTTTTGTCTGTCTCGTTCCTCTTTTTTTTATGAGAGGATTAATTAAAAGTAATTCTATAAACGCAACTGAATACTCTAACACAGTGTACGACCTCAATATTTTTCTACTTTATTAAACGTTACATATTTACAATTGATCCCTGGACACTGATGGTTAGTTGAAATCTAATTGTACTTCTTTTGAAAACAAACAATTAATAGAAACAAAAATCTTTTTTGTATTTTCTCCTTTAACCAGCTGTAGTGTATCACGCAATAGACTGTAGCTTCTCTTTACAGTAATGTAATCGACATCATTTATCCGGACAAACGGGGATAGTTGGATAATCAAAAAACCGGATAATACGGGCAGAATGAGTAATAAGCGAAACAAGTACTTAAATAAGACGATTTACATTTCATTACGACAGATAAACGATGTTTTCTTACAACATTACATTGAACTTGTTACGAGACATTAAAAATGTTCAAACAAGAAGTTCCGTCTAGAACTATACAAGCCTACTTTCCCGTATACCCATACTACTTTCTAGTACCTGATCAATATTCTCAAAAATAGCTAAAGTCGCAAATTGTTTCAAACATATTTTTGCTAATTTCTGGGAATGAAGTATTCCTTACACATCTAAAAAAATTAGATGCGTAAAAACAAAAAAAGCAGCAGCACTTTTTAAACAAAGCAGCTAATACACCCCCCCCCCAAAAAAAAAATCTTCAACAGCTTTCAAAACGAAAAAATAATAATTAAAATTAATAAGCTTATTAAAATAAATACATCATATAAAAAAAATCGTTTCTTTTTCCCCTGTTGCCAAAAATAATTTTTTAAATGATTTAATTCACTTACCAAAATAAATGAAAACAATAAAATGTCAACTTGAAGAAATACTTTTCATTGTCAAAAAAAAAAATCGTCTGCGCATATCTTTATGTAGAAACATAAATGACTTCCAGTTTATTCGCCGAAAACTGAATACCTAAATTAAAACTTTAGCGTGAAAATAAAAACAAATCATATCAACAATAATTATTTCACAGTGAAAACCGTTGCTGCGGAGTCGGAGTCAATCTCATTTTGGGATAAAGGAGTCGGAGACGAATATGCAAGAATCGGAGTCAGTCATTTGTCCTCCGTGTATAAATTTTTGCCAAAGCTACGAAGTCAGATTCGAAGTTGGGGAGTTGGAGTCCGATTAATTGTCGAGTACAGGAGTCGGAGTCAGGTGCCTCTAAATTCTCGGAGTCGGAGTCTGGAGTTTGGCGTCAAGAGCTATTTCCAACAAAATTTGTTTGAAATAAATCAGGCTTCAAGTACGGAATCTACATTGACTTTCAGTTTCCCCGTAGGCGCTAATGTTAAGTTTTTTTTTGAACTGTTCAAAATTGAACAAAAAATAGTTCAAATCAAAAAGTGAAATATGTGAATGAGGTGTCCTCGCCGAGATCTTTCGAACAAAAAAAAGTTTGTTCGAATCGGACTATTCATTCAAAAGTTATTCGGGGGGGGGGGCAGACAGACAGACCGACAGACATTTTTCCCCATTTCAATACCCTACTTTCCAATTTTTAATTTTTCGATATTTATTTTATTATCTTTTTATTTATTTTTTTTATTTTTTTTGTTTTTTGCGACCTTTTTAAGATGCATTAAGCCCTCTTTCATGCTTTTTTCTTCTTTTTCTGACTTTTACTGGGAAAGTAGGCTGAAAAGTGCCATCATTTCTTAACAAAGTATTGGCCCACTGTCTTTTAATCCAAATACTGATGAGGCCTGAATAAAATATGATTTTCTCACTAAGCCTTTTTTTTAAATATATCAAAATAAAAAGGAATGTTTCGTATTCTTGAGCTCTTGCTATCATAATTCAAAATATCGACGGCAAGAGAAATAAGGTTCTAATATATGTTACTTATCCAATAATTTACATGCTCTAAAATGTAATATTTTTAAATGTGTCCTGTGTATTTGTGTGTCATATAAAGCGCATTTAAATATGATCTGGATAATTGATTGCAAAAAAACGAGGTTCTAATGTATCTTATTTATCAATGACTAACATATAATGACTTACAGGCTCTAAAAGAGATTTTTTTCAGTGTCCTTTGCATTTGTATAACATGTAAAACGCATTAAAATCATCCATATTACTCACAGATTATATTGTAAAAATTTTCTGTCAAAAGTGCGAATATTTTAATTTTTTCTTCTTTTTTTCGGCTTTTGTTTCGACAAAATCAAGTTTTGCCCCTTCAAGAAAATGAACGAAATCAAAAACTTTGAATTGTCACTAAAAATGTCTTTTTGTGTTCTAGGACAAGTATTAATGAACATCTACTCTTTTATTAGCATTCGTGATTTGTTTTGCAGTTAAAAATGAAATATATTTTCATCCACTAGAAATAAAACATTTTGCAATGTACACGAAATACCATTGCTTATTGGGCGTTATGCTAACCAATCATAAATTCTAGAAAAAAAATAATAAAGGGGGAAAAATAATTCTTTGTTAAATTCTGCTTGAGTTATTTCCAATAAAAGCTTATTTGGTGGAATAGTTTTGTAGAAAGTATTATTTAAAGTATTAAAAATAATTTCATTGTTCAATAATTCTTTTTGAAACAACCTTTTTGCAAAACGCATTTGTATGCTTAGTCACTGAAAACCAAATATAGTTTCAACAGATACTTTAGTTTTTGCGTTTAAGATCTTTATCTGTACACTTTACAAAACTATAACTATTTCTGGTTTAAAAGAATAACTGTATTCTAGTTGAAGTGTATAAATGGCACTTTTTTTTGTTTAGTGTAAGAAATATGGTGAATGTTAAAATATAACTTTACTCATGCGAATGAATAATCTGAAATGACTAGACTGATCTTCCAATAGCTTTTCTACACTTGACATTTTAGCATTCGATTCTAGAAGGAGAAATATTTACAAAAGTTCCTTCAGAGCAATGGCAGTAATTACTCCTTAAACCCAACATTCTTATTAGATAGTGTCACATTCTTGAAAGGCTTTTAAAAGATGGATTTTCATTTTAACATCTGCGCTTCAATATTAACTTCTAAATTGTTTAAAAGAGGGAATAACTTTGAGTGCTAAACTTTGTTGGAAAATGGAGTTTTGTAACTGTTATTGAAAATTTGTGACGTGCATTATGAAAAGGTTTCAATAAATGTGAAAACTTTGTGGGTGTATGTTTGTGTGCGAGTATGCCATATGCAAAGTCTTTAGAATGCATTCTTAAATTTTGCGTACAATTCAAACTAAATATTGCTGTCAGAAAATACTTATAACTCTAATATCAGTTTACGGGGCTGATTCAACTTGATTTTTTTCGATTAGATCGAATTCTATCTGCAAGTGAGATATAGATAGATTTATTTCAGGGTGGGAAAAACAAATTTATGTGTGCGCGATTACAGTGCTGGTAAAAAAAAAATTGCGTCACCCTCGCATTTTTACAACGATGGGATTATGTGAGAATTTTTGGTCGACCGTTTAAAGATGAATGTATGGGAAATTCTGCAGAACTTATGAAATAAACATTTAACAGCAGGAGTCTAAAAATTGTTTACGTAGATCGGGGCTGTTTCCGGGCCAAAGCAAACTGCTGACCCCATGCTCATTTTTCCATTTCTGAATCTGCGTGTGAGTTTAGAGGAAAAAAACTGCTTAACCCCATGTCAATTAAAGTCTAATGGCAGGATAAAGATTTCTAATTGTTACTTACTAGTTTTGCCCTATGGAACGGAGCAGAATCATCCTGGAAAATGACGTTTGGAACTGAAGTAAAGTGATCCCGGATATTATATAGGAAGCAATTTCTCCTCCAAAATGCCAATAAACACCTGAGCGTTTAATGTTCCTTGAACAAAGTAAAGCCCACCAACTCCTTGATCAGAAATACAGCCCAAAATCATCTGGGATACGGGATGCTTGACTGTGTGTTAAATGCAGTTGGGAGGATATTCCTCTCCTTTGCGGCGTTTTCACTGCAAAAACGAATCAGAAACATTCCCGGGGAAAAAATGGGCAGCTGATGTGTCAATTTCCGCCATCAACATATCTTGAAATAAAAAAAACAGAAATTTTTTTTAAGCTAAAAGTCGGTAACGTTCCTGAAATCATCGTTAAATCTATCCAAATAATACAGAAATATCTCCGGTAAAGCCAGCCACGTTTTTAGAACCGTTAGAGAAAACTTAATTAGGTTTCAAGTAATAGCTTGGCACTTTCCTGATTTGCCAAGAAAGCTCTAAACGCATTAATATAACTAGGGCCAACGCAAAGGCAGAATTGCAAGTAACAAGCATCTCACTTGCTTGAAAATCTTGTAAAGCTGCTGAATCTAGAGACTTATTTGCTCTTATTCGGAGCTTAGCCAAACTGGATGTGCCATAATCGAGCGCAAGCCGATACACCGAATAAATACGTTCAGTTCATCTTTGAACTGGTGGGTAGGTAATTTTTTCCAACAGTGAGAAGTCTGCATTCGTGCAACTTGAAGTAATTCAGGAAGCGTTTCGACAAAGATACTTAGTTTTTACAGGAAATTGGAGAAAATTACACCGAATAAATACGTTCAGTTCATCTTTGAACTGGTGGGTAGGTAATTTTTTTCCAACAGTGAGAAGTCTGCATTCATGCAATTTAAAGTAAGTCAAGAAGCGTTTCGACAAAGATACTTAGTTTTTACAGGAAATTGGAGAAAATATGTGAAACTCTGAAACTTTCCATGGAAATTACTAGTAAGAGGCCGTCAAGTTCTACGGGTTCAGATACAATTTCCACAATATATCTCTTTGCAGAGATTCAGCTTGTTTTTCTTCTTTTTTTTTATAAAATTCAATTTGGTACTTTTGATTCGTTCACCCTGTTTAGTCTGTGCATGAAGTTGATAAAGATGCTAAGTTTAATTTCTAGTCTTTACCTACCAGATTCAAACATATAGTCCTCCACCCGGATAATTCCGAACAAAGTTAAAAAATCGTGAAAATCGTAGCAGATGTTTTTTGCAAAAGAATGTAGATTTTCTGCCCTAAGAGTAGGAGGCTTAAAGCAAATGTCTACGTTTTGTTGCATTTTTTCCTCTTATACATGTACTTTAAAAAATATATATGGCGTCAAAAATGCATCATTAGATTCCTATAAATGAGGAAGTGAGAAGCAAAGGGATGTAAGTGACAAAAGTAAAAAATTGCAGATGAGCAGTACAAATAATTTGAGAACCTCTCTTCTATGGGCAGGAGATGGTACTTGTAGCTCCAGTATGTGCTGCTGTACAGGAGGATTTCAAGAAACAATTTGATGAAAGCCTACCCCGTATCTGAACTTAAAGCGATTTGCTCGAAACTTTAAATAGTCCATTTACATCCCTTTGCTTTTCACTGCCACAAATGTACTCGTTTGCGAAACTTGTCCGTTGCTCATTATTGCCCACCCCCAAATTTGAAACAAAATAAAACTGCCAAAACGTGAGCAATGAAAAGATTTATTTTGGTCAACATTGATCCTCCTAACTAAATGAAAATGCTGGAAGTAGATTTTATCGCCAATTTGGCGTCGTTATAACGATTACAATAAATGTAAAAAAATATCCACCTAATACTAAAGTAGACTGTTAAAACCGTTAAAAGGTCTATGGAAATAGTCATCTTTACTAATAATAAAACTGAGAATCTCTGTCTGGATCTCTGTCTGTCTGGATGTCTGTGACGCACATAGCGCCTAGACCGTTTGGCCGCTTATAAAATTTGGCACAAATTTAGTTTGTAAGCATGGAGGTGTGCACCTCAAAGCGATTTTTCAAAAATTCTATTTTGTTCTCTTTCGATAAAAATTTTAAGAACATTTTATCCAACAAATTATCATAGCGTGGAAAAGAAAATTACGGAATTATCATAACGTGGTACCGTAACATGGGCGAGCCGAGCAAATGAACATAGCCAATTGGCGAGAAATTCATCATACATTATTTGTAAATATACATGAGAACCAAATGACATTTAAATTTTCTACTACGGGAAAAGTCGTGCGGGAACCACTAGTAGCGGAAGAAAACAATACTCACTCCGGTCAACAACAATGCTCATTCCGTCTTTAAAAGTTTCTTTACTATATTTTTGAAATATTATTAAAAATTCACAAAAACATTTTTTGATCAATGAATTTTTTACCCAATGACTTTACTGATTAATTTGAGGAAAAATATTAGCTTCAAGCTACAAATGAAACAGTGAGAAGCAAAAAGACGTAGTTGAACATTTTCAAGTTTTGGGTAAAACGCTTTTAAAGATAGGGTCCAAGGTAGGTTTTTATTGAAAAGTTTTTCTAAATAAACATCATATGTATAACATCACCTACCGGGGCTACTAGTACTCTCTCTTGCCTCAACACAGAGGAGAAGTTCACCTTCTAATTGTACTTTTTATCTCCAAATTTTGCATTTTGCCACTTACATCCCTTTGCTTCTCTTTTCCTCAAATGGAAATTTTCACAGCATATTTTTACGCTTACCTGCTACAAGAGTTAAGTTCATTAATCTTCGCGCGACTTTCTCAGATTGTTTTCAAATATGTATCTTTGAAATTGACATAAAAGCATATTTCAAATATGACTGCATCTACATTCGTTTTCTCATTCATGCTTGAAACAATCTCTGATAATTATTCGACGCACGTCTTTGCCTCCTAATATCTTTCTAAACGGAGTAACTAAAGTAATGACTTTCATAGTACGTGATTTCCACAAAGATATTCCATTGCAGGCGACTTGAACCTGAGCAAAGAATTCTTGATTACTTTGATGTAAGGTTTAGCTTTCCACTTCCTTAGATTTGTGCGAAACTATTGCGAGTTAAAGGTTCTTCAGTTTGAGGTCTTTCTTGTTTTCAACACCTTTTAATGGAGCATTGATTCTGAATTAGGCTCTTGGAACATTGAAGGAATGGAACGCATTTTCTTTTCACCGTAATTCGAAATTTGGTATTTTTTATTTTTCAAATATAGCGTTGAAAATGGCCCACTGCATTTGATTTTGTTTAAAATAAGGTAAAGTAATTTATTTTACAGCAGGAAATATCTATTAAACGTATTATTAAGTTTTACTGTATTCAGATTTTTAATGCTGCAAAAATATCATCAGTTTGATATCTTCGCCAGTAGAGAAGATGTTCAATTCATAGTAGCATTTTTTAAACAATCTTAAAACAAAGTAAATATGTCATCCTCCTTATTTATCAGTTAAGAGGAGAAACCAGTTTGGACCGGTCAAAAAATCCGTTTTTATATCATAAAATATTATTGTAACTATTCAAGAATATGTTACCAAAATTCAAGTGAAAAATTCTGATTAGTTCCAATGCTGTGAGCACTTAAATTGACAGTAGAGATTCGAAAACGTTCATAACAGTTATTTTCAAACGCGTTTTTCTCGAAACATTTTTTTCAACTGGTGTGCGTTCTAGCTCAAAGAGTTTTTGATAAATCGTTCTGAAATTTGTGCAAGTATTTTTTGATCAATTATACTCGATATCAGCGTTTCTTAATTTCTTTGATCGGTGGAACCCTTTTAAATGCTCCCTTATTTCGTAGAACTCTTAGTTTTTTGTCAATAATCGGCTTTTCTTGACTTAATTAAGAGGTTTTCCACTTCCAGCTCAGTCACTTTCCATGCAGGGCTGATGAGTTCTAATAAGCACGAAACTGCAGTCCTCGGCTGGAATGACTGAGCTGGCGATGCATTTCATGTACTTATTAAGTTAGTTCTTTTTTCAAACACGTGAATAGATCATCACTGTAATTTTTTACTCCGCCTTTATTTTTTGAACTTAGAAAAGTGTAGAAGCGAAATCCGTATACTGTTGTAAGTAAGAGGACTACTGCCGCCCCCCTTGCACCCTCGTGCAAACCGCCTACGCCTATTTGTGTTTCTGAGTATTTTTAAAAGGGATAAATAACCTCATAAATTATGCATGAGTTTTTTGATTAAAATATTTTCTTAGGGAAAGAAATACTGATGCGTTTTACCTACAATAGTGTTAAGAACTCACTAAAATTTACAAAGAAAAAATTTTTAAAACTTAAAAAGTAAAATGTCTCCTACTTTATAACAGTTTTTAAAGTTCTTCATAAATCAGACTTTGATATCATTGTATGTTATGTTGACTTAAATGGTCCTCACTCGTTAAATGTTGAATTTGTGCTTTCAACTGCTGCCATAGATATTGGGAGAGTGGCTAGTATTAATAGTAGAATACTTGAAATTTACTTTAAAAATCACAATTTTTGGCAATATTTGGTAATAATGCAGGAAATGGGAATTTGAGGGGTTCCTCCATAAGTTTTTCATTATTAAAGTTATTTTTAAACTATCTTTGTGGATATTAGGGAGTCAGTAGCTTCTTCCGAATTTCTTTCGAAATTGAAGTACTTAAAAGTGAGGTGCTTATCACTGATCTTGAAACAATTTCGAAGTTGAATCTTAAAGGCACAATTTCAGGCGACAAATAAAATTATTCCTATTGTGGCTAACCCTCTGATGGGTAAGAAATCTCAGATTAGTATACGAAGGGAAAAGTAAATTTATTTTTAATTTTGGAAAAGCGTTTTTATCGATTTTTTAAGTGACAAATTTGAAAGATGTGGAATGAAAACATACAAGTCAGGGAACCCCTGAGAGGGCTTCGTCCCCCTCTCAAGGAGCCCCTGAGAGGGCTTCGTGGAACCCTGGGGTTCCGCGGAACACAATTTAAGAAACGCTGCTCTATATGAACCTAACTCTTGGATGATATTATTAATATTTTTTTATGCATGTGGGAAAACATGGCAGAAAAACAAAACATTGTAATCAACCACCTCAAAAACATGCAATTTTTAACTTTTTTCTACCACAATTACGTTTATATTCTACGGAAATATGCTGTTAATTAAAGAAAAAATGTAATGATTACAGGCAAAAATTGTGGCTTCGGTAATGCAATCAGCAGCAAGTTCTGATGGCGACCGCCCATGGACAGCAGCTTCTAACTCCACTAAATCTAGTAGAAATGACTTAAAAAATTACAAGGGGTACTTCAAAAAGTGAATAAAATGTCCTCCAAGTTTAATGAAATGCTGATTATTTCTTCTCTGTTAAAAAAAAAACGAAAAACACTAAAATTTCGACCTCCTAAACTGGTTTCCCCCCTTGAAAGAGAAGTCATAATGTAAAGCATTACTTTTTCTCTTGAGAAGAAATTAGATTGTTTGTTGACATGAGAAAACATCCTTTATTTGTTTTCCTGCTCAAAATTGCAACACTTAGACAAATATATAATATTTAGAGTAATTAAAAAGACACATGATTGAATGCGTCTTTTGACATGAATGAGATAAATGACCACCAGACGTGGATTCAGACCACCTCAGCATACCAGCTGTTATGTGGAGACGAGCTCCATCTTGCAGGAACCAGTAGCGGCGTGCCATACTGAGACAGCCGGCTTAAGAGCCACCGTGATAATGATATTGTTTGCACGCATCACCACTGCTTTAAGAACCTTTGTAAAGTGATGTTTTCGATATGCTTAATTGTTGGAAGGCCTTTCAAGTGTAAGTGGTATTCTGATTTTCAAAGAATGCAAGTATACGCCCCTGTTGTCATCGGCAGCAACTGTGGATTTACGTTCCTACGTCATGCTTTTCGCATCCCAAATACTTCCCGTATACATTTAAATCTAGCTATTATCTTGTAAACTATGAAAATCTGCGCGAGATTAGGGCCAGGACGGTCATTCCAAGCTCGTCAGCTTGCGAGATCGAGATTTTCGCTCATGTGATCGGTTGTGACGTAGGAATGTTGCAAAGTTGTATTCTAATCTACTCGAACCTAGCCGCAAGCTAAGTTCAAGTAGATTAGAATACTACTTTGCTGCATTCCCACATTACAACCGATCACGTGAGCGAAAATCTCGATCTCGCAAGCTGACAAGCTTGGAATGACCGCCCAGAACTTTAGCCTAAGGCCACTATATAGACGAGCCGACGCATCAGCTTAAGGTCTGCCGTTTTGTATCGGAGCGCGTGTTTCAGTAGGTGTCTATTCTGTTGAGTTATCGTGCTTGTTGATGTTTCACTGCGAGCAATCATTAGCTACACGTGAATTGTTATCCAAAATGGCAAAAAAACTTAAGCTCATGCGCTTACCTATGTGTATAGCGGGTCTAACTCAGCCATAGATGACGTCAAAATGACTAAGACTTCCCAGTGCAATAACTTGCCACGTCATTGGGTGTCTTTTTATTTCGGAACTCTAAACGGCATGTCCATCAAACGAACAAATGAACTTAATTTTTTCATTAAATTGTCTTAAGTAAAAGAGCAGTTCCTCCAAGGTCAGTGACTACACGTTACTTAATACCTATTCCCGGTAATTTATAATGCACCTGTTATGTCTATATATGGACTGTTATACTATGGAAGAATTGCATTAACACCAATAAATTTAAAAAATAATAGTTTTAAAATATTTTTTTTCTATGTGTTTTGACCTCCCTGTAACTAATTATTAGAGTATTGAAAACAACAGTCAGAAAATATGTTTTTCATACGGCACTAAAAATTAAGCAATAATTAGAAGAACTGTTTCTTGCTTATTTGCAAAGTATGTAAGGTGTCAATGTGTTACTTAAACATTATTACACATTTTAATTTAAAATTTCGCATTCATTTCTGAAACTGAATTTATGCAGGTTTCATTTTCATTTTATATTACAACCTCAATAATGACTGAAAAATGCGTGGAAAGCATACTGTTCTAAATTTCATCAGCAAATTTGTGGAAAATGCAAACATTTTAATTGACTTTATTTTGTTTGTAAAAAACTTGACTGTTTTACTTTTTTGTGAACTGAGTATCAGAAAGAAGTGCAAATTGAGAGATAACCTCAAAGTTTTAGGGCATATTTTTTACCCTACTCTACCATACACTGCTATGTATGTGGATATTACAATCAAAAAATAAAATGTTTATGACAATGACGTAGTTACTTTCGAGAAAAAACGTCATTTGTTGACTGGTTTACAATTACTCCAACAGACTATTGCTTATCTAGAAAATCACTGCATATAACTATGTATGAAAAAAAAATTCGACTGGTAAAACGAAGTCCGATAGGAATATTTATATTAAATTAATTCTTAATTTAAGTTCTTTTTATCGGCAAGCTTCAAAATTTATTCGATTTCTTAATCAATAGAGAAACATAAAAATTCACGCAAAACTATCTCCACGAAACATTTTTAATATAAGTTTCAATTATGCTATTTCTTGTAAGAAAGGCAAATTTTTAATCGTCTTATATTCTTAGCAAATAAATGTTCTTTATGTTTCTTTGTCTGCATTAACATTCTGATTAAACGATGGATTTTAAGACTTTTGTTTTGTTCGAGTTAATCCCATGTGTTGGAGAACTGTCATTTCATGCAACTTCTGTTTGAGAATGCTGTAATCCCCGGATAGCAATGGCCTAATTACTTGTAATCTGGCTCGTGTAACGCTAAGGATGTTCATCCTTTTCCTGCTATTTTTTTTTCCTGTCAGTTAGTAGGACTTAAAACCTAAAGGAGGTAGATTGTACCTATAGGGGAGAGTGTTGTACATTGGGACACTTTTCATATTTCAACTTTTTAACGTCAATTATTTTAATAAAATTTAAAATATAAAATTCACCTTAAAATACCCCAACTTTTTTTATGCAATACAGTCAAACCCGCTTAATGAAATAGCCATCTTGCCACGAAAAAAATATTCTAATAAGCGGGATATTCCAATAACCGGGATCGAAATAACACATTACATTGGTTTGGTGAATTGAAATTGTATTACATTAAGCGGGATATTCTTTAAAACGATATTCTAATAAGCGGGCTTGACTGTATATAACTTTTAATTCAGACAGTTTGAAAATAAAATTTGCTAGCCGTTTAAAATAAGAGTTACAAGCTGTTCCAAGGTACAATATCCTATTGTACCTTGGGACACATCCTGTTGTACTATGGGAAAGTATTAATGATTCAGGAAACAGCCATCTACTTGAACCAATTTTACACCAAAAAACAAAAACAAAACAAAAAAAAATGTTTATGGTAGTGAATTAAATTATGAATAATGAATTATGAATAATGAATAATAAATTATGAATTATGGATAATGAATTATGAATTATATATAATGATTAATGAATTATGAATTATTATCTAACATTAAATGTGTTTAAAAGATTACATGAGATTAGAACTTTGTTCCTTGTTCCTAAACATATCTTAATTATTAAGAACATGCATATGTTGTATCTTGGAACGTGTCCTAAGGTACAAAATGTTTGACTGTCCCAAGATACAATCACCACGTGGTTTAAGAAAAAACAAAATGATAGTCAGTCTAGATGTACTATCATTATTTTCTCATAGCCAAAATATTTAAAGTACTTCTCTTTTATAACAAAATAAAATTCAGTTGATTAGTTTTACAAATACTTAGAAGAGAGAAAATTAAATAAAAATGAAGAAATTATTTACTTTGGAGTCATGAAATTTGCTTTCCCTCAGAAAATCGTCAGTTTTACTCAATTGATGCTGATTTTTACTATGAAACCATTTAGTAGTGAAGGTTACTATTAGAGATTACAAAAACATGGCTGATAAAAATAGGCTCTTAGAAATTAGCAGTGTCCCAAGGTACAAACGTGCCAAGATACAGCACTCTCCCCTATATAGATATAAATTGAGCTAAACTCTCTTAGTACGACTGCGTTTAATACGAAACCACTTCTAAAGCAAACATTTTGTTCATCGAGTTTGATTTACTATTTAATTACATTAAAATTTTCAAGTATAATACGTACGTTAAATTGAAAGTCTTGACTAAAACGAACAAAAATTAATGACCGCCTTCTTTTAAATGTTCGTGGTTGAATAATGTAAATTAATATTTTAGAAATAGTTTATTATTTTTTTAGGTAGTAGAAGTTCCATTGTGAATCGAGAAGAAAATATTACATATTTTGCTTCGAATATAAACCGTACATTTTGTTGAAACCGTACATTTGTTTACCCTGTGGACATTTTAATTCTCTCGGAGATAAAACTGAGCATCTTCAGTTGTGGAGTACACCCTATTCCGTGAATGTCGATTATCATCATCCTTTATCAATATTTTCCAAAAACAATCATTAATAAGAAATAAGTGATTTTTTCTGAATGTACTAATAGTTGGCTACTGGCTAGAAATATTTATTTGGCGAAAGATTTTGATAACTTGGAGTGTTCGAATCTTTCCATCAGTTAGTATTTTTTTTCAATGCCAAAGATTAAGTTTTAATGTCTTTGGGCTCTCCTGATATTGCCAGAATGAATCACTATTTCCTGTTTTGCGAATAATTTTTAAATATTGATTGAGTACTTAGTCGAGAAAACAAAAGAAAATTACAACAGTTCTATTCTTTTCTCAAATCCATCCAAGATGATTTTAATTCCCATTTCCTGTAATTACGTTGTGGTCAAGCTGTTAGCCTGAAATATTTGAGGCTAAGAGGACATACTACAAGTAACTATTCATTATTAGTTCTTTAAGGGGTCACAGTACCTTTAACTCTTTTTTTAACAATTTAAGTAAATTTTATATTTCTTTGAAACCATGACATGCATACTTATTTTGTAATAAAAAATTTATTTTCAAAATTTAAAAACATTGCCTATTTTTTTTCAAAAATTCAAAAAATTGAGAAAAATTTCAATATTTTAAAATTTTTAAGGCTTTTTTATTTTTGCACTAATTTTAAAAAAGTTTTTTGCTAAACGATTACTATAATCATCTCTAAAAATCTGTGCATTCATTTGCTTATGAGTTTATTAGAAAATTTTCTGTGATTAATTATGTAAAAAATCAATGTTTTTTTTTTTTTTAATTTGGCCTTTAAAGGTTTAACATGCTCTAAACATTTTGAGTAATTAATAAAATGCTTATCCAATGCACAGTTTTGTCAAATATGTTATTCCAATTGCAAAAAGTATTACTTTAAACCCGTATCTTTAATAGAAAAAAATCCTTAGGGATTCTAATAACATGAAAACACAAAAAAACCATCATCGAGAAAAAGCAATTTATACTTTTTCTTTTGCATAAGAACACATAGCGAGCATGGCCTAAAACCTCTCATAACTTTTTAAATATTTGAACTATAGCAATGAAACTTTTCCACTGTGTTCAGAATAGTTTTTAGTTTTGAAATAAGCAACAAAATTTTTTTTGATAGTTTCATCATTTTTGAGGTATTGTAACCCCTTAAAAAAGACCTTAATAATGAAATAGGAACAACGAACACGCGAACAAAACTGATGAATGACAATAATGTGCTTTGCATGAAATACTTTTTGAAGCAGATGTTTCGTTCTAAGACTATGCATAATGAAACTAAGAAATTCTGTTTTAGTTTTGTGGCTTAATCATCGTCCAATCGAATTAAAACTCTCTCTTTGGCGTACCTGTGAGAAGGCTCTTGCTCAGTATTTAGTGGTTCTTAATGTTCTAACTGGTTTTTGGTAAATCCGTTATTTTTATTACTTTGCTGCCTGCTTGTATGACTCTTGGTTTTTGTCGGATGTCTTTCCATCCAAGAGATCGTTTCTTTTGTATTAAAAAAGGCGTTCTTGTAACTCAAACACGTGTCTGAAGGAATATGCAATTTGTGATCTTTGAAGCTGTTATTTATTATTTTAGGGTTAAACTCATTAAAAAAAATAAGTCAATGAAAAGCATAACAAATGTATGATTAAACAAGTCTGACTTTGTCATGTACAAATAAACTGCGATCAATTTATAAATATTAAGATGCCTCTAGTTTTACTGAATTTGTTTACTTAACGATGCTATGAGATAGATAACACTGCTTTTATTTGCTTTGACCTTTCACTAAAACTATATATAATTCATTTTTGGAAATATATAACTTTCTTTTCCTGGACGTAGAATTTTCTAGGTTGAAGTTAATGAAAGCACTGCTGTCTGCCAAACATATGAATTTCGTTTCTAGAATAAAAAAAAAAATAATACATTCATAAGCTCTACTACTAGCTTTTCATTAGTACAAATTTAGTGAATACTTTGTATATAAACACTTACGTTCTAAGAATTACTTACAAACTCAAGTAAGCAAATAAGTGAATGAAAAAAATATTTGTCAATCATAGTTATTAAAAGCATTTACATAAAATAAAGTAGAAAATGTCAAATAATGCAACTACCTTTCGTTAGGCAAACTACGTACACAAATAAACTTTGTTTAATTGTCAAATAATGTATTCGTATAAAAAAATATCCAATTCAATATAAAATGTCATAGACCTTTTTTTTTTTCATTAAAGAATAAGAAACGTTCTTTTGTTCGCATTTCTGTCCTAAAATGTTCAAATGAGAATTTTATCAATTGAGACAGTGATAAGCAAAGGGATGTAAGTGGAAAATTAAAAATCTGGTGATAATCCGTAGAAATGATAGGTGAACCTTTCATCTGTCTTAAGACAAGATATAGTACTAGTTGCTGCTATACAGCATGATTTAGAAAAACTTTTCAATGAAAGCCTACCTATTATCTATCTTTAAACTCGTTTTACTCTAAACTTGAAACTGTTCACTTACACCCCTTTGCTTCCACGGCCTAAATTTTATTCGAAACATTGTTTACATTTACAGTCCTTAGTTACAAGCACAGACTGATCATTACAGAAATTATTCTTAAATTACTTTACACTTTGTAAAGCATTTGCGTAATTATCTCATGGTTGCATAATGCATAAACAGCATTCTAGAAAGCATTGTGTCAGCGTTTTGTTCTAGACAACGTTATTCCTGCTTTCAATTTTTGAAAATGAATATTTTACTTATACGTTGAAACGAAAATCCGTCTTTTAAAATCCTTTTAGAGAGGGTGACACAACAAGATAAGTATGTCGCTTAAAGACTAATTACTCCCATTACTCTTGAGAAACTTTTATAAATATTTACCGTTCATTTTATGATTACCAGATTTTAAATGCCAAAAACCTCTCCAAGAAAGCTCTTATGTTTGAAACATCTTATAACATAGAAGTTGATTTTTTCATGTATATTATCCCAAAGCTTAATACTTTAATAAAAGCTAGAACAAACGGAAATGGAGTGTTTTGGTCTTTTAAGGAGTTTTATCCACGATAGTTCTCTTTTGATAAAGAAAAGCGATCGCTCTCAGGGGTTCGTTACAGATATTTTATAAGTCTTACCTGGATTTACCAATTTTTTTTTCCCAAATCTTTAAATTTGGTTGGTTTTCTTGAAATTTTGTACTATTTTAAAACTTTAAATCTCGTTAACAGAGACAGCAGAACAAATTATTTATCCATAAAAGTTTAGAAAAACCGTTTTACTATGTTTTTTCGATTGCTAACAGTTTATTATTGATATTATTATTATTATTGTTATTATTATTATTATTATCATTATTATTATTATTATACAATTCGTTTGGTTCCCTTCCTTGTAAGGAAATGAATTAACATAGGATATGACTAATTATTTTCGACAAGGTTCAGAGTTTTCGCGTATCTCTATCTCTGGACTCAGTCAGTCCTGCTAAAGCTTGTAACCAGGGCTGCGGAGTCGGAAGGAAAATGGCCGACTCCGACTCCTGGATTTTGAAACGTCCGACTCCAACTCCGACTCCAGATTTTTTTTAACTCCCTCTCTCCCTTCAGGGGAAGGGGGAAAACCTCGAAACAGAGATTGAAATATTAATTCCTTTTTATGACAATTTCGCATTTTGTTTTTTATTGTAAACTCAAGACGTTAGAAATTCAATTTAAAAATCAAATTTTCCAATAGTTACGAGTTAAAAAGTGAGATGACTTAAACATCCCTTTTGAAAAATTTAAAAAGGATTATCTGTAATTTGCCCCCGTTTAATGTTTAACAAATAGATATTGATCAAATCGTGTGCTTTCAATTTTTGAAAGCTGTAACTTGAGAGAAAAAAAGCTTTTTTTCTAAATCCAAGTTATTGAGAGGGGGTGGTTTGCTCCGGGTGACACCCATCTGGTAGATGACACCCAAAGTTAATTTCAGAGTTATAAAAAATATAAATATTTTAATTCAGAAAATTTTCGCGAATATATTTTGAATTATATTTCATCAACAAAATTTCAACGAAAATCGGGCACATATACGTCAGGAGCTAATTTTACACAAAATGCGGCGGTATACAAATTTGTACGAATAGCCTTTATATTACCTATATTTCTTCTTCGTTAAATTTTTAATTTAAATTTTGTTGGCTGCTTTAGAATTAACCTTAATATGAAGATTTTAAGATTAACTGCAATTATTAAGTGTTGTAATCAAGAAATCATTTACACTTAATTTGTTCCATACTTTTTAGTGAGAACCAAGCTTACAGAAATAGTCTTAATAAAGAAAAAAACATTAGATAATTTCATCGGATCATTTGGATTCGTGCTTTCGCGCCAGAATTGCCGATCACCCTTAAACGTTTCAACCTTAGCTACGGGCCTCGACTTACTAATTTGTTACGTTTCTTTTCTATTTTATAACTGAGATCGAACAAAACACTATATTTCTATTTTTATTTGAAAGTAATTACTTGAAAACGTTAGGCAACAAAACCGTTTCTTGACAGTTGCTATTAGTTAAGTCGAAAAGCAAGCAAACTAGTGGACGGCTACAGAAAGTTCGCTAAGCACTCAAGCTAGCTGATTGCCGGCAGTTACTTTCTCATTAGTATCTTTTAATACATGTAATAGAACAAATAGGTAATCAGTTTTTAAAAAATGCAAGGAGAGTCAGTGAAAAGGAAAGAAAAAAAGAAGCCCGGAGTCGGAGTCGAAGTCGGCATGTTTTCTAACAACTCCGACTCCGACTCCTTTACCCCAAAATCAGTCCGACTCCGACTCTTCGATTCCCACTCCGACTCCACAGCTCTGCTTGTAACGACAGTTTAAAATTACCAAAGGAGTATGTCAATTTATATTAATCTGTTAGTTGCCCCTTCCGTCAAGTGGTGGATGTCTTAATTGCACCGCATTTATAAAGACGATCCGTAAAAACAAACTAATGAATCTGTCATATGAATCTCGACAAGCTTCGAATGGTGATTATTTTCTTTAATGTGGAGTTACCATGAAACCCGCATGTTCCAACTGCTACTTTCCTTCTATATGGCGCTCCTAGTCTTATGTTTCGCCAATTTTAGCTATGAGTCAATAAAGTGCGCTCGTAATTCAAACAAAAAAAAAAAAAGAAACATTAGTTTTGGTCAACAAGTACGAGCTACAGCAATAAATCTGCGCTCAGAGACGTAATCGCAACTGATATTGCTCTATATATACTCACGATAAAAAATTTTGTGTAAACCTTACTCCATAAAATCGGTGACAGCTTAGCTGTCTCCAGTGCAGTATCTTAACTGATGTTATAACTGGTGTAAAGTTACACCTCGCTTGGTGGAAGGTTACGCCACGGCAGTGTAACTATAGCGTAACGTCTTACTCATTTCTGCGTAAGGTTACACCATTATTTTCTGTATTCTTACAGAGAAACTGCTTAAAAGGTTACACATTGGTGAGAATTACGCTTTCATCTGACTTTCTTGAACGATTTATAAAGTTTATGCTTCATAACTACCAATGTACACCAATTATTCATTTACTTTAATATACAAATAAGACAGTTTTATTGCACTAAGAGGGGAAAAACCCTGAGTGGGGTCCGAACACGCAAAGCGAATCTCACAGAAAAGGCCGCTTTTACTGTTTGGCCACCAAGGACGGCTTTCGTTACGCTAATAAGAGTTTACCTACTCTGTGCCGATTCTGATCTTTACGCATGCGCTTTGAATTCTACTGAAACCATAGGGCAAAGTTTCTTCAAAAATTTGAATTCTTAAAACAATGATGCTACACACTTCAGAATTCGTGTACCATTACACCCATAAATACTGGTAACCAATACATTTTTTTTTTACTGTGCTGACACGTTGAGTAAATCACTCACTTTGTACAACTTTCAGTGATTGTTACGACAGCACAAGTCTTAATGAGACCTATGTTTAGCCAACGAGCCCTGATTCATTCCACGACAACTAGAACAATGGTTAGGGGAGGGTGACCCAAAACGGGTAGGCCTCCGTATGTCCTCCCCCCTCCACGGCTTGTATGTGGCGATGCATACGTATGTCGTGTTTGCATGAACACTCCGAGATTTTATCAGTCCCAGCAAAGCAGCAGTGAAGTGGCATGGAGCAACCAGGATTAGAATTAAAAAAAAAAAAAAAAAAAAAGAATACATTTCTAAGGAAAAAAAATGAAATTTTGTAATTTATGAATAGTCGAAGATAAGCTTATTTTTTTGATTGTCAATAACATCTCGTTATTCCGACACAATCCACCTACAAACTACGATAGTCACTTCACATGTTTCTTTTTAAAAATTATGGTTATAATTATTGAAATAAAAAACGTGTCTTCGGGTAAAACGGTTCGGGCAAAGCGGGTGAAGGATTTAATCATATATTTATTTATAATTTCATGACTCGCGTGCTGACTTAGATTTTCCAGTTCAATAGGATAAGTTTAACTTTAAAAATTTTTTTAGGATGGCAATTAATTAGCATATTGATTTAATCAGTTATTTCTTTATGTTTTATAAACAAATGTGCTGACTTGAAATTGGATAAGTACAACTTTTTTGTATTTTTTTTAATAATGACAGGTAGCTAGTCATTTTTATAATCATGTATGACTTCATATTTGAGTGGCAAATGTAGCAGATCACAATTAGTTAAGCTTACCCGCTTTGGGCACCCTTGTACAGCAAAGCGGGGTTTTCAAATGTTTGTAAAGTTTGATAATAAATAAATATTGAGTTTGAAATCATACAAAAATCACTTTTTATTTCGAAGTTCGAGAACCCTGCTAGGAAATAAAACCGAAATTGTTGCAGTAAAAATTCAAAAACCACAATTTTCGAGCGTTCTTCAAAAACCTACGCACTTTGGGCCACCCTCCCCTAAATATTACGTTCATTTTTCTGCCGTTTTGTATGAACTTGTGAAATTTAGTGTACGGGAAGTTGATACACTATTTTCAAAATGCATAAAACCGTTTTTGATATTTTTTGAAAGTTTGGTTTACGTGAGAATTCGATAGAATATGATGTTTGAGCAAGTGATGATTTATTTTTTTATTTTTTTTTGAATTTATTTATGTAAAAGATATTGATGATCTAAAACAAAAACGCATGAAATGTCAAGTGATGAATTTATTTATGTAAAAAAGTGATGAATTTATTTAAGTGTCAATTTATTTATGTAAAAGATATTGATGATCTAAAACAAAAACGCGTGAAATAACTTACTAAAAGTTACAAAACGTATTTCCATAGATAGCCTTAAATAAGTGTTCACATTAGAAAATTTAAATCAGTAGATCAAAGGGAGCTTCCTCTAAGTAACTTATATATTCTTCATTCAACCCAAAAATGTTGTTTGAAAATTTCCTTATCTTTTATTTACTAATTAGCATTTCGATTCTTTTCATGTGATGCAGGTTTCAAAAAATAATATCAGCTCTATGTAGCTGAGTGGTATTAGAATATTTTTGAAGTAAATTTCAGATGGAAAATATGCAATGAAAATTAGAGAAAAAGCGTCATACGAGGAAAAAAATCAAAAGGATGTAGAATTCGTTTTTTCTTCCTCTTTGGACTGGGTTTTAGTGTTTTTTGAATTTCTTCACAGAAATAACATAGGCATTAGATTGAATTAGCATAAAGGTTGAAGAGGTAAAAATTGAGTAAAATCAAAAATCAACGGGGATAAAGAAACACATTATCAAAAAACTGCAGTGTGTTTTATTTGAGTTGATATTTTTGTTTTTAAATTTAACTATGAGCAATTAGCTATAAGCAATTTCAACTATTTTGAATTTCAGTAAAGGAAATTTTATTTTGTCATATTAAACCTCTATGTGATTAAGTTAGAAAAGTTGTTTAATTAAATAAGATTTATTTGTTCGTTTACATATATTACAACTCTAATTTTGAGACAACTGCATTTTACCTGAAAAGTATTTTTCCTTTGGATTGTTTTCTTTGCCTGAAAATCCAGCGTCAGGAATGTAAGAGTTACTTAAATAAACTATTATTCACAGTGTGCGAAAAGAAAAAAAAATAACTCAGTGTAAGGGCTCAGCTCCTAATTTATGCAATTAGTACAGCATAAAAAAGAAAATCTTTTCAATGAAAGCCTACTTACGGCCACAGCTTTAAACACGTTTTCCTTAAAACTTGAAAATATCCACTTACATCCGTTTGTTTCTCACTGACTCAGTTAAAAGTGATTCATTGAAATAAAACTTCTAGTAATATCATGTTGAAAGATTCTATTGAGTGGTGGTTAAAGAAAGCTGTTCAAGTTATATTTGTGCGGAAAGATGCGATGGTTTTAAAAGCGTACACACATGTGTTTCTCAATTCTGTTTAAAAATATTTAAATCATTAATAAATATCTGTGTAATAATTTGTTCTCAAATGTGTTATTAAGCTTACATTTAGAGCAAATTTCAGTACGCTTTCTTTTTAAAAGAGCGCATTCAGAACACATTCCAGGGAAATAATTACGCAACAAGAACACTTTTTCTGGTTTAACATGTTTCAAACAAGTTTACAATGTGTACAGGAAATTTAGAGTGTATCAATTGATAACGTATTTAAATTTTGTGCTTCCCCCCTCTCATTTTTTCTTATATCTCGTACTTCCTTATTTTTTTATTTGAGAGTATAGATTAAGAGTAAATGCAGAGAACATAACTGAATACTCTAATACAGAGTATGTGCTCAAAAAATTTCTACTTTTTAAACGCTACGTATTTACAATTTGTCCCTGTTGGTTGTTTGTTTGTAACAGAGGTACACATAGATTTTACACTGTAATAGAACTTCGAAACGTTACTGATTATTTCCGTGGAACGCTTCGCGACTTCACATGTTTTCATCAACTTTCTGTGAAAATAAAGTATTTTTGTCAAAAAAAACCTGAATTTCTACGAGGCACGAATGCAGGCTTCTCATTGTGAAAAAAATTTTAAGCTTCAAACTGAAAGATAAACTTAGGGTATTTATTAAGTGTTACGACTTAATTCAAATACGAATCATTCTGACTAAGCTCCTAATGAAAGCAAAAATATCTCTGGATTTCGTAGCTTTGCAAGTGTTACAAATTCTGTAAGTAGTAATTATTTTTGTGATTAATTTGCTTAAATTCGGCGTTTATTAAATTATCTTTTATCTAAAATTATTCTAGTAACGTAACCTGTAAATAGATTTTTTAATGAATATACAGCCCCCGTACATTCGGCTGAAGTATACGGTCTCCTAATTACTGAATGATAAAATTTGTGAATGGAAAGAAATAAGATAACGGTCTACGATTTTCGAGAAGCATTTCGAATATTGTGGAAACTTTTCGATGTTTATAAATAGCGTCCCGCATGATAAAAAGTCAGTCTCTAGTTAGTTTTTGCTTGTGAATCATTGCAGCGGTACGCTGAAGAGCATTTATTGCCCTGTTTTGTGAAGCCTTTTGAGCTGTATTTTTGCTTATTTGGATTAAATACGTGTGTAACCGTTGAGTTTACGGTGTTGATTGTTATTTGCCTAATTACTGATGATTAATTCAGCAGTTGTCAACGATCTTTCCTATACATAGTGTAAATAAAACTCCTGTGTTTCTCTGAAGAACTGTGTCGTCCTTTCAAGAAAGTGGAAGTCGCACCGGATCCGTTGCACAAGAAATGCAAGCGAGTGAGATTCTTGATACTTACCCAGAATTCTGTCATAGCTTTGATGATGTCAGCAATAATGCTTTTGAAGCTTTCTTTATAAATCAGAAAAGTGCTAAGCCTAATAATTGAATTAGCTTGAGTTTATCCTTAAGTTCCAGAATCCCGACTAATTTTAACCGAGGAGATTTCGGAATTTTTCAGAAAGGTTCCAGGAAAATTTCAGGAAGGTTACTGAGTATTAGTGGAAAACATTCTTGTGTTTTGCAAGAAATGTTACTTGCAGAAATTGGGCACATTAAATACCCTTTGTTTTACAGGAACGTTTCTGATTTGTTTTTACAGTGCAACTAACACTCTATAAAACTTCTTTCCTATGATTATCGTTAAAAAAAACTCCAAAATGTTTCCTAGAAACCACCTGTAGTTTATGATGTTGCCAGTAGCTTCTCTTTACAACAATACAATAGAACATCTTTCAGCTAACAAGGACCATTGCCAATTCGGATGATCAAAAATCCGGATAGAATGGTTTTTGAGCAAAACAAATACTTAAGTCAGAAGAATCACGTTTCATTACGATAAATAAACGATGTTTTTTCTTACAAAGTTACATTGAATTGTTACGTGACTTTAGAAATGTTTAAAAAGATACCATCATTTCTTAACAAAGTATTGGCCCTTTGTCTTTTAACCCTAGAGAAGTCGCGTTTCCATTTGTTATGCTAGTGCTCGCGCTTCGGTCTTTTCCCCGGCGTAGCGATCCGTGAGAC
The DNA here is from genome assembly GCF_026930045.1 of Uloborus diversus. Taxonomy (NCBI): domain Eukaryota; kingdom Metazoa; phylum Arthropoda; class Arachnida; order Araneae; family Uloboridae; genus Uloborus; species Uloborus diversus. The sequence continues at coordinate 184,148,886 of NC_072734.1, forward strand.
GAAAGCAGAAGAAAGGAAGTACCGGAGAAAAAATGACACCTGACTAGGATAGCGCGCTATTGGTCTAAATGAACTATTGGTCTCAATATACATTTCCAAAAGCTATTCAACCTTGAAATACCAAAGAAAATTCTCAGGACTAAGTGTGTGGGCGGGGGAGAGTCTGACCTTCAGCTACACAGATGGGCCCCATTATTAGAATATGGGGTGGTGGGATAGAGCGAAATATCTGACAACGGGCGAGGAATCGACCGAAGCGCGACTTCTCTAGGGTTAATCCGAACACTAGCGAGGCCTGAATGAAGGATGATCTTCCCTTTAATCCTTTTTTCTTTTAACTAGTGGTACACGCACGGCTTTGGCCGAAGTCGAAACTGAAAAGGTCACTTGGTTCGCCTGTATATTTACAAATAATGGATGATGACTTTATCTCCAATCAAAAAAAAAAAAAAAAAAAAACTCCTCCTCGTCTAAAAAAATAATCCCTCAAATATGTCCTTTATATTTGTGTTACATGCAAAACGCTTTTAAAATTGATCCGGATAATCGACCGTAAGATAAATGAGGTTTTAATGTAAGTTACTTATCAATAACTTACGTTACTTTTAGATCTGTCCTTTGTATATGTATATCGTATAAAACGCATTTGAATTTGATCTGGATAATCGAGGGCAAGAAAAACAAGGTTCTAATGTATCTTATTTATCAATGACTTACATGTCATTATTTACATGCTCTAAAAAAAATTTTTAGTACGTCCTTTGTATTTGTACAACATATAAAACATATTATATTTTTAAAATTTTCTGTCAAAAGTGCGAATGATTTTAGTTTTTCTTCTTTTTTTCAGCTTTTGTTTCGACGAAATCAAGTTTTGTCCCTTCAAAAAAATTAACGAAACTAAACATTTTGAAATGTCACTGAAAATGTCTTTTCGTGTTCTATTACAAGTGTTATTGAACATATATTCGTTTATTAGCATTCATGATTTGTTTTGCACTCAGAAATGAAATATAGTTTCTTCCACTAACAATAAAACAGTTTTGCAATAGACACGAAATAACATTTCTTACTGCACATTATGCGAACCAATCGTAAATTGTAGGAAAAAAAAATAAAGGGAGACAAAAAATTCTTTGTTAAAGTCTGCTTGAATTATTTCCAGTAAAAGTTCCTTCAGTGGAATGGTTTTGGAGAAAGTATTGTTTAAAGTATTGAGAATCATTTCATTGTTCAATAATTTGTTTTGAAACTTACTTTTCGCAAAACGTATTTGTATGCTTAGTCATTGAAAACACAAAATAATTTTAACATATAAAATAGTTTATGTGCTTAAGATCTTTATCTATACTCCACACAAAAATATAACTATTTCTGGTTTGAAAAGAATAACTGTATTCTAGTTGAAATGTATAAAGACACTTTTTACTTCCTTTTACAAAAAAGGAAGTATTGTATTTTCAAAAAAAATTTCATTTAAAAATCGACCTTAATTTCCATTTTACTCACCCCCGAATTGAATGTTGAGCTTTTTCTCGACTCGACCACACGTGGATAAGTGTCTACGAACGTATAGACAGGCGAAATATCCATTTTGACGATTCCCGAGTTCATTACAACGAGTTTTCTCGTGACGTCTGTATATACGTATGTATGTATGTGCGTATGTTCGTATGTGCGTATGTATGTCGCATAACTCACAAGAACGGTAAATCCTAGAAAGTTGAAATTTGGTACGTAGGTTTCTAGTGTGGTCTAGTTGTGCACCTCCCCTTTTGGTTGCATTCGAGTGTTTCTAAAGGGGTAGTTTGCCCCTTTTTGGGGGGAAATCATTGTTAATTTCGATGCAAACTCAAGTGGTGTTATAATTTGGCGGACACTTGGCGATATATTGCCAGTCTTTTAGTCGCCAAGTTTTGTCGCCAACCTAGCGACAAATTTGGCGACTTTATTTTTTTTTAAATCTGGTTTCAATTTGGCCACTGTTGGTGATATTTAGAGAGTAAACTACTGAATTATATTAAAACTGCCAATAATGAGAAAATGACACTAAATTGGAGTCATGTGATGCACCTCCCCTTTTGGTTGCATTCCAGTGTTTCTAAAGGGGTAGTTTGCCCCTTTTTGGGGGGAAATCATTGTTAATTTCGATGCAAACTCAAGTGGTGTTATAATTTGGCGGACACTTGGCGATATATTGCCAGTCTTTTAGTCGCTAAGTTTTGTCGCCAACCTAGCGACAAATTTGGCGACTTTATTTTTTTTAAAAATCTGGTTTCAATTTGGCCACTGTTGGTGATATTTAGAGAGCAACCTACTGAATCACATTAAAACTGCCAATAATGAGAAAATGACACTAAATTGGAGTCATGGGATGCACCTCCCCTTTTGGTTGCATTCCAGTGTTTCTAAAGGGGTAGTTTGCCCCTTTTTGGGGGGAAATCATTGTTAATTTCGATGCAAACTCAAGTGGTGTTATAATTTGGCGGACACTTGGCGATATATTGCCAGTCTTTTAGTCGCTAAGTTTTGTCGCCAACCTAGCGACAAATTTGGCGACTTTATTTTTTTTTTAAATCTGGTTTCAATTTGGCCACTGTTGGTGATATTTAGAGAGTAAACTACTGAATCACATTAAAACTGCCAATAATGAGAAAATGACACTAAATTGGAGTCATGTGATGCACCTCCCCTTTTGGTTGCATTCCAGTGTTTCTAAAGGGGTAGTTTGCCCCTTTTTGGGGGGAAATCATTGTTAATTTCGATGCAAACTCAAGTGGTGTTATAATTTGGCGGACACTTGGCGATATATTGCCAGTCTTTTAGTCGCTAAGTTTTGTCGCCAACCTAGCGACAAATTTGGCGACTTTATTTTTTTTTTAAATCTGGTTTCAATTTGGCCACTGTTGGTGATATTTAGAGAGCAACCTACTGAATCACATTAAAACTGCCAATAATGAGAAAATGACACTAAATTGGAGTCATGGGATGCACCTCCCCTTTTGGTTGCATTCCAGTGTTTCTAAAGGGGTAGTTTGCCCCTTTTTGGGGGGAAATCATTGTTAATTTCGATGCAAACTCAAGTGGTGTTATAATTTGGCGGACACTTGGCGATATATTGCCAGTCTTTTAGTCGCTAAGTTTTGTCGCCAACCTAGCGACAAATTTGGCGACTTTATTTTTTTTTTAAATCTGGTTTCAATTTGGCCACTGTTGGTGATATTTAGAGAGCAACCTACTGAATCACATTAAAACTGCCAATAATGAGAAAATGACACTAAATTGGAGTCATGGGATGCACCTCCCCTTTTGGTTGCATTCCAGTGTTTCTAAAGGGGTAGTTTGCCCCTTTTTGGGGGGAAATCATTGTTAATTTCGATGCAAACTCAAGTGGTGTTATAATTTGGCGGACACTTGGCGATATATTGCCAGTCTTTTAGTCGCTAAGTTTTGTCGCCAACCTAGCGACAAATTTGGCGACTTTATTTTTTTTTTAAATCTGGTTTCAATTTGGCCACTGTTGGTGATATTTAGAGAGTAAACTACTGAATCACATTAAAACTGCCAATAATGAGAAAATGACACTAAATTGGAGTCATGTGATGCACCTCCCCTTTTGGTTGCATTCCAGTGTTTCTAAAGGGGTAGTTTGCCCCTTTTTGGGGGGAAATCATTGTTAATTTCGATGCAAACTCAAGTGGTGTTATAATTTGGCGGACACTTGGCGATATATTGCCAGTCTTTTAGTCGCTAAGTTTTGTCGCCAACCTAGCGACAAATTTAGCGACTTTATTTTTTTTTTTAAATCTGGTTTCAATTTGGCCACTGTTGGTGATATTTAGAGAGTAAACTACTGAATCACATTAAAACTGCCAATAATGAGAAAATGACATTAAATTGGAGTCATGTGATGCACACATCAGCTCGTTTAATTTAGTGTAAGAAATATGGTGAATGTTAAAATATAACTTTTCTCATGCGAGTGAATAATCTGAAATGACTAGAGCGATCTTCCAATAGCTTTTCTACACTTGACATTTTAGCATTCGATTCTTGAAGGAGAAATATTTGCAAAAGTTCCTTCAGAGCAATGGCAGTAATTACTCCTTAAACCCAACATTCTTATTAGATAGTGTCACATTCTTGAAAGGCTTTTAAAAGATGGATTTTCATTTTAACATCTGCGCTTCAATATTAACTTCTAAATTGTTTAAAAGAGGGAATAACTTTGAGTGCTAAACTTTGTCTGAAAATGGAGTTTTATAACTGTTATTGAAAATTTGTGCCGTGCATTATGAAAAGGTTTCAATAAAGGTGAAAACTTTGTGGGTGTATGTTTGTGTGTGAGTATGCTATATGCAAAGTCTTTAGAATGCATTCTTTAATTTTGCGTACAATTCAAACTAAATATTGCTGTCAGAAAATACTTATAACTCTAATATCAGTTTACGGGGCTGATTCAACTTGATTTTTTTCGATTCGATCGAATTCTATCTGCAAGTGAGATATAGATAGATTTATTTCAGGTTGGGAAAAACAAATTTATGTCTGCGCGATTACAGTGCTGGTAAAAAAAAAATTGCGTCACCCTCGCATTTTTACAACGATGGGATTATGTGAGAATTTTTGGTCGACCGTTTAAAGATGAATGTATGTGAAATTCTGCAGAACTTATGAAATAAACATTTAACAGCAGGAGTCCAAAAATTGTTTACGTAGATCGGGGCTGTTTCCGGGCCAAGGCAAACTGCTGACCCCATGCTCATTTTTCCATTTCTGAATCTGCGTGTGAGTTTAGAGGAAAAAAACTGCTTAACCCCATGTCAATTAAAGTCTAATGGCAGGATAAAGATTTCTAATTGTTACTTACTAGTTTTGCCCTATGGAACGGAGCAGAATCATCCTGGAAAATGACGTTTGGAACTGAAGTAAAGTGATCCCGGATATTATATAGGGAGCAATTTCTCCTCCAAAATGCCACTAAACACCTGAGCGTTTACTGTTCCTTGCACAAAGTAAAGCCCACCAACTCCTTGATCAGAAATACAGCCCAAAATCATCTGGGATACGGGATGCTTGACTGTGTGTTGAATGCAGTTGGGAGGATATTCCTCTCCTTTGCGGCGTTTTCACTGCAAAAACGAATCAGAAACATTCCCGGGGAAAAAATGGGCAGCTGATGTGCCCAATTTCCGCCATCAACATATCTTGAAATAAAAAAAAAAGAGAAATTTTTTCCGCTAAAAGTCGGTAACGTTCCTGAAATCATCGTTAAATCTATCCAAATAATACAGAAATATCTCCGGTAAAGCCAGCCACGTTTTTAGAACCTTTCGAGAAAACTTAATAAGGTTTCAAGTAATAGCTTTGCACCTTCCTGATTTGCCAAGAAAGCTCTAAACGCATTAATATAACTAGGGCCAACGCAAAGGCAGAATTGCAAGTAACAAGCATCTCACTTGCTTGAAAATCTTGTAAAGCTGCTGAATCTAGAGACTTATTTGCTCTTATTCGGAGCTTAGCCATAGAGGATGTGACATAATCGAGCCCAAGCCGATACACCGAATAAATACGTTCAGTTCATCTTTGAACTGGTGGGTAGGTAATTTTTTTCCAACAGTGAGAAGTCTGCATTCGTGCAACTTGAAGTAATTCAGGAAGCGTTTCAATTCAATTCAATTCAATTCAATTTATTTCAATCAGGGAAATATATATACATATATATACACACACACACACACACACACACACATATACATACATATATATACACATATATATATACATATATATACATATATACACACACATATATATATATTTTACAAATATGCATTTCACATATAAAATAAAAAGAAATTACAAACAGAAATATATTTCTCTCAGTCGAATTGAGAATCCCTGATTGAGTAGATGGGAGTAAAGGCTATACAATAGCCTGACTAGCTCCCACCACTCAGAGAAGAGCTTAATTTAGAGCCAGTTTATAACATAATATAAAATTAACAAAAAATAAATGCATAATCATACAAAGAACACATAAACACAACACAAGTAATTCAATTAAAGTACGTCTAATTTTATAACAGAACCGAGGCATACTATTACGAATATGCTGCTTTATCCTAAATTGACTGCAGTAGAATTGAGTATAAAATTTTTTAGCCTATTCTTAAACAAATTTCGATTATTAATGGTTTTTAAACAATTGGGTAAGGTGTTCCACAATCTTGGTCCGTAGGAGTTAATGCCATTAAACAATAGATTTGTTTTTGCGTTTATAGGTATAATATTTGTCAAAGATACAAAGATACTTAGTTTTTACAGGAAATTGGAGAAAATATGTGAAACTCTGAAACTTTCCATGGATATTACTAGTAAGAGGCCGTCACGTTCTATGGGTTCAGATACAATTTCCACAATATATCTCTTTGCAGAGATTCAGCTTGTTTTTCTTCTCTTTTTTTAATAAAATTCAGATTGGTGCATTTGATTCGTTCACCCTGTTTAGTCTGTGCATGAAGTTGATAAAGATGCTAAGCTTAATTTCTAGTCTTTACCTACCAGATTCAAACATATAGTCCTCGACCCGGATAATTCCGAACAAAGTTAAAAATTCGTGAAAATCGTAGCAGATGTTTTTTGCAAAAGAATGTAGATTTTCTGCCCTAAGAGTAGGAGGCTTAAAGCAAATGTCTACGTTTTGTTGCATTTTTCCCTCTTATACATTTACTCTAAAAAATAATTATGGCGTCAAAAATGCATCATTAGATTCCTATAAATGAGGAAGTGAGAAGCAAAGGGATGTAAGTGACAAAATTAAAAATTTGCAGATGAGCAGTACAAATAGTTTGAGAACCTCTCTTCTATTTTGGGGCAGGAGATGGTACTTGTAGCCCCAGTATGTGCTGCTGTACAGGAGGATTTCGAGAAACAATTTGATGAAAGCCTACCCCGTATCTGAACTTAAAGCGATTTGCTCGAAACTTTAAATAGTCCATTTACATCCCTTTGCTTTTCACTGCCACAAATGTACTCGTTTGCGAAACTTGTCCGTTGCTCATTATTGCCCACCCCCAAATTTGAAACAAAATAAAACTGCCAAAACGTGAGCAATGAAAAGATTTATTTTGGTCAACATTGATCCTCCTAACTAAATAAAAATGCTGGAAGTAGATTTTATCGCCAATTTGGCTTCGTTATAACGATTACAATAAAGGTAAAAAAATATCCACCTAATACTAAAGTAGACTGTTAAAACCGTTAAAAGGTCTATGGAAATGGTCATCTTTACTAACAATAAAGCTGAGAATCTCTCTGTCTGGATCTCTGTCTGTCTGGATGTCTGTGACGCGCATAGCGCCTAGACCGTTTGGCCGCTTATAAAATTTGGCACAAATTTAGTTTGTAAGCATGGAGGTGTGCACCTCAAAGCGATTTTTCAAAAATTCTATTTTGTTCTCTTTCTATTAAAATTTTAAGAACATTTTATCCAACAAATTATCATAGCGTGGAAAAGAAAATTACGGAATTATCATAACGTGGTACCGTAACATGGGCGAGCCGAGCAAATGAACATAGCCAATTGGCGAGAAATTCATCATCCATTATTTGTAAATATACAGGCGAACCAAATGACCTTTTAATTTTCTACTACGAGCAAAGCCGTGCGGGTACCACTAGTAGCGGAAGAAAACAATACTCACTCCGGTCAACAACAATACTCATTCCGTCTTTAAAAGTTTCTTTACTATATTTTTGAAATATTATTAAAAATGCACAAAAACATTTTTTGATCAATGAATTTTTTACCCAATGACTTTACTGATTAATTTGAGGAAAAATATTAGCTTCAAGCTACAAATGAAACAGTGAGAAGCCAAAAGACGTAGTTGAACATTTTCAAGTTTTGGGTAAAACGCTTTTAAAGATAGGGTCCAAGGTAGGTTTATATTGAAAAGTTTTTCTAAATAAACATCATACGTATAACATCACCTACCTGAGCTACTAGTACTCTCTCTTGCCTCAACACAGAGGAGAAGTTCACCTTCTAATTGTACTTTTTATCTCCAAATTTTGCATTTTGCCACTTACATCCCTTTGCTTCTCTTTTCCTCAAATGGAAATTTTCACAGCATATTTTTACGCTTACCTGCTACAAGAGTTAAGTTCATTAATCTTCGCGCGACTTTCTCAGATTGTTTTCAAATATGTATCTTTGAAATTGACATAAAAGCATATTTCAAATATGACTGCATCTACATTCGTTTTCACATTCATGCTTGAAACAATCTCTGATAATTATTCGACGCACGTCTTTGCCTCCTAATATCTTTCTAAACGGAGTAACTAAAGTAATGACTTTCATAGTACGTGATTTCCACAAAGATATTCCATTGCAGGCGACTTGAACCTGAGCAAAGAATTCTTGATTACTTTGATGTAAGGTTTAGCTTTCCACTTCCTTAGATTTGTGCGAAACTATTGCGAGTTAAAGGTTCTTCAGTTTGAGGTCTTTCTTGTTTTCAACACCTTTTAATGGAGCATTGATTCTGAATTAGGCTCTTGGAACATTGAAGGAATGGAACGCATTTTCTTTTCACCGTAATTCGAAATTTGGTATTTTTTATTTTTCAAATATAGCGTTGAAAATGGCCCACTGCATTTGATTTTGTTTAAAATAAGGTAAAGTAATTTATTTTACAGCAGGAAATATCTATTAAACGTATTATTAAGTTTTACTGTATTCAGATTTTTAATGCTGCAAAAATATCATCAGTTTGATATCTTCGCCAGTAGAGAAGGTGTTCAATTCATAGTAGCATTTTTTAAACAGTCTTAAAACAAAGTAAATATGTCATCCTCCTTATTTATCAGTTAAGAGGAGAAACCAGTTTGGACCGGTCAAAAAATCCGTTTTTATATCATAAAATATTATTATAACTATTCAAGAATATGTTACCGAAATTCAAGTGAAAAATTCTGATTAGTTCCAATGCTGTGAGCACTTAAATTGACAGTAGAGATTCGAAAACGTTCATAACAGTTATTTTCAAACGCGTTTTTCTCGAAACATTTTTTTCAACTGGTGTGCATTCTAGCTCAAAGAGTTTTTGATAAATCGTTCTGAAATTTGTGCAAGAATTTTTTGATCAATTATACTCGATATCAGCGTTTCTTAATTTCTTTGATCGGTGGAACCCTTTTAAATGCTCCCTTATTTCGTAGAACTCTTAGTTTTTTGTCAATAATTGGCTTTTCTTGACTTCCTTAAGAGGTTTTCCACTTCCAGCTCAGTCACTTTCTATGCAGGGCTGATGAGTTCTAATAAGCACGAAACTGCAGTCCTCGGCTGGAGTGACTGAGCTGGCGATGCATTTCATGTACTTATTAAGTTAGTTCTTTTTTCAAACACGTGAATAGATCATCACTGTAATTTTTTACTCGACCTTTATTTTTGAACTTAGAAAAGTGTAGAAGCGAAATCCGTATACTGTTGTAAGTGAGAGGACTACTGCCGCCCCCCCCCCCTTGCACCCTCGTGCAAACCACCTACGCCTATTTGTGTTTCTGAGTATTTTTAAAAGGGATAAATAACCTCATAAATTATGCATGAGTTTTTTGATTAAAATATTTTCTTACCTACAATAGTGTTAAGAACTCACTAAAATTTACAAAGAAAAATTTTTTAAAACTTAAAAAGTAAAATGTCTCTTACTTTATAACAGTTTTTAAAGTTCTTCATAAATCAGACTTTGATATCATTGTATGTTATGTTGACTTAAATGGTCCTCACTCGTTAAATGTTAAATTTGGGCTTTCAACTGCTGCCATAGATATTGGGAGAGTGGCTAGTATTAATAGTAGAATACTTGAAATTTACTTTAAAAATCATAATTTTTGGCAATATTTAGTAATAATGCAGGAAATGGGAATTTGAGGGGTTCCTCCATAAGTTTTTCATCATTAAAGTTATTTTTAAACTATCTTTGTGGATATTAGGGAGTCAGTAGCTTCTTCCGAATTTCTTTCGAAATTGAAGTACTTAAAAGTGAGGTGCTTATCACTGATCTTGAAACAATTTCGAAGTTGAATCTTAAAGGCACAATTTCAGGCGACAAATAAAATTATTCCTATTGTGGCTAACCCTCTGATGGGTAAGAAATCTCAGATTATTATACGAAGGGAAAAGTAAATTAATTTTTAATTTTGGAAAAGCGTTTTTATCGATTTTTTAAGTGACAAATTTGAAAGATGTGAAATGAAAACATACAAGTCAGGGAACCCCTGAGAGGGCTTCGTCCCCCTCTCAGGGAGCCCCTGAGAGGGCTTTGTGGAACCCTGGGGTTCCGCGGAACACAATTTAAGAAATGCTGCTCTATATGAACCTAACTCTTGGATGATATTATTAATATTTTTTTATGCATGTGGGAAAACATGGTAGAAAAACAAAACATTGTAATCAACCACCTCAAAAACATGCAATTTTTAAATTTTTTCTACCACAATTACGTTTATATTCTACGGAAATATGCTGTTAATTAAAGAAAAAAATGTAATGATTACAGGCAAAAATTGTGGCTTCGGTAATGCAATCAGCAGCAAGCTCTGATGGCGACCGCCCATGGACAGCGGCTTCTAACTCCACTAATTCTAGTGGAAATGACTTAAAAAATTACAAGGGGTACTTCAAAAAGTGAATAAAATGTCCTCCAAGTTTAATGAAATTTTGATTATTTCTTCTCTGTTAAAAAAAACGAAAAACACTAAAATTTCGACCTCTTAAACTGGTTTCCCCCTTGAAAGAGAAGTCATAATGTAAAGCATTACTTTTTCTCTTGAGAAGAAATTAGATTGTTTGTTGACATGAGAAAAACATTCTTTATTTGCTTCCTGCTCAAAATTGCAACACTTAGACAAATATATAATATTTAGAGTAATTAAAAAGACACATGATTGAATGCAGCTGGGATATGTAAGAAAAACTTATTTAAAAAAAAACCCAAAAAATATGACAGAAAGTAAGCGGTATTTCTGGAAAAATGAAATCGTGCAAGAATATGAATCTAATGGTTTTTAATGCAAATATAAAGGACGTTTAATGCATATGGTTCTTGAATAGTCTACCTTCCCCGGCTATAGTGTTACAAAACCGGTTCCGAAACTCTGTCATAACCCACTGGAGTGTTGGAATCAAGTGAAAAAATCTCCCTTCTGATGCCCAATTTCAAGTTCTCCATTGATTTATGGGGTTTCCTATTGATTTTGTCTATGATATAACACTAGAAGAAGAAATCTCGTAGGTTTATGTCCGGGCTGTACAAGGGCATCGACGTACCGTGCCCCGTAAATTTCTCTGAATCCAATGAGATAAATGACCACCAGACGTGGATTCAGACCACCTCAGCATACCAGCTGTTGTGTGGAGACGAGCTCCATCTTGCAGGAACCAGTAGCGGCGTGCCATACTGAGACAGCCGGCTTAAGAGCCAACGTGATAATGATATTGTTTGCACGCACCACCACTGCTTTAGGAGCCTTTGGAAAGTGATGTTCTGGATATGCTTAATTGTTGGAAGGCGTTTCAAGTGTAAGTGGTATTCTGATTTTCAAAGAATGCGAGTATATGCTGTTGTCATTTACAGCAACAGTGGATTTACGTTCCTACGCCATGCTTTTCGCATCCCAAACACTACCCGTATACATTTAAATCTAGCTATTATCTTGTAAACTATGAAAATCTGCGCGAGATTAGGGCCAGGGCGGTCATTCCAAGCTCGTCAGCTTGCGAGATCGAGATTTTCGCTCACGTGATCGGTTGTGACGTAGAAATGTTGCAAAGTTGTATTCTAATCTACTCGAACCTAGCCGCAAGGTAAGTTCAAGTAGATTAGAATACTACTTTGCTACATTCCCACATTACAACCGATCACGTGAGCGAAAATCTCGATCTCGCAAGCTGACAAGCTTGGAATGACCGCCCAGAACTTTAGCCTAAGGCCACTATATAGACGAGCCGACGCATCAGCTTAAGGTCTGCCGTTTTGTATCGGAGCGCGTGTTTCAGTAGGTGTCTATTCTGTTGAGTTATCGTGCTTGTTGATGTTTCACTGCGAGCAATCATTAGCTACACGTGAATTGTTATCCAAAATGGCAAAAAAACTTAAGCTCATGCGAAGACCTATGTGTATAGCGGGTCTAACTCAGCCATAGATGACGTCAAAATGACTGAGACTTCCCAGTGCAATAACTTGCCACGTCATTGGGTGTCTTTTTATTTCGGAACTCTAAACGGCATGTCCATCAAACGAACAAATGAACTTAATTTTTTCATTAAATTGTCTTAAGTAAAAGAGCAGTTCCTCCAAGGTCAGTGACTACACGTTACTTAATACCTATTCCCGGTAATTTATAATGCACCTGTTATGTCTATATATGGACTGTTATACTATGGAAGAATTGCATTAACACCAATAAATTTAAAAAATAATAGTTTTAAAATATTTTTTTCTATGTGTTTTGACCTCCCTGTAACTAATTATTAGAGTATTGAAAACAACAGGCAGAAAATATGTTTTTCATACGGCACTAAAAATTAAGCAATAATTAGAATAACTGTTTCTTGCTTATTTGCTAAGTATGTAAGGTGTCAATGTGTTACTTAAACATTATTACACATTTTAATTTAAAATTTCGCATTCATTTCTGAAACTGAATTTATGCAGGTTTCATTTTCATTTTATATTACAACCTCAATAATGACTGAAAAATGCGTGGAAAGCATACTGTTCTAAATTTCATCAGCAAATTTGTGGAAAATGCAAACATTTTAATTGACTTTATTTTGTTTGTAAAAAACTTGACTGTTTTACTTTTTTGTGAACTGAGTATCAGAAAGAAGTGCACATTGAGAGATAACCTCAAAGTTTTAGGGCATATTTTTTACCCTACTCTACCATACACTGCTATGTATGTGGATATTAAAATCAAAAAATAAAATGTTTATGACAATGACGTAGTTACTTTCGAGAGAAAACGTCATTTGTTGACTGGTTTACAATTACTCCAACAGACTATTGCTTATCTAGAAAATCACTGCATATAACTATGTATGAAAAAAAAAATTCGACTGGTAAAACGAAGTCCGATAGGAATATTTATATTAAATTAATTCTTAATTTAAGTTCTTTTTATCGGCAAGCTTCAAAATTTATTCGATTTCTTAATCAATAGAGAAACATAAAAATTCACGCAAAACTATCTCCACGAAACATTTTTAATATAAGTTTCAATTGTGCTATTTCTTGTAAGAAAGGCAAATTGTTAATCGTCTTATATTCTTAGCAAATAAATGTTCTTTATGTTTCTTTGTCTGCATTAACATTCTGATTAAACGATGGATTTTAAGACTTTTGTTTTGTTCGAGTTAATCCCATGTGTTGGAGAACTGTCATTTCATGCAAGCTTCTGTTTGAGAATGCTGTAATCCCCGGATAGCAATGGCCTAATTACTTGTAATCTGACTCGTGTAACGCTAAGGATGTTCATCCTTTTCCTGCTATTTTTTTTTCCTGTCAGTTAGTAGGACTTAAAACCTAAAGGAGGTAGATTGTACCTATAGGGGAGAGTGCTGTACATTGGGACACTTTTCATATTTCAACTTTTTAACGTCAATTATTTTAATAAAATTTAAAATCTAAAATTCACCTTAAAATACCCCTACTTTTTTTATGCAATACAGTCAAACCCGCTTAATGGAATAGCCATCTTGCCACGAAAAAAATATTCTAATAAGCGGGATATTCCAATAACCGGGATCGAAATAACACATTACATTGGTTTGGTGAATTGAAATTGTATTACATTAAGCGGGATATTCTTAAAAACGATATTCTAATAAGCGGGCTTGACTGTATATAACTTTTAATTCAGACAGTTTGAAAATAAAATTTGCTAGCCGTTTAAAATAAGAGTTACAAGCTGTTCCAAGGTACAATATCCTATTGTACCTTGGGACACATCCTGTTGTACTATTGGAAAGTCTTAATGATTCAGGAAACAGCTATCTACTTGAACCAATTTTACACCAAAAAACAAAAACAAAACAAAAAAAATGTTTATGGTAGTGAATTAAATTATGAATAATGAATTATGAATAATGAATAATTAATTATGAATTATGGATTATGAATTATGAATTATGGATAATGAATAATGATTTATGAATTATGGATAATGAATTATGAATTATTATCTAACATTAAATGTGTTTAAAAGATTACATGAGATTAGAACTTTGTTCCTTGTTCCTAAACATATCTTAATTATTAAGAACATGCATATGTTGTACATTGGAACATGCCCTAAGATACAAAATGTTTGACTGTCCCAAGGAACAATCACCACGTGGTTTAAGAAAAACCAAAATGATAGTCAGTCTAGATGTACTATCATTATTTTCTCATAGCCAAAATATTTACTTAGTACTTCTCTTTTATAACAAAATAAAATTCAGTTAATTAAATTTACAAATACGAAGAGATAAAATTAAATAAAAATGAGGAAATTATATTTTCATGAGTCATGAAATTTTCTTTCCCTCACAAAATCGTCAATTTTACTCATTTGATGCTGATTTTTGCTATGGCACCATTAAGTAGTGAAGGTTACTATTAGAGCTTACAAAAACATGGTTGCTAAAAATAGGCCCTTAGAAATTAGCAGTGTTCCAAGGTATAAACGGTCAAGGTATAGCACTCTCCCCTATATAGATATATATTGATCTAAATTCTCTTAGTACGACTGGGTTTATTTTGAAACCACTTATAAAACGAACATTTTGTTCGCTGAGTTTGATTTACTACCTAATTACATTAAAAATGTCAATTATAATACGTACGTTAAATTGAAAGTCTCGGCTAAAACGAACAAAAATTTCTGACCCCTTTGTTTAAAATGTTCGTGGTTGAATAATGTAAGTTTATATTTTAGAAATAATTCATTATTTTTTAGGTAGTAGAAGTTCCATTGTGAATCGAGAAGAAAATATTAAAGATTTTGCTTATAATATAAACCGCACATTTTGTTTAAACGGAACATTTGTTTACCTGTGGATATTTTAATTCTCTCGGAGATAAAACTGCGCATCTTCAATTGTGGAGTACACCCTATCCCGTGACTGTCGATTATCATCATCTTTTATCAATATTTTCCAAAAACAATCATTTATAAGAAATAAGTGATTTTTTCTGAATGTACTAATAGTTGGTTACTGGCTAGAATTATTTATTTGGCGAAAGATTTTGATAACTTGGAGTATTCGAATCTTTCCATCAGTTATTTTTTTTTCAGTGCCAAAGATTCAGTTTTAATGTCTTTGGGCTCTCCTGATATTGCCGGAATGAAACACTATTCCCTGTTTTGCGAATAATTTTTAAATATCAATTGAGTACTTAGTCGAGAAAACGAAAGAAAATTACAGTAGTTCTATTCTTTTCTCAAATCCATCCAAGATGATTTTAATTCCCATTTCCTGTAATTACGTTGTGGTCAAGCTGTTAGCCTGAAATATTTGAGGCTAAGAGGACATACTACAAGTAACTATTCATTATTAGTTCTTTAAGGGGTCACAGTACCTTTCAATCATTTTTTTACAATTTAAGTAAATTTTATATTTTTTTGAAACCATGACATGCATACTTATTTTGTAATAAAAAATTTATTTTCAAAATTTAAAAACATTGCCTATTTTTTTCAAAAATTCAAAAAATTGAGGAAAATTTCAATATTTTAAAATCTTTAAGGCTTTTTTATTTTTGCACTAATTTTAAAAAAGTTTTTTGCTAAACGATTACAATAATCATCTCTAAAAATCTGTGCATTCATTTGCTCATGAGTTTATTAGAAAATTTTCTGTGATTAATTATGTAAAAAATCAATGTTTTTTTTTATAATTTGGCCTTTAAAGGTTTAACATGCTCTAAACATTTGAGTAATTAATAAAATGCTTATCCAATGCACAGTTTTGTCAAATATGTTATCCCAATTGCAAAAAGTATTACTTTAAACCCGTATCATTAATAGAAAAAAATCCTTAGGGATTCTAATAACATGAAAACACAAAAAAACCATCATCGAGAAAAAGAAATTTAAAGTTTTTCTTTTGCATAAGAACACATAGCGAGCATGGCCTAAAACCTCTCATAACTTTTTAAATATTTGAACTATAGCAATGAAACTTTTCCACTGTGTTCAGAATAGTCTGCTGTCTGCCAAACATATGAATTTCGTTTCTAGAATTAAAAAAAATAATAATACTACATTCATAAGCTCTACTACTAGCTTTTCATTAGTACAAATTTAGTGAATACTTTGTATATAAACACTTACGTTCTAAGAATTACTTACAAACTCAAGTAAGCAAATAAGTGAATGAAAAAAATATTTGTCAATCATAGTTATTAAAAGCATTTACATAAAATAAAGTAGAAAATGTCAAATAATGCAACTACCTTTCGTTAGGCAAACTACGTACACAAATAAACTTTGTTTAATTGTCAAATTATGTATTCGTATAAAAAAATATCCAATTTAATATAAAATGTCATAGACCTTTTTTTTTTTTCATTAAAGAATAAGAAACGTTCTTTTGTTCGCATTTCTGTCCTAAAATGTTCAAATGAGAATTTTATCAATTGAGACAGTGATAAGCAAAGGGATGTAAGTGGAAAATTAAAAATCTGGTGATAATCCGTAGAAATGGTAGGTGAACCTTTCATCTGTCTTAAGACAAGATATAGTACTAGTTGCTGCTATACAGCATGATTTAGAAAAACTTTTCAATGAAAGCCTACCTATTATCTATCTTTAAACTCGTTTTACTCTAAACTTGAAACTGTTCACTTACACCCCTTTGCTTCCACGGCCTAAATTTTATTCGAAACATTGTTTACATTTACAGTCCTTAGTTACAAGCACAGACTGATCATTACAGAAATTATTCTTAAATTACTTTACACTTTGTAAAGCATTTGCGTAATTATCTCATGGTTGCATAATGCATAAACAGCATTCTAGAAAGCATTGTGTCAGCGTTTTGTTCTAGACAACGTTATTCCTGCTTTCAATTTTTGAAAATGAATATTTTACTTATACGTTGAAACGAAAATCCGTCTTTTAAAATCCTTTTAGAGAGGGTGACACAACAAGATAAGTATGTCGCTTAAAGACTAATTACTCCCATTACTCTTGAGAAATCTTTATAAATATTTACCGTTCATTTTATGATTACAAGATTTTAAATGCCAAAAACCTCTCCAAGAAAGCTCTTATGTTTGAAACATCTTATAACATAGAAGTTGATTTTTTCATGTATATTATCCCAAAGCTTAATACTTTAGTAAAATCTAGAACAAACGGAAATGGAGTGTTTTGGTCTTTTAAGGAGTTTTATCCACGATAGTTTTCTTTTGATAAAGAGAAGCGATCGTTCTCAGGGGTTCGTTAAAGATATTTTATAAGTCTTACGTGGATTTACCAATTTTTCTTCCAAAATCCTTAAATTGGTTGGTTTTCTTTAAATTTTGGACGATTTTAAAACTTTACATCTCGTTACCAGAGACAACAGAACAAATTATTTATCCATAAAAGTTTAGAAACACCGTTTTACTATGCATTTTCGATTGCTAAAAGATTATTATTATTATTATTGAACACTTCCGAGTTTTTATCAGTCCCAGCGAAGCAGCAGTAACGCGTTATGGCGAAACTAGGCTTAAAATTAAAAAAAAGTAATACATTTCAAAAAAAATGAAGGCTTGTAACTTGTGATTAGTCGAAGACCAGCTCTTTTTTTTTTATTGTCAATAACATCACGTTATTCCGACACAATCCATCTATTATTATTGAATATTGTTATAATTATTGAAATAAAAACCGTGTCTTCGGGCAAAGGCTGGTATAGGATTATTCATATATTTATTTATAATTTCTTGTCTCGTGTGCTGACTTAGATTTTCTAGTTCAATAGGATAAGTATAACTTTAAAAAGTTTTTTTTTTTTGGGGGGGGGGGTGGCAATTAATTGGTCTATTAATTTAATCAGTTATTTCTTTATGATTTATAAACAAATTTGCTGACTTGAAATAGGATAAGTTAGACGCTATGACTTCACAAACGGCAAAGTGCGAGTAAGAAATTTGAAGAGTTCCTTCGATTTCCCCAGAATCCCCCATGCCCGAAGTCGAAGAGCATTAGACGACCGGGAGAAGTATACCGTTTCAAACAGAAAGAGAATTTTCCTAATCGGTCCAGGCGTCTTCTAATAATCGGGGAGCATAGTACATAAAAAATTTCCAACGAAATCTGTTGAGTACTATTGCCATAACTGTTTATTAAATGACGGCGTCATGAAATGTTAAATCTAGAATACTTGTCAAACTTCAGAAATTGGACACAAGTTACGATATATTTATTAAGGAATATAAATTTAATCATAGGCAGGGGGGGGGGATTTTTGTCTTCAATTCCCCTTGATTTGAACACTAAATATTTTTCAAAACTGAAATATAAAAAAAAAAAAATTAATAACTAAATAAGTTATTAACAAAAAATTTTTATATTAAATTAATCAATTCAACTATTTTCGAAGCAAAATACATTTAATTTACTTATTTCTACATGAGTAAAAAATACATTAGTAATACTATAATTAAAATTAACAGCCGGCACCGTGAAAATCAAACATCGCGATGCGTGAGAATTAAATATTGTTCAAACAAGATTCCTTCGTCGAACAAATGCACCGTTCACGCCAAAACCACGTGACCTGTGACGTGTGCGTAGCTGACGAAAGCTGGTGTACGTAGCCACAACGTATGAAATTTATAGTTTCTTAGGGGGACCCCTCATCACATCCAGAGAAAATTTACATGGGACCATCTGCAAAGTATACCCTTTCAAACAAAAAAAGAATTTTTCAAATCAGTCCAGTATTCTTATAGAAATACGAAAACATACATAAAAAACCGCAGTACGAAATCATAACTCCTTTTTTGAAGTCGGTTAATAAGTACAACTTTTTTATACTTTTTTTAATAA
The DNA here is from genome assembly GCF_026930045.1 of Uloborus diversus. Lineage (NCBI taxonomy): Eukaryota > Metazoa > Arthropoda > Arachnida > Araneae > Uloboridae > Uloborus > Uloborus diversus. The sequence goes on from NC_072734.1 coordinate 184,167,984, forward strand.
TGAGATGTAGCTAGTCATTTTTTTTAATCATGTGTAACTTCATATTTGATTGGCAAATGTACCAAATCACAATTAGTTAATCTTACCCGCTTTGGGCACCCTTGTAGGGCAAAGCGAGTTTTCAAATGTTTGTAAAGTTTTACAATAAATACATATTGGGTTTAAAATAAAACAAAAATCACTTTTTATTTCGAAGTTCAAGAACCCTGCTAGAAAATAAGCCCGAAATTGTTGCGATAAAAATTCCAAAACTACAATTTTCGAACGTTCTTCAAAAACCTACCCGCTTTTGGGCCCCCCCCCCTAAAGTATTACGTCTATTTTTCTGCCAATTTTGTTTGAACTTCTCACATTTAATGTAAGGGAAGTTGATACACTATTTTCAAAATGAATAAAACCGTTTTGAATAGTTTTTGAAAGTTAAGTTTATGTGAGAGTTCGATAAATATAATGGTTGATCAAGTCATGTTTTTTTTTTTTTTTTTTTTAATTTAAGTATGTAAAAGATATTAATGATCTAAAACAAAAACGCATGAAATAACTTACTAAAAGTTACAAAACGTATTTCCATAAGATATCCTTAAATAAATCTTCACATTAGAAAATTTAAACCCAAAAATGTTTGTTTTGATAAATTTCCGTATCTTTTATTTACTAATTAGGATTTCGATTCTTTTCATGTGATGCAGGTTTCAAAAAATAATATCAGCTCTATGTAGCTGAGTGGTATTAGAATATTTTTGAAGTAAATTTCAGATGGAAAATATGCAATGAAAATTACGAGAAAAAGCGTCATACGAGGAAAAAATTCAAAAGGATGTAGAATTCGTTTTTTCTTTCTCCTTGGACTGGGTTTTAGTGTTTTTTGAATTTCTTCACAGAAATAACATAGGCATTAGATTGAATTTGCATAAAGGTTGAAGAGGTAAAAATTGAGTAAAATCAAAAATCAATGGGGATAAAGAAACACATTATCAAAAAACTGCAGTGTGTTTTATTTGAGTAGATGTTTCTGTTTTTTAAATTTAACTATAAGCAATTAGCTATAAGCAATTTCAACTATTCTGAATTTCGGTAAAGGAAATTTTATTTTGTCATATTAAACTTCTATGTGATTAAGTTAGAAAAGTTGTTTAATTAAATAAGATTTATTTGTTCGTTTACATATATTACAACTCTAATTTTGAGACAACTGCATTTTACCTGAAAAGTATTTTTCCCTTGGATTGTTTTCTTTGCCTGAAAATCCAGCGTCAGGAATGTAAGAGTTACTTAAATAAACTATTATTCACAGTGTGCGAAAAGAAAAAAAAATTACTCAGTGTAAGGGCTCAGCTCCTAATTTCTGCAATTAGATCATACTGTATTCATTTAACTTCTGGAAATCATTAATTTTTTAGCTGCTGAAAAAAAAAATCATTTTAAATGTTCCCTAGGTCTTAACTTTTTTTACGGTTATCTACTGTAGTTATGGAGTTTAAAAGCAAAGCAGATGCTTTTGTTTGTCCTTTATTTTAAAAAGTGTACTTCTCCAAAAGTCATGGTTCAATTTATGTCTTTAAATATTCCGGAAAAACATATAAAATAAAAAGTTTTCTTTGATTACTCTAACTAAGAGCATAGGTGGGACTGAGAATGCCTAATCTGTAAAGTGCCAAATTATTAAACTGCAAAGTTTCACTTCTTGAACACGTTTTTAACATATTTGAACACTTGCACTTGTCCTCTTTTCAAAACACTTTGCAGCTGATTTTGTGGAATAGTTTTCAAAACATCTCTAGAAAGGACTTTTGAGACCACCCCCCCACACACACATTGTTTTCATTAAAATTTAAGAAAACCTTTTTAACACTAACACACATTTTATTTTTTTAAACACTTTGTAGTGCGCATTTTGGAACATTTTGAAAACATTTATCTAAAACTCAACTTTTTGAAAGAAATGTAACGATTTTGGAAGTTTTTTGTTGTTACTTCTGCAGCAATCCTGTATGGCAGGATTCAGCCACTGGGACAGTCCATTGCCCAGACTTGTCATCAGAGATAGTGTCATTTATGAAAGTACTAGCGACACCGATTAATAAAACCTCATTGTACAAAATTTCTGCTAATATCATATTGAGAGATTCTGTCGGCTGGTACTTTCAGTAAGACCGTTAAGATTATGTTGTTATAAATGAACTCGGGTATTTCATAATTGTACCCAATCCTTTTTTCTTTTTTTTTTTTTTTTTTTGAATCTGTTCTCAAATGGGCCCCCAAGTTTAAGCTTGCCAAATATCTTGAGCGGAATGCCTTTACTAAAGTATTAGCGACAACAATTATAGTGATTCCTTGTTCAAAATGTATCCTAATATCATATTGAGACATTGTGTCGGGTGGTACTTAAGTAAGACTTAAGGTTATGTTGGTTGCGAATGAACTCGGTGTCATCAGTGATGGGTGTCCTTTATAAAAGTATTAGTGACACCAATTAATAGTGATTCATTTTACAAAATTTCTGCTAATATCATATTGAGATATTCTTTTGACTGATACTTAAGCAAGACCGTTAAGATTATGTTGGTATGAATGAACTCGGTGATTTCACAAGTGTGCCTAACCGTGTTTACAATCTGTTCTCAAACGTCCCCCCAAGTTTAAATTTGCCAAATATCTTGAGCGGAATGCCTTTCTAAAAGTATTTGAGGCACAAATTAATAATGATTCATCGTACAAAATTTCTGCTAATATATTGAGATATTTTGTCGGTTGGTACTTCAATCAGACGTTTAAGATTACGTTGGTACGAATGAGCTCGGTGATTTCACAACTGTGCCCAATCGTTTTTCCAATCCGTTCTCAAATGGGCCACCAAGTTTGTTTGCCAAAAATCTTGAGCGAAATGCAGTCGGAACAGATTCGGAGCGTTTACTACTTCGTTTCAACAGAGCATATTTTGAACTTAATGTCCTGCACATCCAGGCCTCTGGGACACTTTTTCTGAACTAAAGTGTTCCAAACGTGTTTTCAGAGCGGACTAAAAATTTTCAGTGTAACCGAAGAGTCACAAGTTTGAAACTAAATGATTGAAGATAATGGTAATGATGAATGATAAATCTGTTTTGACTATACAACCACCACCCTTTCTACTTTAAGCTATTGTGACAAATAAATAACTCTTGAAGTACTTAAACGTTTTGAGTGTACGTATTAAAAAATATGCTCAAAATTAATTGCACCATGTAAAAACATTTCATTTTCTTCACAAAGTCCATGCAATGAAATCTTAGTTTAAAATATTTAGAGTTTTTGCAGAGTGTTTAGTTCAGCATTTGATATGTCCGCTAAATGGAATTGCCTTCGTGCTTTTCTGTATCAAAGTGAATCGATTTGTCATCCTTCTGTTGCCACCAATTAAACGTGATTTTTTTTTAAGTCTTAAATTTGAGCACAATACCTCAATAATGATAGAAGCTGAAAGAACACCAGACACCAAATATTCATTAAACGATGTGCATGTTTGCAACTTTCCCAAACACTGTCCGCAACTAAATGGATACTCTTTACTAACAATAAAGCTGAAGGTATGTATATGTCTTCATCTCTGGATACCTGGATCTCTGTCTGTTATGCGCATAGTGCCAAGACTGTTCGGCTGATTTTGATGAAATTTTGTACAAAATAAGTTCGTAGCATAAGGGTGAGCACCTCGAAGCAATTACTTAAAAATTAGATGTTGTGAATTATTTTTTTCCTCTCTATTCCAATTTTAAGAACATTTCACCGAGCAAATTATCGTAACGTGGACGAGCATATTACCATAACGTGGACTAGCATATTACCATAACGTAGACTAACAAATTGCCATAACGTGGAAGAGCAAACTACCATATGGGATCATGAGCAAGCAAAATAACCTAGCAAATTGGCGAGAAATTCATCATACATTATTTGTAAATATACAGGAGAACCAAAAGTCCTTTTAATTTTCTACTACGGGCAAAGCCTCTAGTCGTAAATAAACAAGGGTATCTACTAATTAGATGAAAAAAATGATTCAATAGTTATTTAATACAAAAACTAATTGTTGATTAAGCGAAAGAACAACATACCTACAAGTGAACGAACGATCATACCGTGCTCAAACGATGTGATACTAGATGTCATTAACTAAACTAGAAAAAAATTAATACAAACTATAACTATAGTTACTTGAACTTGCGCTAACTGGCTACCCCGTTCTACACTAGCTAGACGGATGGAAAATGACTCTACCAACAATAAATCTCTGCAAATTTTTTTATACTTTTTTTTCACATTTTGTACTTTTTGTACTATGTGTTTAACCCTATGATATTCTGTGGTGAAGAGTGAGACACTTTGTGTCTAGATTATAAAAAAAAAAAAAGAAAGAAAGAAAAAGAAAAGAAAGAAAGTATTTCCAAAGCTCCAATATACATCTTATTTTCGCAATTCTCATCACATACAGACGTTTTTAAAAAACCTGAAAGATTGTTTACCTTTATAAAATTACTTCCTATTATGTGTTGATTTTCCAAATGGAAATTTATGTCCAATTATGTGCTCCAGTTGGTTTTTATTGATTAAAAATAATAACTGAGTTTAAATATGTGTAAAATTATTTGAAACAAAAAACACTCTTTTGAACGTCATTGTCGAAATTCCATCTCATTTTTTTTTCCAGCAAAACATTTAATATTCGAAGAAATCCTTTTAACAACTCTTAAGCTTTGAAAAATAAACAGAAAAGCTTCCTCAAATATATTCCTTAAATAAATAGCCTTTTAAGCAATAAGCTTAAATTTTATTTGTAATTTTTTTCTCAAACATAATTTTTAAAAGACATTATATGCTTGCTCGCTTACATTTTTAGAGTAAACTTCAAAAGTTTTTTAAAGAACATTCCTTGAGAAAAGTTGAGATGCTAATTAGGGAATAAAAGATAGGAATATATTCAAACAAAGTTTTTCATTTGGAAAATATTTTGCTGACATTTAGAAAGCGCCGTTTGATCCGTTTATTTAAGATTTTTCTTGATGAATAATTTGAATTAAATACAGCAATATTTGTTTTCGCATTCATGGAAATGCACATCATTGGAAATGTATAAAAAATAAACCAACTACTTTTTTTTATTCGATAGTTTTCAAAAAAGTTTTTCGTGAAAAGATCAAACGCCTATTATTAAATGTAAATACGCTATTTATACAAAGAATTCTTATTTAAGAAGTAAACTTTAAGGACTCATTGAAATAATTCTTGTAATTCTGTTCTTTAGAAAAATGCCAAACACTAAGTAACATTTCCCATACTTTAGCTACGGGGTGAATTGATCCATATTCATGGGATGACTGTACTCAATCACACATACACAGTCTCATTTCTCATTTTAATCATATCTCTAAAAGCAACATCGAAAAATTTCTTTTTAAATGTTTGCATTTTTCCTGCAGTTTTGGTCTGGCCCCTAATCTGGGCAAGTCGCTACTGTGATAGGAACGGGGGACCCTCGGGTGTGATATGATGTAGTTTTGGTCTCCGATTTTATAGACAACTAGTGGCACCCGCACGGCTTCGCCCGTAATAGAAAAATTAAAGGTCTTTTGGTTCGCCTGTATATTTACAAATAATGTATGGTGAATTGTCTCGCTAATTGGCTTGTACCGACGTTACAGTTCCACGTTATGATAATTTCGTATCTCGCCAATTGGCTTGTGCCCATGTTACGGTTCCACGTTATGATAATTTCGTAATTTATGATAGTTTTTTTTCTTAAAATTTGAATAAAAAAAGAACCACATCGAATTTTCGAAAAATCGCTTCGAGGTGCACACCCCCATGCTACAAACTAACTTTGTGCCAAATTTCATGAAAATCGGCCGAACGGTCTAGGCGCTATGCGCGTCACAGACATCCTACAGACATCCAGACATCCTCCGGACAGAGAGACTTTCAGCTTTATTATTAGTAAAGAAAACAATAGTCGTTTTTATACTCAAAAATAGTAATTTTATATTATATTCGAATTGAAATTATTGTTACTATTTTTTTTTTTTTTTTTTTTGTTTTGGTTATAAAGTACGTAAGATTATTGCCTCACTTGAAAATTTATGTAAACATAGTAACTAAAATAATAGCAGCAGGCCAAAGTTCCAAGCCTATTGCAAAATTTGTACTAAATTCAATACTTGAGAACTTTCTTTGTAACTAAAAACATAAACATAAATATCGTAAAAACTAGTCCTTAGAATCATTTTAATAAGAAATCTAACGGTATTTTTTTTTTTAACTCCTTTAAACCCTTGCAGCAAATCGAAATTCAGAAAACAAAACAAAAAAAATTAATTTGAATTTTGACATCTTGAATTCAAATTATGTTTTTCGCAATCACGAGTGTGTGTATGTAGGCGTGTGTGTTTGTGTGTGGGGGCATGTGTGTTTGTGTGTAGAGAGTATGTATATGTGTGTAAGCATATGTGTTTGTGCCTGTGTGCAGGCATGAATGTGTGGGTAGTTGTGTGTATGTGTGTGTGTGTATGTATGCATGAATGTGTGAGTAGTTGTGTGTATGTATGTGTGTATGTGTTTGTGCGTGCGCATCTGTAGGTGTCTGTATGTATTTGTGTGTGTGTATGTGTTTGTGTGTGTAGGTGTATGTGTGTGTTTGTGTGTGCGTGCGTGTGTGTGTAGTTGTGTATGTATGCGCGTATGTGTAGGACATGGATGCAACCTGGAGATGGATTTCGTTATAGGAGCAGCATCGTGAGGACCCGGTCGACGGTGATGCTGCAGAGGGTGGCGGTGGGGAAATAAAATCAAAGGACATCAAAACAGTCAAGTGAGAACAATAAGCAATCGTGATTGCTCAAAAAAAATGACACTCTATTCAACTATAAAATCAAATGCTAGGGATAGAGAAAAAATAAAAATGGTTTTAAACATATTTCAAACTTATATCCTTACTACCGTAATCCCTATTATCAATCAATACTCATATATAGAAGCCACAAATTACGTGGCTTCTAGGGATATGAGTATCGAAAGAAGTTAAGATGCTCGAGCAGCAATTTTCTAAAACAAACAAAAACTGATATTTACTGATCCGAAGTCAACGCAAAAGGGAAACAGGATGATATGTACTTGGAATGCAAAGTTTTTTTTTTTTTTTTTTTTTTTATTAACAATGAACTACTAAGGAATTTTTTGTAGCAGAAAGGGAGCACATGTGAGGATTTTTGTTTAATTTCTTAACTTTTCCAAAAACATTATGAATTTCTCAAAGCAAAAAGGTCCCCATGATTAAATAGTCTTTTCTTTTTATCGTGGGTTTTTATGTAGATTTTTTAAAAACATGTCCTTATTTATATAAGTTTGGCTAAATTCCCATAAATTATTTAAATGTACCCGTATAGAGGGTACATATAAACATGATTAAAAAAAAAGATAACGCATCATATTTCATCGAAAAACTTACAATGAAAAGTACTCTATGTACCAATAACATCCAATTAATAATATCCAAAATCACGGATCGAGTAACGCTCTGACGTCACTAACAATGAAATTCGCGCGATTACGTTGCTTGCGAGACGGTATTATTTCACTGTTGCATGCTAAAAATCCATTCATTTTTTATTTATAATAAGATAATATTTTCGGCAGCGTTTGAGAAGCAGAGAAATGATTGTTTTAAAAAGGAAAAACTAGATCCTATAAACAACTGCTTTGCTGGACAGACATTGAATTAAAAAAAAAAAACTTGGCGGTCCATTTTAAGTTCAAGTCATTATGGCAATGATGAATTTTTTTTTCCAATCAATGTTGAACATTTTTCTCTCATATGTATCTATCTATTTAAACGCGTCAAATGTTATGAGAAATCGTTCTAAAAAAGAAGCAATTCGCACCTGTCATACCATGACGGGCTAGTCGACTTCTAGTTAAACGATAAAATACCCCAAAAATAAAAGCATTTGTGGCTGCATTTTCCAGCGTTAAAAAAATACTTCTTGAATTATAAGAAAAAATAGACTTCCAATTTTCAGAATTAAATGGGTCTGCACCACGATGGGACAATTCTATTTTCCTGGAAAAAAGATCTACTTTGATTAATTACTAGATGTTTGTTGAAAATGGGAGGAAAAACATATTCTTATAGAACAGTTATTTCTTCCCACTATTAACCTCCATTAGAAGAGGATCTAATGAATTAAACGGAAAGTCTATTGCGTATTAAATGTATTTACAACTTCAGCACATTTGTACAGAATGTACTTACCGTTCAGTAAACTAAAGTAATTGCTTCTACACTTGCTTTGCAGAAGGAGTAACACCAGCGCGCGTTCAATATTTTGTCAATCCATCCGCCGTTTCAGTCTTATTTTTTTTTTCTCCTGGATTTCTAAACGGAATTCGGAAAATCATTGTTTCGGACAGTCAGAATTCGGACAATTGAAGAGCCAAATTAAAAGAAAAAAAGAAGAATAGCAGCAATACGCGAAATGGGGTTGTTTTCAAGAATTTAAAAGTATTTTTTTCTGAAAGAGCATGCTTAAAAACATAGGATCTGACCATTTTTTATGTAATTTGTTTAAGTTTAATATTTAAAAAAAGAATTTAAATCGGTGGGCTTTCATTATTTATGCTTCGGCCGATGACATCACAAATGATGAAAGGCCATTCATTGTTGCCATTCACAGATCAAAATATTTAACTCGCATCATTACTCACGTGTATTGGCAACGATGGGGCTGATGGCAAGCGTAGAGCGCAGTTTTTCATTCGCTTCTTGATTATCATAACGTGGAAACGCGGTAGAAAGATGCACCAAAGAGCATCATTTGTGACGTCATCAAGACCACACCTTGTTTTCAAAACCGGACATTTATAAAAATTAATAAAAAAATAACTGTTGGGAAAATGAAAGTATTTTCTGGGTCCATGTTATTTTCTTACTCATTCTATCAATTTCAGTGACAAAAAGTACTACTTTTGACTGAAGGAAACAACCCCATTAGAATAAGCTAGCAATAAGACATTAGCAATACTTAGCGTTTGAAATATGAAACAAAGACAACAGTAATAAATCAAAATTTTAAACTACAATAAGCAAAAATAGTTGATATATTGCATTTTTATTGTTTTTCTACCTTTCAATGCAAGCATCTTGTTCCATAAAAGAGAAGTAAAGCAATGTATAAAAACAACGAAACAAACTTTTATCTTGAACTCATAAAACGTAGTTGTGGTCAAGATGGCCGATTCCGATGCAACAATATTTTCTCGCAATCAATGAAACAAGACTCTGCTTCGGAAAAAAAACTCAAAGCAAAAACGCATAAACCATTTTATCATCTTATTCCTTTCTACTTTACTCTTGGAATTCGTAGCAATATTTATTTTACTGCTGCCTGATGCAAGCAAAGCTAGACCGTTGGAATAATAAGTAAGGAAAACAATCGCAAAATCATCAAACTAAAATAGAAATGCTCTCTGCGGCAAAATTTGGGTTTAAGACATGTATTTTTCAAATGGTATTTTCGAATTGCCGCATTTTACCATTCTGAGAACTTTTTAGGCTATAATGATGTTACAATTTTGTCCCATGCCTCCTTCACTCAAAAGTAGAATGTTACGATTTTTTTATTAGGGACAATTTAATAAATAGCGGTTGAAAATGAAGCAGGAAACATATTTCAAAAAAAGAGAACAAAAAAAAAACACCTTTTATTGGTGAATTCTTTTTATGCATTTTCATTCGTGGTGCAAGTTTTTAAAGCTATGTTTCTTATGATACAACGATGGTTGTAGTGAAGTGATAAAAAAACGACATTAAAAAACTTCCACACTTATTACCTTCGACTCACATGCGCACAGCTTTGTTTACATTAAACCGTTTAGTAACTCGAATACAGCGAAGCCTCCGTGGTGTTATCAGTTTCCGCGTTCGGCTGTTATTCGTTAAGTCAGAAGTTCAAGCTCACTGGGAAGTGTGATCTGCTTTTTTAACTTTTTCTTTTTAGCTGACAGTCGCAGGACTGGCCGACAGAAGCAGTACTTTCCTTTAGTAGCATAAGTTTGTGATATTGAAGATAATAAATTTGAATTGATAAATTTAACAAAATTTAATTAGATTAACTGTTAAAATCAACGTTCAATACTATAAGATTATGTTATTTAATAAAAAACATTCTTTAAGCTAATCCAACGACAGCCACTTTTTTTAATGAAATTGCTAGAATATATTGATAGATCTACGAATCAAAAAAACATATTTAAAACCGTTTTGATAATTTTTTTACTTACTTGTTTTTTATGTAATGCTAATGTAAGCACTGCATGCTTAAATTATACTGATATTTAATGCATGATACTTTTAAGTGTTTCCATACATTTCCAAGACATTTCTTAATATTTCCTCTTATTCTTCGGCGTAATTTTTAAAACAATTTTGACTGCAAATGAGACTTTTCACAAACCATGGTGCGGAGTTCCACAAACAATTTAAGTTTTTAACAAAATGATACTACTCACTCCGAAAGAAAAAACTTTACACTCATTAAGAGCCATTGTCTGTAAGAATCAGGCAGTTTAAAGCATTTGTGATTGTTGACATTTTTAATTTTTTTTATTTTCACATATGTTGTTCCTTATCATAAATGTAATGTAAATCCGAAATTTGAGCTTTGTCTGACTCACCGTTTTTGAGAAAACAATTTTTTTTTTTAGGGGGCGTGGCACATTTTTGCCGGTTTTTTAACTTTGCAGATTTTAATGTGCTTGTTGCTTGTTGCGCCCTTAAAATGACATGGATTTTTTAATTCCATATTACTATATGGTCTTGTTAGATACTGTTACAGCTGTCAAATCGGTGACACTACAAGGGCGACGCCCACAAACTCCGCTTAAAAATGACCGAAAATGAATTTTTTTCTATATTCAAGGCCAATTTTCACAAAGCGCCTTCATGATAACATCAACATTTTTAGATCATTTTCTAGCCACACTTACATATATCAAAAATATGTATCAAAATCGGTGTCACTATAAGGGCGCCAGAAGATATTGGAACTTTTATTCAATAAATTTCACAAAAACACAAATATTTAGAATCTAATTACAACTGTCGCCCTCATAGCAGATATCTTATACTACATTAGGTTGATAACCAACATATTTGTCTAACATTTGCACACAAAAAAAACCGGTGTCACTCCTATTATTTTTGGAAATATAATCGTTCCAAGTTAGTACGTTATGGCGTTTTTTTTATATTTATTTATTTAATATTTTCACACCCAGATTTTTTTTTTTTTTGAACATATTTATTTTTAATTTAATACAAAAGAAGTGTACCTTATAACATAAACAGCTTTGGGCAGAAAGAGACTCTTTTTCTTGAATAGAAAATGCCTGTTTTGACATAGGTACCAGGTGGATCATTTGTGCATAACATGTCTAGACTATTATACAAATACTCGTCTTGTTTTTTCAGCCAAACAAATTTATTTATTCCAATTGTTTTTGACATGCATTTGACCTAAACTTGCAAATGGTCAACTTCTACTATTTTTCTGGGATACCATGTTTTCCCATGCTTTAGTGCTACAAAATTAGCAGTTTTCATTAAGAGATGACCGTCTTTCTGAAATTGGTTTGATTTGATTCTTAATGTTTTCTTCGTTTTGGTCTACGTTATCCTCAAATTCACTTTCAGATTCTGAATGTTCGCTTTCTTCAATATTCTCATTTGATGTATTGAGAATGAATTCGCTTTTTTGTTTCTTCCATCGAAAAAAAAAGGGGATAGGATTTGTTTCATAGTACAATACTCTGAAGCAACGAACAGTTTTTTCCCGATACGAACTGCATTTCTCATCTAGTGTGCAACTTGACAGGAATGTTGTTTTTTCCCAGTATTTTCACCAATCGTAAATTGTAGGGCTCGACCGATGGCATTTTTTGGCCGATGCCGATTGTTGGCCGATTGTTCAAAGATGGTCGATGGCCGATGGCCGATTGTTTTCCTCCAAATGGCCGATTGCCGATGGCCGATGGCCGATGCTGTTGGCCGATGGCAAAAAAAAAAATCTAACAAAAATTAATTGATAAGATTGTCAGGGATTTAAAGGATCATTATTGATTCATTTCACTTTACTTCCTTTCTACGAATAAGGAATTGTAATCCAAAAAAAAATCAGATTTCAACCTAACTTTTTATTTTACGATCACCTAATTTAAACTTCACAAGTTTTTTCGGAGCATATGTACATGCATATGTACCTAAGAACATATAGATGACCGAAATATCCATTTTGAACGCCTCCTTAGTTAATTATCGCAAATTCTCTTCTGATGTCCTCATGCGTGTAAACTTACGTCACTCAAAAACGTTATGAAATAGTAAGTTGAAAACTCATACGTACGTAGTATGTTCTAAAAGTTCGAGGACAAGTTGTATAAAAATTTACCGTGAATAGTTCACATTACCGAAGTACATCTATCTACAAAATAGTCACCTTGAACGACCATGCACTTCTGCCAACGTTCGTATAGCTTTTAGAAGGACTCCTGGAAGACATTTATCGCACCCTCCAGTAAGGTCTCTTGCGCTGCTGTTTCAACTTCATCGTGGGGAAGAAGACGCCTTTCATGTTGAGGATGCACGGTTCGATTGGCCAATACTCTGATATGACAAACAAATAACGTAACGTTTCGTTGGACTTAGCTCCGTGTGACTTTTACCTGTTCCCCGCAAAAAAACATTTGCATGGACGCCGCTTTCTTCCGTCAGGAGAAGATAAAGCTGCATGACAGAAGGTAGCGAAAAATAGCTTCCAGGAGTGATTACAAGATTTATATTAACACTGGCAGAAGTACATAGTCCCTGAAGATGACCTTTTGAAGGTGGATGTGCTTCGGTAATGTGAACTATTCTGGGTAAGATATTGTACAGCTTGTCCCCCGAACTTTTGGATCGTACTACGTACAATCTGTATAGGGTGTAGTTATGCTTCTCCTTTTCAGACTGCTGTATGATGGAAGACAAAGAACAACAGCCAAAAAAAAAGAAGAAAAAGGAATAAAAACTAAGAGTCTGTTTAATAACCAATTGACTTTTTTTTTTTAAATTGAACATATAACTAAGATTTCAGTAATATTGTAATAATGTATGAATTTAGGTAAACTACACATAGTTAAAAAACATTAAATTATGTTGTTTAATCATTCAAAAAAAAAATTAAGAATAAAACTATGAAACCGTCAACAAATTACGTAATTAAAGTGGAAAGATTGCACGTAGACTTTTTAAGTTATCAAATGAAACAAAAAAAGGTAACAGATAAATTACAATATTAAATCATAATAGGAATATTTTTATACTTATTTAAAATTTATGAATAGAAAAGTTTACATTTTTCGTAAAATGTATAACAGTGACAGCGGAAAAAAGAAATAGCCATGAAAATAGCGAGGTTCTTAAAACGCAGCTACAATAAACAAACTCAATATTTACACCAAGTTAATAACTGAATACATATACTACTTGATCTGATGTTTGCACACGTAATATTGAACAATTTGATTGTTTAATTTTTTTATGAAGCACTGCAAACAAGTTCAAATTAAATTTTTCAATTTAACAATAATTCTCTGAAATTTAAAAAATTGCACAATAGAAAATCCTTGAAACTTTTTTATAATATATTATTAAATATGTGATAAAAACGAAAAAAACTTATTCATTGATTTTATATAAATACATAAAAATAGTTACTTACAACAGAAAAAAAAATCGATCGCTATTAATGATGCAAAAAAGATGGCGCATTACAAAATATAGGTGAAACAAGCATAAGAAATACGTAAAATGACATTTCTTGACCAAAATAAATAATCGGTAAATATTTAAAAAAAGCTTGAAACGACGAGGGTGGGTTAGGGGGGTCACCCTCTGATTTTGGAGTAACTCACAACGTTAAACTTCTGCCCCAACTTCGGATTAATTTTTTTAGTACAGAACCGCTACCACCAACGCCTCGGAAGAGAGTTTCTGAATCTACTTCAGCACTTCCGAAGAAAAAAGTCAAAAATCCCTTTATTTTCCAAATTATGTCACCATTCAAAACGTCTTTAATCAATTTCTTACATTAATGCTCTAAATTCTTCCTAAACAATAGATAAATCTTGAAAAAACAAATCTCTAATATTATGAATAGTGCTAGTTTTAAACAACTCAGAAGTACAACTAGAGATTAAGTTCAGAAATTGAGGGAGTGGGAGGAGGGGCACGCAAGTGTTCTCGGAAATACAAAAAAATAGTCGTAAAAAATAGAGTTCAAAATAATCATAAACGTTGAGCAGAAAAATCCTTTTAAAACTTGCACCCGAGTTTGTTTTGACGTGCAGTGGCGGATTTAAAATATGGCAAATGTTGCAATTGCGCAAGAGGCTCCAGAACCATAGGGGCACCGTAGGAGTTACAAAAATGCTTATGATGAATGTTTTACAACTTCTGTGATAGAGAAATAGGGCCCCAAAATGTATTTAGACGGGCCCCAAACTTGTAGCTCCGCCGAAGCGATACAGAAAAGACTGCATTACTGCATTTCATATTACAAATATCGAAAAATTAAAAATTACCGTCGGTTCAACGGGAATCTAACAAAATGAAACAAAACCGGTTTCGCCATCTCATATTTGTTTCCATGGTCTCCAATTCTGCAATATATCACCAAATGATCGTCAGTCTGAGACGCTATATTAGTTTTGCATAATAGCCACAAAAAATCAGTTAATAGGCTTTTTAGAACACCCGATCGAAAACAAAAAGGGAAGTGCATAACTGGAATGTGCGCACATCCCACATGTGAGAATATAGCCTTCTACAGCTTACCATTTTTAAGTTATGACTTATAAGAGATACATACGTACATCCAGCCGCAAGAAACAACGAAATAATTAACTTGTTTGGTACCTGAATGCAGTATTAAAAACTCTTTCAAGGGTGACTAAAATAGAAATTCATACTGAAATTTAAGTAAACAATTGTGTTTGAAAACAATAACTCCCTTTACTTTGTATTAAAAAGTAAAACAACAAAGGTCCTTTTTTTTTCAAAAACATCGGCCAATTCCATCGGCTTTTCGATGTTTTTAAGGCCGATGGGCCGATGTTTCCTGCAAGTTAGCATCGGCCGCCGATGCCGGTGCCGATGGCTAAATTGTTGAACCATCGGCGCCGATGCATCGGCCAGGCCGATGCATCGGTCGAGTCCTAGTAAATTGTTCTTATAAATACTCCTTCTGCTTTGATGTGAACTTGAACTGAGTTCGTAAAGATAGGGACCATCCAATTTCATTAAATTGAACTTTTGGCAGGGGTATTTATTAGTTGAAAATTTAAAGCATTTATATAAGATGTTTGTAATAGCTTCTCCCTATACATTTTTCGTATAAAATCCATTTGCAAGTTGAGGTCAAATGTATGTCAGGAACAATTGGAATAAATAGATTTGTTTGGCCGAAAAAACAAGATGAGTATTGGTATGATAATCTAGACATGTTATGCACAATACATCCGCCTGTACCTATATCAAAACGGGCATTTTCTATTCAAGAAAAAGACGCTCTTACTGCCCAAAGCTGTTTATGTTAAATAATACACATTGTTGTATTAAATTAAAAATAAATATGTTCAAAAAAACAATCTGGGGGTGAAGAGATTAAATAAATAAATATAAAAAAACACCATACCGTACTAACTTCGAACGATTATATTTCCAAAAATAATAAGAGTGACACCGATTTTTTTTGTGCAAATGTTAGACAAACATGTTGGTTATCAACCAAATTTAGTATCAGATCTCTGCTAGGAGGGTGACAGTTATAGTTAGATTTTAAATATTTGTGTTTTTGTGAAATTTATCGAATAAAAGTTCCAAAATCTTCTGGCGCCCTTATAGTGACACCGATTTTGATACATATTTTTGATGTATGTAAGTGTGGCTAGAAAATGATCTAAAAATGTCGGTGTCATCATGAAGGTGCTTTGAGAAAATTGGCCTTGAATATAGAAAAAAATTCATTTTCGGTCATTTTTAAACGGAGTTTGTGGGCATCGCCCTCGTAGTGTCACCAATTTGAAAGCTGTAACAGTATCTAACAAGACCATATAGTAATATAGAATTAAAAAATCCATGTCATTATAAGGGCGCTTCAAGCAACAAGCACATTAAAATCTGCAAAGCTGAAAAAACAGCAAAAATGTGCCACGCCCCTAAACAAAAAAAATTGTTTTCTCAAAAACGGTGAGTCAGACATAGCTCAAATTTCGGATTTACGTTACATTCATGATAAGAAACAACCTATGTGAAAATAAAGAAAATTAAAAATCCCAACAATCACAACCTGCCTGATCCTTACAGACAATGGCTCTTAATTATGGTAACCCTACACAATTATCTTGACTGTCTGTGGCATGATCGTGCTGTTATACCGTGTTGTGAAGCAAGGGTAGATCAACAGGTTTTACAGCTTGTGTGCCGTAGCGGCCCGCTGTCAAATTGCCGTCAGTATGTTGGAGGACATAACAATAACTAAGATGGAGAGAGAAAAATGTTTATTTTACTTTTTTTTCTACAAATGAGTATTTTTTAACATTATTACCTTTACTTTTCGTTGTTGTGTTTAAAAAAAAATCACTTTAAGTCAACTTTTGTTTGACGAATTCTCTTACTTATTTATTTTTTACAGTAATTTCAGAAGACCGGAAAAATACTTTCTACACTTAGTCACCTGAATGCAGAACTTTTTTGCACTTTTTAAATGTATCTTAAATGGATGATATAATAACAATTGAAATTCAAAAACGCTGCGACGAAGAAAAAAAGTACTCAAAAAAATTAAAGTTTTTTAAGCTAGCGTTGCATTGATAGCAAATTTTTCTCGCATAGGTAGCAGGTTATGATAAATAAAAAGTTAAATTTTAACGAATTATTATATGGATGCTTCAATTGCCGAATCGCTTAACTTCATAAAACAAAAAGTTGAGAAAATCCATGAAGAAGATAGTGTTATCTATAGGAGTGAATGGGCCCCCGTGTTACATTTTTTGCCATCGCAGGATCAGAAATGTACTGAACCAAAACTTTAATATAAATTCACATCCTGAGCATTGATTAAGCACTATTAAAGCAGAAAAAGGATTTTTTTAAAGTGGAGTTAATCGATTTGACAACTGATTCATCCATATGTGAAACGAAGTTTTAAAACACGTCATTTTCACATATGTGAGAAGCAAAGGGATGTACGTGGAAAAATTAAAAAAAATGGAGGTAACCAGTACACATGGTAGGTGAACCTCTCCTCTGTCTTGGTGCAAGAGAGGTACTAGTAGCCCTGGTAGTTGCTGCTACACAGCATGATTTGGAAAAAAAATCAAGGAGCTAATCTTTAAACGCCTTTTACTCAAAACTTGAAAATGTCCACTTGCATCCCTTTGCTTCTCCCTGCCTCATATATTTTTTTTCCCGCTGATTATGTCCCATTTAACGTAGCGACGAGAGCAAAAAGGAAAATCCGTTCTTCTAATTGTAGTAACTACTGTGTGGTTTAATTACAACGAACAAGACCCTTTCACTCTGTTTTGCTTCAATCAAGTTAATTAGCAGGCCGGCAACTAAGCAAAGGTATATCTTCATTACATATAATTCTTTTGCCATGTTTTCCCTTGGCGAAGCTATTCTACATCTAAGAAATTTACTCTTTTAATTAAATCACGGTTTTTTGGTTTTGTTAAAATGATTAGCGTTAAATAAGAGCAAAAAAAAAAAAAAAATCATCCACGGTTTGAGCTTCTATCAACTGAAACCAGATTTATTTCAGTCTTCAAATAACTGGGCTAATAGTCGTTTCGTAGAACCAGAGGTAAAATTCCGCTTTATTGTCGTTATACGTAGATATATTTCTTGTAAGATCTCTTTTTTTAAAGGAGACTATTTGTTTTCGAACAAAAGCATTAAAACATATTTTCATGATTTTATTTTATCACTTGGTATGTATTTTAACTTTCGTAATGCTTGCAGCTTTGAAAATCAATAACCATAGATCAAATCAATAACGATGGCTTTCTGTGATGTGTTTGGTAATTCCATTAGTGTGGTTTATTGATATGAGATGACTCCTAGTTTACTCAAACAACAATATGGCATGCTTTTGAACTTGAGAAAGATTAGGTCTTAGTTTAATATAGTATATAACTAGAGGGAAGGAATGATTTGTTTTTAGGTTAAAAAGTGTGGCAGCATCAATTGAACTGTAAACGAAAGTTATTTGATCGAAAGTGATATGGTAAATTATTAAAATAATATAAAATATTTCGACGGGATGCATAATAATAAGATTTGAAGTAAAATATAATAATACCCACCCATATAACCTCAAAAAATTGCTGCACCTGAATATGTAATTACAAAAACCAGTAATCTCCACTTTTTTCTAAAAGCGTAATGAGAACTATTTAACTTTACAGTACAACAGTTGTTGATAAACTTTTTAGCATGGCCAGATTTTGATCCAGTGTCAAGAAAACACAAATCACAAAACGACTCCAATTCGTTCAAAAAATATCGTACTCTTTCAGGTTTGTTGAATTGTTTTTAACATTTAATGAGCATAAAAGGTGAATTGAATACATACCTTTGTGCTTAAAGGTTATAATAAGGTATAAAAACCCATTTATCGTAAAAGTTTGCAGACTATTGCATATGTACGTGTTTCGGCGTTGGAAGGTATGCACTTTTCAATGCAAAAAGAGTGAGTTCATGAATGAAAAGACATCGGACAAAAGCATTAGAAAAGTCACCTCAATGATATGGCTTTTGTGGGACGTCTTTTCATCCATTAACTTCCTTCTTTTGCATTGAAAAAGCCCTTTCTTGTAACTCCAAAACACGTGTATGCAGTAATTTGTAAATTTGTGCAATAAAACGTTTTTCTATATTATATGTAGGTCATCTAAAAACCCTCAGATTTTCCCATGGTAACAGGACTTTCAAAATTTGCACCAAATGTCGTACCGAAGAGGCCACTGCACAACATCTGATTTTTTGTGGTGATTTGGTACGCGAGGATCTGCTAAAGAGACCTACTTCTGTCTTGAAGTTGATTAAGGCGAACAATCTCATAAATATGATCTAATTCAAAAGAGAGAGATAAGAAAGAAGAAGAAGAAGATATATTATATTACTTAATAAGCATATTTCTCTTATACATTACTTTAGGATCAGCTTTTGACTTGAGGGCTGCTGGGTTTTAGCATTAAAATGAAATAGTTAATAGCTGTATGAGAGCAAATATCTAGACTGTTTACCTTAGTTCCTGTAAATGTAAAAAATGAAAAAACCAATAAATATGTCGCTAACTGTCCTTCTTGGCCGTATGATTTGAAACGCAGGGCAAAACACAAAGTGAGGCCACGTCCTTGGGGTGAACTGTTAAAATCTCGGTAAAATTAACTGTGAAGTGGGAAAAAAAATGCAGCTACAATTGGTACACCACGTGACTTTCAGTGCGAAGCACATAAGTCCATACTTCCCTTCCCTCGATGTGCCCCAGTTGGTATATGCCCCTCCCTCGATGTGTCCGAGTTGGTATATGGGGGAAAGCAATGGCGCCTCCTAATACAAAGGTTCCCCAGTTCGAATCTGCTGCTCGCATGTTGCGTGTTTTAACTCTCGTTATTCTCGCAAAATTTTAAAGTAAAATGTAATTTTACGGTAAAAGTTACTGGTGACATGGACGCCAGTAACTTTTACCACAAAATTTCAGGTTCTTTTTTTTTTAACAGTGTGAAGTCTGGAATGTTAAAATGATAAAATAGAATTACATTACAAGCTAAGAGGATGCAAAGTTAATTGTGAAAGTTGTAAAGCTGTTCAAAGTAAGAGTGTTGTATGTACTGAAAAGCTAAGAAAAGTCGCATTTTGGGCATTTTTACGAAATTTCACGGCTTATGCGGAAACTTAAAGCAATAGAAATGTAAATAATTTTAAAGATATACAAAAATAGCAGTAAAATGATGGAATTTTATCATAACAAAAATTTTGAACATCTGTGCATTTATTAAAGTTTGAAATTTGACTATTTTTTACCTTCTATTTCAAGCACATGCGTCATGCAAAGATATAAACTCCCGATTTTCCGCGAGCGGATTATCCACGGGACCGATTATCCCCGAGTCAATTAATAAACAGACGCAAGTATTTATGCAGTAAAAAACAATAACAATAGATTTTTTTTTTTTGTCGAAAAATGGCAAACTCAGTTTTTATTTATTTATTTTTTTTTTGTGTGTGTTCTTCATCGTACATACACTTGTTGTTTATTAATGTTAAGTTTTAAAAACGATACAAATCATGTTTACCGTACTTTATATATTTTCACTGTTTGAAGAAATCATTATGCAGCAATACAGCTAAGTTTTTGAGGAGGGGACAATTTTTCCCTTAGTTGTCGCTATTATTATAAAGTGTATCCGCTACAGTTCGATTGTGGCTCGTCCAGACTTATAAGGCGTCCAAAGGGCGCAAATCAATCGATGGACCACGTAGCTTTGCAAGAATTGCAGGCGAGTAAAATTCTTGATTCTTACTTGCAATTCTTTCTTAGCTGTGGACATGTTTGCAATACTACTTTTGGAGCTTTCCTCGAAGCGCAGTGTGGTGCCAAACAATTATAGTATGCCCACCTAAGTTTACTCTAAGATTCCAGAGACACGACTGACTTTAAACAGTAAGAGTTCTGAACATTTTAGGAAGTTTTCAGGATAATTTCAGTAAGGTTACTGAATTTTAGCGGAAGATGTTCCTGGTTTTTGTAAGATATGTTACTGAAAGAAGTTGGGCACACATCAGCTGCCCATTATTTTCCAGGAACTTTTCTGAATCGTTTTTAGTGTGGGAAAATGTGGCAGAAAACACATCGACGATGTTCGCAGTGGCCATAGAACCAGTGTTATTTCCTTCAAAATTTGCAAAAGGGGTTTAGAGTGTGTTACTACGGTGATGATGTATGAGCAGGGTATTTAAGTTTCCACCAGGACTGTCCGGATGCGATTGGTCGGAGAAATTAATAAATCGCCGAAAAATGTCAAAAAAAAAAAAAAAAAAAAACACGCCGCGTCGAAACTAAGAAAAAACGTGTACGTACAGTGGGCAATATAACCTCAAAAATGTTTGTTGAGGTCTGGTACCTTAAAATTTTGATTGGTTTCAGATTTTATAGATATGTCTTCGATGACTCCGTTTTTAAAATGCTGGTTGACAAAAGTTGACCTAGGAAACTATTCCATCAATACTGTTTTGTAAAGAGGATTAAATATCGGAAAAGCACATATCTCTGATTCTGCGGATCGTACATGGAGTATTGATGCGTTTTCTACCACATTGCCTACTCCATTTGCTTTCAGTGACTTATGTTCATCAATTGAATTTTTTGATTTAGAAACGCAAGTAAAATTTGTAACAGTTCTCTATAAATGTAAGGAATGGAGTAGTAATGCTTTTATTTCCCTACCTTTTCAATGGTACGCGTCTGAAGTTTTGCCTGTCCTTAAAAAAGTTTTGACAATTTCAAGCAAAAAATAAACCAAACATTGAAATTAATCACAAACGGCAGCAACATTACTTTATTAATAAGTGGTACTTATGTATTGCTTGCAGCAGACACCAAATCTTTCGGATATATATTTTTACATTGCTTAATGTAAAACTACGACAACAGCTGTTTTTACACATTAGAGACAAACATGAATAATCTCGCATATTTCTAAAACGAAGCAGGGCCATTCCACGGAAAACGGAAATTTTGTCCCGCACTTGACGTTTTATATATTTCAGTAAAAAAATAATTTAAATGGACGATGAACAAAGTATTGTTACTTAAGAAATCACAAACGCATGTGTAACTTCTTAAGCAAAAAAGTTCCTAAAAAAATTTTCTTTTTTATGAAATACAGGAACCGTCGCGTGCGGGACTAAATAACCATTTTCAATGGCCATGAACATATTTTTTTCAATGGTTTAAATAATTATTTCTTAAATAATGAGATAGGTTTCTTTTACATAGTTTTGGAACCATAGCTTTCAAAATCTACAATTTGTTTCTTCATTGCTGTATTAATGGAGCAAGAATATTAGCTTGTTCATTAGCAAGTTACCAGAGGTTGACTTTGGGTGTCCCACACGTGACGCATGTAAATAATTTTTATTTTAAATAATATACTAGTTGTTTAATAAAAAATAAAGATGTGTCAGCAGTATCTTTGTATCAAATGTAAAAATTAAAAAAAAAAAAAAGCTTACCCCTGTTTCATTAAAATATTCAGATATATGACGAAATGTTAATGAAATTTAAGCGCTTATTTTTGTGACGGTGGGATGGCCCAGCAGACTGGTAGTGTTGTCACTTCTAAAAACAGTAGAATATTACCAGCAGCATTACAGAAATAAAAAAAATGGTTCATGTTTTATTCCTCCAAAAAGTAAATCCTAAACTAGAAAATACGAGCCAATTATTTTCTCTCTCTCTCTCTCTCTCTCTCTCTCTGTATATATATATATATATATATATATATATATATATATATATATATGGAAACTATTGTCTTTCAAATTTAACTGTTACGTTTTAGTTAATGAGAAACAAATAGCTAGAACAGCATATTGAGGCACGTTAACATTTCTATGTAAAAGTTTGAATTGAATGCAATACAAAGCAACACCGTCGACAACCAGATAGGCAGGAGTATTTGGTTTGAAAACAAAGAGCATGAAATATTATAGCAAAATTTGCATAATATGTAGGTTCATATTCACGATATTTCAAAATATTATCTAACTTGATTTGTTGTGTCACATTTGTAGAGAGTTAGCCAATATCATATTATATGTTTTATTTTAAGTGGAACAAACATAACAGAGAGTATTTCTAAATATTTTGAAAACCAGATATATGTGAATAACATTGCCTTTAAAATAGAGGCTGCTTGTAGGCCAGAGTATGTTTGTTTATCATAAAATTTGTGAATGTTCGAATTATTTTATAAGCTAAATGTAGATCTATGGAAAACGTAGTAAAGTTCGTTGAAATACGTATACTTTGAATTATGCAAGATACAGTGAAAATATATTATCAAAGCGCGACAAATAGTTTAATAGAATATTTGCCCTAGATGATGCTTTGTGTTACGTTATTATAATGATTCGTACCCTTAAATATAGATTTTTCTGCAGTACATGCCTAAGTATAAAGCTTATGCACAAAACAACACATTTTATATTCAAAAGTAAATATACTTGCGAAAACGTTCTCTTTCCAATCTGAAATTTTATACCATTGTAGAAGGAAACATTGCACAATATAATCGAAGTGCACCACTAAGCAAAATTTAAAAACTAAAAATAATTACAAGAAAGTTTTTAATTTTCGTTGTAATGATCTCTTGTAAACAACTCATACTATAAGTTCAAAGTGAAATTTTGGAGCACTTTCAAATCAGTTTTATAGTAGATGTCCAGGAGATGCTCTTATTATAATGTAGTGTATAATTTTACCACTAGAAACCGAACCAGAGCAATTCATTAAGTATGACAGGGATCGGAAACTTATGGCCAGCGAACCGCATGACGTCCAATAGATTCAAACCAGTGCGCTCTTGGTTAGAGAAAGAAAAAACCCAATATTATAATCTGCTTTTGCGTCACAAAACGCTTTAGCAGCCATAAAGCTTATCACTAGAGCATTCCACTTTAAGTTTTAAGCATTTCAAGATATTCTCATACAGATTATTCATTGAAATTTCTGACTTAAGTAAGGACAAGTGGCTACGCAATTTTTAATATTTTATTGATATGACCTTACCATTAAACATTTTACTTTAGAATCTGCAAAGAAGAAATCCAGAATAAATCGGTTTCGCTCGAACAAAATCTTATCTTCAGTAAATTACCGCCCTATAGCCAGGGCTAAGGCAGAAATACATGAAATACACCGCCAGCTCAGTCCATTCCACCAGAGGACTGTAGTTTCGTGCTTATTAGCACTCATCCGCCCGGCATAGGAAAGTGACTGAGGGGGACTATTGGGCGGTAACTTACTGAATATACCTGCCTTGCCTTCAAAATTCGAGTT
Source organism: Uloborus diversus (assembly GCF_026930045.1). Classification (NCBI taxonomy): domain Eukaryota; kingdom Metazoa; phylum Arthropoda; class Arachnida; order Araneae; family Uloboridae; genus Uloborus; species Uloborus diversus. The sequence continues at coordinate 184,192,178 of NC_072734.1, forward strand.
GAACTGAACCATTGCTTCGGTCACTCGTCTGTTCAGTGCTAATTCTATATTAGCTACCAGTTTGTTTGGCACTCTTGGCTTCTTTAAAGAGGTTTTCCATCCACAGCTCAGTCACTTTCTTATGCCGGGCTGATGAGTGCTAATAAGCACGAAACTGCAGTCCTCGGCTGGAAATGACTGAGTTGGCGGAGTATTTCAAAATCTTATCTTCTTTGTTCAACACATAGATAGTGGAAACCTACCTCATTCTGAAACTTTAATATAATTTAGAAACAGTTTAGAAAGTAACATGAAGTGTTGTTTTTTAAAAAATGTATCTGTTGTAAAATGTAAGACCTTTTTACCATCCAATTTAATGATTATTAATCTGGAAAAGTTTGTCTAAATTGATTTCAATTTATATCCGTTTTTCTTTTTTTTTCGCTCATATTATGCTGCTTATATTACATTAAAAATATTTATGGCCAGTAGCAAAATATCGCGTCAACATAGCGAACACGATTTTCTAATTCATAAGGTATATAAATTAGAAAAAATATGTTAACTTTAACGTTTCTTTTAACTAGTTATTCCTTCAACTTCAGTGGAAATGATTTTCATACTAACCCTGTAAATTTTCTTACTAATTACTTAAGTCTAAATGTTTTTTCTTCTAAAAATGATAAAATTAAGCGTTTTTACTTTATAAAGAGAATCGATTACTTCAAGCAAATCAAGTTTGTAAAAAAAGAGCAATATCATAAATGTTCAGTCAACTTTCATAAAAAAATTAATATGCTTTATTTTATTGTTAATTATTAAAATATTATTAAAAACAAAACAAAAAAAAAGAGGCAGATGACCTACACATTTTGTAAGTAGTTTTTGCCGAAAAAACTAAAAATCAAATTTTAAAAGTAGTTTGTCTAAATTTAATGATTTTTAAGCAGTTGCTTTCCCGAGATTAAAAGGAATTTTTATCTCAAGTCGTAAAATGTCGCGGTTAAAATTGAAAACATTAAAACAAGTTTGAAACTACATGTTTGCTATCAGCATAACTTACTCAACTGAGACATAAAATCGACGTAAAAATACATAAAACACTTTATTGTCTTATTCGATTCTCCTTTTATAAAAAGAATATTTTACTTTTACTAAAAGAAACATCTGACTTAACAACTATCTTGTGCATACATATGTTCAAGTGCGTAAAAAATGCAGAATTACAATATTAAATGCAATTTCAATCGTAAGCTCATTTACATTTGATTTTAAGGTGAATTATGTTTTTCTTTAGTTACAATGCAAGTGTTATCTTACGAAACAGATGAATTTACTTTTTTTATTATGTATGCGTTGTTTTGTATTTCTTGTGAGAACAAAGAATAAGATTAAAAACTGGGTATTTATCGATGCATGCTTTCAAATATTTCCTAAATTAGATTTTATTGAAAATCGACATGATAGCTTTTTAGATTTTTTTTTTAATGCACATTTGCTCCACATTTGTTTATGAAACTCTAAGCTTTTCGGTTTTTTTAGGCTCATATATTCCTGGATTAGATTTTTAGCTCTTCATATCTTCAATGATAAAGTAAATTCGCAAGGCTGGAAATTGATTTTCAGATGTCTATTAACAACGTCTTTTTCAGAATAAAGACCTGATGAACGGTATATTGTTAAGTTAGAGTGAAATGACCGAATATGAAGCACCATTATTTTCTTTACTAATAATAAAACTGAAAGTATATCTGTCCGGAGGATCTCTGGATGACTGTAGGATGTCTGGATCTCTGTGACGCGCATAGCGCCTAGACCGATTTTCATGAAATTTGGCACAAAGTTAGTTTGTAGCATGGAAGTATGCACCTCGAAGCGATTTTTCGAAAATTCGATGTGGTTATTTTTATATTTCAATTTTAAGAACAAAAAATCATAAGATAAACGAGTAAATTACGAAATTATCATAACATGGAACCGTAACAGGGGCACAAGCCAATTGGCGAGATACGAAATTATCATAACGTGGAACGTAACATGCGTACAAGCCAATTGGCGAGAAAATTCACCATACATTATTTGTAAATATACAGGCGAACCAAAATACCTTTTAATTTTTCTATTACGGGCAATGTCGTGTGGGTACCACTAGTATAAAATACAACTGAAGACTAAGATCTAAACTGTAAATGTAAATTTAAAAAAATCAAAAATGCAGAAAGAATTTGATACATGGAAGGCCTCCTGTCATGAGATAAAAAAAAATACATTAGAAAACAAAGATTTGCATTTCATAAATCAAACTACAGTAGAACTTCAGTTATCAGAATTTCTTTTAGAAGAACTACAAACTTACTGTTCTTTCCCTGGTCATTTGAAAATGACCTAGCCCAATGAACACACACAACATTCTTTATACCTACAATTTCTTGTGCGAGTAACATTGGAAACGATACTCGTTTTAATAGAAACAAGTCTTTGTAAATATGTTATTGCAAATATCAGTAAATATCAGAAGAAAAATCAGTCACATAATGCTGTTTTTTTAAGTCCGAAATGCATACGAGTGGAGTTATATTTATCATCATACTTTTTTAAGCAATTAAGTTTTGTTACAAAATATTCAAAAGACAAAAGTTTTACGGTAAAATCTAGATAAGACAACGGGCCGGCAGACAACATGAAAATTCAGAATGGTGCAATTTAGAAAGTTTTCGACAAAGGTTAGTGTAATAAACGGCAGTATCTGCAGAAAGGAGTTTTCGATACATTTAAAGAAATAAGCGGAGGATTCAATACTAACAATAGGAAAATGTTGGAATTAGACGCTTTTTTTTTTCGCGCCTTTTTTTCAGCGGAAGCCAACTAAGCGAGCTTATTGTACAATAAAGATAACGCGCAATAGATGACGAAAATGAAAAATGAAAAAGATGCAGTTATTGCCCTTTACTTGCACACAGCAGAGAACAGTAGACCCTTGTTTTACGCGGGTTTATTTTACGCGACTTTGATTATACACGGTTTAAGATTTGACACCTTTATTTTATTTTAGGCGAATGAGTTTCGGTTTTACGCGGATGCGGCAATGAAAACAGTTAAAATTTTCCCCTCTTTCAAAATCCAAACGCCTGAGATTGCAGATTACACGTAATCAACTGCATTTTGGCGTGCTAATAATCGAGCTTGGGACCCTAGAGACATTTTATGCGACTGGTTCCAGAGCTCTTTCCAGAACTAAAGTTATTAAGTACTCACAATTCAGAGCTCACTGAAAGAACTTTTAAGTTTGTCAAAGGAGGATAAAACCAACGAGGTTACCAACATCCATGACACAATACCAAAAAGGAGAACACTGAAAATTTTAAGCGATTCCGTCACAATAGCAAATGATCTTTCTGATTTGTTAGTGATGAGAAGATTCTAGCATGGAAATGACGCAAGTAATCATGGATGCGTTAATTAAATGCGCTGCAAAGAATTACAGAGAAAAATTCCTAATGGCTTCCAAAATACTATCATAAAAACCTCCTTTTTATAAACACAAAATTAATTTGTGTTATCTTTATGCATGTTGTGCGTATAATCGATATAAATGTACATTAAATTTATTATAAAAGTAGTCATCACTAGAATGGAGTAAAATTTTTGTTCGTCTATGGAACCTAACGCCTATTTTATCACTTGTATTTAGTCTTCAATTACGTGGTTTTGATGTACGTGGCATTTTCTTGGAACGTAACCCCCGCGTCAAAACGAGGTTCTACTATACTTATTATGACTGCTGGTTGGTGCATAAATAAGAAATTATTATTGGTAATGAAATGAGCCCTATATACTACAAGGCAGGTTTTAAATAGGAGTGTGCGTGTTATCAGCCTGTCCCGGATGCACTGTAATAGGGTGGGCCGAAATAAGCCGAAAATTTTTTTTTTCGAAATCAATTTTTGGATAGCGCGCAAAAGTTGCGTAGTGAGCTAGTTAGCAATCACAAAAAATTTCTTGGATATTAAAAAATATCTAGCCGGCGCGGCGCTATTTGACACTGAAAAACCGAAAAAAAAGAGAAAAATGAATTTTTGTCGAAATGTTTTTTAAAAAACTAAATTTCAAATATTTTGCTGGAATGCACCGAAAATGTGATATAATGAGCCAGTTCGAGCCCATAAAATGTTTCATTGATTTTAATGAGCATTTAACCGCTCCTTTGCGACATCAAAAATTGGAGAAAAATGAAAAAATATTGAATTTCTTTAAAAACCAATGTGAAAATTATTTTTCAAAATTAAATCATAGACTAATTAATTAAATAGCGGCATTAATCATAGTAATTATTATCACGCAAGAGTATCATACATTTTCGAGAACTACATATATAGATAATAAAATTTTAAAAAAGAAATCTTCAAATTTGATTTATAATACCTCATGCATAATGAATATTATTTTTTGGAATAATATTGTCCCTTGCTATCAAATGATGGAAGTTCTTACCTAGCTTGAAGTTTGTCACGAATGTATCCATCTTGTGCAGTTTCACCACGAACTTTTATTGCAGCTTCGGTTATTAGTTTCACAGCTTGCGTGTGACAGGGAAATTTCTCGAAAGTAAACTCTGTAGAATGTTCTTTGCACATTTCTTTCCATTGTTGGTCTTTTAGATGCATTGTAAGAGGTGGCTCTGTTACAACACAGTTTGCCCAATCAACTAAATCAACATAATCAACGGCTTCAAAATTGAGTTTAGAACGCTCAAAAAATCGTACACCATCCGAGCTCTTCGTCTTCTTATTTCTAGAGTTCAGAATGCGCCTAATGTATTTGCCCGAATGTATTTTCTTGAGTCAAACAACATTGTCAACAGTTGCTGTTCAGGATGAGCGAAATATGCATTACTTGAGAGAACTTTGAAAATTATCTCCTTAACGTTGTCTGGAAACTGCCTTGCAAGAGAAATCATTTTCCAAAAATGTTGGGCGCGATAGTGGCAGTTCGGTTTCATTTTTATTTCAAACCACATTGGAGCATAAACTAAAATTACATACTTTACAAGCATTGTAAGGTTTTCTGATGGAGTTGGAGTGTCTATATACAAGCGTAAAAAACGGTTTGTAGTTGTCAGCCATCGTGCATGACTGACTGAGTTTGCCTGGGCTACTGTCAGACACGCTTGAAGGACAACTACCATCTTTTACGGCAAGACAGATTCTATACAAATATTGTTGTTTAGTGCTTAAATTTTTTATATCTTCCATGTCCAAAACCAGAAGATTGCAGTCAATTTTATCAAATTTGACCACCGGATTTTTTTCACAATCTCTAAGAAGTTGTTCGATAGTTCCAGAATATGAATGTGACCTCTTTGTGCAACCGTCCAATTCCAGTACAAGATGCCTCAGTGGCAACTCATTGTGGACATGGACACAAGAGAGGACCCCTTTAATCGCTTAATTCCCAACTGTGGAGTTGTAGAATTACAGCATTTCTTGTCGGGGGGGGGGGGGTTGTCTCTTAAGTGGGTCATAAAGTCGAGAGGAAGAAATGGCTTGAGAAAAAGAAGAATACTTGCGTTCAATTCATTAATCAGTTTAAAGGACTTCAGAGGATTCACATTTTTTTAATACTCAAGGGCTCTATTTGTCAAATATATATAAAATAGTTATAAAATAATCTTAGGAATAATAGAAATAGTTGAGCGCCGTTTATTATCCAGGAGAAACAATTGGAACCGAAGATTAAAAAATTAGCATCTTATGTAACTATTTTTTATTTGAGTGCATTTTTTAAAATTGGCGTACAAATGTCGCATAAAATTGATTGAATTTTCACTGTTTTTTCTAAGTAACGTATTGCGTAACATTTCAGTACTTACTTATTTGGAAACTAATTTTAACTTTTTTTTTTTCATTTTTCCAATGTTTCAGTCTTAAAGGAGCGTAGCTAAATATTCTACGAAATGTATAAAAGTCTTTGAGGATTTCAACTAATTCACTGACAGATACTTCTAATGTTTGCTGAGACTAGCTTCAAACTTTTATTTTCGACCCCCTCCCTTTTTTTTTTTTTTTTGAAAAAGTGCATTTTTGCCCCTTTTTTTCAGTTTTTCAAAGTCAAATAGCGTCGGCTAAATATTAAAGAAATTTAGCGAAATTTTTTATGGGTAATAACGGGCCCATATAGCAACTTTTCCGCACTATCCAAAAACAGACTTCCAAAAAAGTTTTTTCGGCCCACCGTACTGTATAGGATGTCGGATGCACTGTATAGGATCACAACATTTATCGACTTAACAAGTTTTGCAAATTTTAAAAAGACATACAAATCATTTTGAGTTTTAGAAATAACTATGCTTTCGCACCACGACTATGAAAGTTCTTCCAAGTTTCGATTGATTTCGAAATTCAAAGCCACATGCTAAAAGCCACATACTTGCTAAAGCTTATAAAGCACGTAAAATTGTAAAATGTTGCAGTCAATGTGAAGAATACATTGCCTAGCAAATTAGACAACTATACTTAATGACTTATAGTTAAGATATAACGCAAAAAAATATTGACTCGATGATATTATATGAAAACTACTACATTAAAAAAAAAGAATCTGCTTCAAAAAGTTTTGAACGAATGTTTAAATCTGTAGACAAAATGAAAGGATAAATGAAATTATAGGAAAAAATGATTGATTATGTAATTGCATAGATTTTTTTTCTTTTTCTTCGTACCGATTTAATATTTGTCAGCTAAGTATTTTAGCTTACTTTTAAATGAAGAATTAGATATAGTAGTGTACGAAATGACAAAATGGTTACTTAAAACTTACTTTACTCACTAAAAACTTCATGATTTTTTTTTCAAATATTTTACGAATGATTTCGAAGCACCATTTATAAAACGTAAGAGAATTCATGGTGATGATTTACAGCTCGTGATCCATCTTTATCGGTTTTACTTTGTCATCCTGAAATTAAATCTCTGCAAAGAGTAATCATTTTTCAACGCCATCTACGTCTTTTTAGAGACAGAAATGAAGTATGATTCAGAATATCCATTTTTCAATAAAAGGTGAATCGAACATCTTGCTTTGTATCATTGAAAGAACTTCTGAAAGAAGAAAAAAAAGTTTAAAAAAAAAAGTGGCAAAAATAAATACACAAGGAAATAAAATAAAGATTATGTTCAGATATCCAGTTAGAATTCATTAATTTTTTAACAAATTTTTCAGTTCTTCCTTTTTGTTTTTGACAACAGTAAAATTTACTCAGATTTAACTAAGGACATGGTTCATTTCTTTTAAATATTACCTTAAATACTGGTGATTCATCGGATCTTCAAACGCAACTTTCGGCCAAAATGGTATTTTTAATCAAGAAAAAATTTAATCATCCTTAAAAAATAAAGAAATCGTCCTAGAACTAAAACAGCCAACTTTTCCGTGGACTCACAAGAAGTTTATAATACTTACCCTCCCATTCTTCCGACTCTCTTTTCTGCCATTAAATGTATTTCTTAATTACATCAAATGCATCCCTTTAATCATTAAAACAGTTAAATCCCGTTACAACGAATTTCAAGGAGCCTAAAATTTTGTTCGTTGTATCGGGAATTTTGCTGTAAGGGAATGGAAACTATGCAACGGTTATTAACGCGGGACTGAACATTAATTTCGTTGAAACAAATATTTTGTTGTGTTAGTGTTCGTTGTAACAAGATTTTACTGTACTACCTTTTTTTTAAATAAACAAAGTGATTTCTATTTTTAATAGCTGCAGTAAATGAAGATTTTTTTTTTTTTTTTTTTTTTAATTTCTATTGAAATATTTTTTATTTTCAGCTGCATATTTGCGCCGACGGAAAGAAAAATAAGTAGAGACTAAAATATTTTATCTAATGAAATATTTTCTATTGGATAATCATAATTATCTTTTTAATGAGCGATTAAATTTTCGAATTAATTAATGAATGATTAAATAATGCAAAAATTAACTAACAAATAATTAAGGGATGCCAAAATAATGAGTGAACACAATTGAGAATGCATAAAAAAAGAAGTAAACAAATGAATAAATAAGTTAATTAATAAATAATTCAGAATCACGCATTTTTTTTTTTATAAACCACAAATATTACAATGTGTGTATAAAATTCAAAAAAAAAAAAAAATAACAAATGAATTATATTATTTGACATTTAGAGCTATATATTTTTTGACTCGGGACCACATTTTTAAGAACAGAGTTAAAAAATTGATCGATAGGTGGCGCTGGAAACTGAAAATATGTTACCAATTCATTTTGCCCCACTATTAGTTCACTTTACCCCACATTACCTTAACTCTCTTTCACGAAAACTATCTATTGTGCGTAATGTAAGCAATGTCAAGTTACTTCTTTGAAACTGCAAAGCATAATAATTGGTAACTATAACTTGTTTTAATAGAATAATTTTAAAGTCGAGCGCATTTCTGTGTATTTTTAAGAAAAGTGTTTAACCAAACATTAAACAACCAGCATCGCTTATTGTCTCAATTCGATTACGTGTTTAAATCGTTATCTATTCACCTTTCAATCCTATATGATTGTATTATTTCTTATCTTCTACTTAACTTTCAGAAAAAAACGTAGGTTTGTACTTGAAAAATACTCGTAAGTACACTGACTTAAAAAAAAGTTAATTTGAATTTTGACCTCTTTAATTCAAATTCTGTTATTCGCAATCACGAGTGTGTGTGTATGTAGGCGTGAGTGTGGGGGGGGGTATGTGTATGTGTGTGTAAGCATCTGTGTATGTGTCTGTGTGCAGGCATGAGTGTGTGTGCAGTTGTGTGTATAGGTGTGTGTGTATGTGTAGGTGTATGTATGTATGCGTGTGTGTGTATGTGGTTGTGTGTGTTTGTGTGTGTATGTGTTTGTGAATGTGTGTGGGTGTATGCATGTGTGTGTATGTGTTTGTGTGTGTGTGTACGTGCGTGTATGTATGCGTGGAAGTGTAGGATATTTACGCAACCTGGAGACTATTTTCGCTAGAGGAGCAGCATCGTGAGGCGGCCGGTCGACGGTGATACTGCAGAGGGTGCTAGGGGGAAAACAAAATCATAGGACATCAAAACAATCAAATGAAAGCAATAGTAACTTTTAAAATAAGTAAACTGAATGTAAGAAACATGTACTGTAACTTTTTAATTACGTAAACTGAATGTAAAACAATAAGTCCTGTAACTTTTAATATTGGTACACTGACTGTAATTAAACAAGTACTGTAACTTTTAAAATAAGTACTGATTGAAAACACTCTTCATTTATTTTTGCTGCCGTTGCCAATCTAAAATAGCAAAATATAAAAAACAATATTTCGCGAAAAATGTTGTATTACAGTTGCGAGGCCATCTAATACTTCTTTTGGAGCTTCTTTTCTTGAATCAAGTACAAAAAATCACATTTCCTCAAAAAACCTCAATTTGGAAGGCTGTAGCCCTTGGGATTTTTGGGATCAGTGCTGAAAGAAAAAGAATACGAAAATGAAGTTTTACTCCGCTGGATTTACTGAAGGTGGCAGCTTGGGGATATCAATTACGAACGATGTCATCTAACTGCTCCGATTCTTTTGACTCGAGTTAGGTTAATTAGCAAAAGTAAAAAAGTAGGATTATTTTAATGAAAGTCATAGTGAATACTCTAATCTGCTTCTTTATTTAGCAGATGTTTTGTATGGAGGAAATAAATTGATTGCTTCATTTCAAATTGACTAGTATTAGCATGTATTAAAATTAATTGAATAAAAAATAGGCTCATTTTTGAATAAAACTTACTTTTTTTTGCAATAAATCATAATATAAATATGAAACTTATAAAACAAGCAATTTAACTTTACATCACCGTTATTCTTTAAAAAAGGGATCTAAATGTAGGGTGACTGACCCGAGGTAATTCGTACTTTTGGGGATACTATTAACCAGCAGACTTTTATTTCTCTGGGATATTAAAGCACTTGACTTCGGTATGACTACATGTGCCCAATTGTAGTATGGTGTAAAGTTTATAAAATTACGAATTTTTAAACAAATGGCTAAACTTGTCATTTTGAGGAAGGGTCCCAGAGATGCATATGTTAACAAAGATCCTCCCCCCCCCCTCCGGGAAAAAGTGAATCATATGCATAGCTTTCTTCTAAGTCAGACAATACAGGCATTTGCTTAGCGTTTCCAATTTAATTAAAATATGCTAATTAACTGCAGTCGGGTACTTTGTCAAATGATATGATGCCCCTTTCAAAATCGTACCATTATTTAATACTTTTATACTATTTGTTGTCTTTTAGTAGTTTAGATCTGAAGTTTGTTGTAAGTTTAGTTTAGATTAAACAACAAGGATCATCATAAATGCTCTAAAAAAAAAGATTTACGTAAATAATGCTAAAGATTCTGGAAAACCAACTAAAATGTTTCCATGTTCGCAAAGTAAAACGTACCCCTGGACACTCGCTACTTTAATGTTCTTTAGCACTCACTTGAGACTCGTAATCTTACACAAAGAAATAGTACCTCGTTTTTCACGATGCAAACTTTTACTCTTTTATGCTTTGAAATAGAAGTGCCATGATTGAGGTTAAGTTATATCAAATATAAAACTTGCGTATTTAAATTGGAAATTATTTAAAAAGCTTCAGCTAGAAATTAGTCTTACAAAACTGTTCACGACTGCTTAAGATTAGACATTTGGATCGGAGCGCGTGTTTGAGAGGTTGTCTTTTCTGGGGAGTAATCGCGTTTGGTGATTGTTCACAAAGGGCGATTATTAGCGGCATGTGAATTGTTTATTAAATAAAGTATTATTTTCGGCATATTTGGTGAAACGAGAAACTTTGCTATGGTAACCCTAGCTCCGCAACAATAAAAAATCCGATTCAAAATGGCTAAACTTAAGCTGATGTGTCGGCCTATCTACACTGCTTGAAAAATGCTTAGGAACAAGTGATTTATGCAAATTTGTACCTCCGCCACCTGGCCAATGGAAATAAATTCAAGTTTAGATGGCGTGGTAGATCAAGACTCGTTATCTGTATAAAAGACAGTGCATACACGCTCGAAATTCGTACGAAAATTTACGCTGTTTGGTTTTTAACAAAAATTGCGCTGGATGTTAAAAAAGGTTTTTCTCTGAAATTCTGTTTGATTCTTGAAATACTTAAGATTAAAATGTCAGTAAGACATCATTTGAGTATCTACGATCGTGGACGAGCGGTTGGACGACTGGAAGCAGGTCAAAGTGTCACCACTGTGGCTGCTGAAATGGGTGTATCAAAAGTGCCATCTCCCGATTAAAGAAGGACGCTGAAGGTAGAAATGTTTTGCAAAAACCATCTCACGGTGAGTAAATTATGTCGGTTTGTATGCACGGAAGCCCGTACATTGCATCCAAGTTCAACCACGCCATCGTCGAGAAGGATTACGCTGATGTAAGGAACATGTTGGTGGGATCATCAAAATTGGTCTATAGTGATGTTCTTTGACGAATCTCGTTTCAGTGTGACAAGTGATTCTGGTCACTAACTACTGTGGAGAGATCGTGGAACACGTTATGCACAAAAATTTGTTTGCGAACGTGATCGGTACGGCCCAGGCGTCATGGTGTGGGCAAGCATCATGCACAATGGCAGAACACAGCTTCACATTTTTGAATAAGAAAGCGATACGTCGCGAATGTATTGCAGAAATGTTATGCTGGACCATGTTCGTCTTTTTAGGGGGGGCTGTCGGTCCAGATGTTCTCTTTACGGACGACGATACGCGGCCACACTGGAGCATTTAAGTGTCAGACTCACTGCAAAGTAAAAACATTCTCCGTATGTAGTGGCCTACTTACTTTCCCGACTTAAATCCGATTGAACTTACCTGGGAGGCTCTTGGCAGACGTGTTGTGCGAAGAACCGTCCCTCCCAGAACAGTACAAGAACTCAAATCAGCACTGAGAGAGGAGTGGGAAAACATCCCCCAAGCACTCCTCAATAATTAATGGGGAGTATGGAAAACAGATGTAAATTGTGCATCAGTGTCCCTGGTAATCATACATCATATTTAGGTACTCATGTCTCCATCATGTTGACCTAGATCATTTTTTTTGATGTTGTATGAAAATCATCTAAGTAGGATTTTTTTTTTTAATTTTTACTTCATTAATGTAGTAATATCTGTATTATTTTGTACTTATAATAAAGGCACATCCTCCCTACTAACTATATATTTCGTTCTGTTTCTTTAATCATTATCTATTCTTAACTATTCCCAAAAACGTAATCGTTCTTTAGCAATTATCAAGCAGTGTTTTTAGCGGCTCTAACTCGCACGATAGCATGCGTGACTGCATAATTTCTTGGTTGAAACACCAAAAATTCAGTAAGATGTTAAAAATTTGAAAATATTTTTTGGCAGTGCTTGACGTGCAAAAAAAAAAAAAATGCTTTATTTTGACAAGGCTAAGCTGGATCCGGTAACTTAATTGTTTTACTGGTAAGACTGTCATTGTAGGAGCAAGAAGAAGGAAAAAAGTAGTCAACAATGAACGCTATCTACTGGGCGATTCTCGAAAACATGTACCGTGCGGAACGCTATTTTTTTTTTTCCAGCTAACCAAAGCATTTAAAGAATAATGCTGTTGGGGAATAATACATGCTTTAATATACTATCAAAGCGTAACAGTTAATCCCATATTTAATTAATAGTTACTTGAATAAGGTCAAAAACTTAGCTTTACGCACGGGATATTTTTTTGAGAATCGCCCTACTGGAGTTTCAGGTTAATCCACTGGAGTTGTGATTAAAATTCCAAATATCACCAAACAAGTAATTGCTTCGTTTTAATGAAGAAGCAATTTTTACCCGACATACCTTCACGGGCGATTTTCCTGTCACTGAATAAAACCAAATCCGTCCAGATATGGCTGTTCAGAGTGTTACTCCAGTAAATGTTGAGTTTAAAATTTTATTCTTATGTAAAATGTCCGGAGTCAAACGTGCAGTATATCTTTGACTTACAATCAAATATTCATGAACTAAGTTTTGCTTAGTATGATGCTTTGACGATCCAGGAACGAAAAGCAGCTGTCAAATAAATTGGTCAATATGATGTGCTACCAATTGCATCAAATATTCATGAATTCAAACAAGTTCAGCGGAATATATCGCCTTGGATGGCAGCTTTAACATAATTTACTCGGAATTTTAACTTAAAATTGTGAAAAAATGACATGTTACGAAGGAAAATGACTTATTGTTCCGTTATGGAAGCGTGTAGGCATTTAGTTGGCAACAGTCGATTAAAATTTTAAAATTGAGGATTTTCGGACATTTTCTTTTTAAATAATAGGGGAATGTGGGGCAAAGTAAAACGGCTAAGAGATGAATAAGCTTTTTCAAAATGAACAAATTCGAAATTTGTTTTGAAAATTACAATACAACACGAAAGAACATTGCATTGAAACACTATTTTTTATTTTCCGAAGCAATTTTGAGCCTTCAGAAAAACTGGAAATTTTTTCACCTTTTTTTTTCATGGGGCGAAGTGAAGAAAGAAATAATTTTGTAATGAAATGTTTTCTATTTGATTATAAAAAGTAATGTTGATCAAATGAATCGAAATGAAATTTTGAATAAATAAATGAAAAGAAAATGGAACAATAAACAAATAAATAAATTAATTAATATATGAAGAAAAACAACTTCGTAAGCAAAAGAGAGAATGAAAAAGAAAATAAGTAAATGGATGAATAAGTAAGAGAATTGCTAAATGAAGAAATGTTAATGAATAAATTAACAAATGAATATGTACATATTTTAGTCAATGCTTGAGTGAGTAAACAAACTAAGCTATTTCACTTTGCCCCTCATGTACTCGACTACTTCAGCAAAATATATAAAATACCAATAATCTTAATATTAACTAAATAAATATTGCACCGCATATTAGAAAGTCTCAATTCATATTTAAAATTTTAATAACAAGAACTTTATTATATTACTAGTGGTACAATCACGGCTTTGCTCGTAATAGAAAATTAAAAGGTCTTTTGGTTCGCCTGTATATTTACAAATAATGTATGGTGAATTTTCTCGCCAATTGGTTTGTGCCCATGTTACGGTTCCACGTTATGATAATTTCGTAATTTACTCATCCATCTTATGATAATTTTGTTTTTAAAATTGGAATAGAAAAATAACCACATCGAATTTTCGAAAAAGCGCTTCGAGGTGCACACTCCCATGCAACAAACTAACTTTGTGCCGAATTTCATGAAAATCGGCCGAACGGTCTAGGCGCTATGCGCGTCACAGAGATCCTGACAGACAGAGACTTTCAGCTTTATTATTAGTAAAGATAATATCAAAAACTTTAACAAGAAGTTAACTTTAACAAGAACTTTATTATATTATAATATCAAAAATATCTTTTGACTTAAAACAAATCTTACAATAAGAGTATCATTTTTTTAAAAGTTGCCTGTATTATCACAAGCTTCATTCTTCTGCAGTATATATATCTTTTTTTGACTGGAAAAGACTATATGTGCAACTACATTGTTAAAATATAACCAGATAGGTGGTGCTAAAAGCAAATTAAATGTTTCACCTTTTCACTTTGCCCGCTATTTCACTTTGCCTCATATTCCCCTACTTGTATTTAATGGATGTATAAAATTTAAAATGCAAAAATCAATGGTAACTTTAATATAATTTGCTCAGAAATTTTTGACAAAGTCACTTATTTTTGGACTTGTGAAACGTACAGCCATGCTTTGAAAACAATAATCATGTACATTTGTTAAATGTGGGATTTTTTAAAAAACTTGTTTAACTAAATAATATTAATGTTTAATCATTGCATGGAATCAAAACGTTTAACATCCATTGCAGCTTGAATGTAATTTAATGGTTTTTTTCCTTAAATGGGTTTTTCAAAAAAACGACGGGCTGTTTCGATCAAGATCAAACATTTTTTCGGTTGAAAATTGTTTTTTATTTTGTTTTTTAAATTTGCAATATAAGGCATTACACGTAGAAATTTCTAATATTTGCTTTTCAAAATTATATTTGTTCTTAATCATCACAAAGAAACAAAATTGTTAACATCCGTGGCAACTTGAATGTAATTTCAATAATTGCTTTAAAAAAATCACGGACTTTCGAGCAAAATCAAAATTTTTTTCCCGGTTAAGAAGTTGCTGTTGTTTTTTTTTTTTCAATTGACCAGTACAGGCATTAATTGTAGGAGTTTCTAATATTTGTTTTTTTAAATTGTGATCATTGCATAGAAGAAAAATTGGGTAAAAAAAATGGGTAAAAAAATATAGGCTTTCGAACAAAATTGACATCTTATTCGGTAAAAAATAAAATAAAATAGGGTTTTTTTTTTAAAACAATAGTCATTCAAAGTTATTTAATGTAGAGTTTCTTAAAATTTCTTTTCTCAAATAATAGTTGCATCATAAACAAAAAGCTATTTTATTACTGTTCAGTGCAACTTGAAAAATGAATAAAAAAAATAAAAGTTATTGTTTCAGTATCTTGAATTAAATTTTTGGGGTTTTTATTTCGGTGTAAACTCAGTTACATTATTCATGTGTCATATGAAATTTACCTTAATACTAACTTAACAGCCCTATGTTTTTATTTTCCTAACTAAAAGTTCTATGAATAAATTGTGGCAGCCGCTAAATTAAATTTACGATTCTCGCGTTCTAAATAAAACTTGGTCATTCATATCAAACGTCTTAAGTTCAGACTAGGTACCCACTTAACCCTCTAAAAGGTTCTTGACATTTTTATTGGATGTACATATGAAACTAACGTGAAACCACTACAGTTCCATCCTAGTTGTATAACAAAGGCTTAAGGCATGTTAGATTTTTCACCATTCGCTGCCAAAGCTGGCTAAAAATTGCATCTTGGCAAATTTCGACCACACATCATTAGCTTGCATCTTAAGAAAATTTCTTTCTGCAGTTAATTCCTACCTTTTTAATTACATTTACGGCATACCCGGCATTGCACAGTTTACCTAGGAAATAAAAATTGTGTCAAGCAACGCGTGTTCAACAATCAGGCTTAAACAAACAAAAAACAGTAAAGTTTTGTGGCAGATTGCGCAAAAATTACCAAAAAGGCATGAGTAAACGTACTGTCCAACCACGGATTGTATAGAATTTTCAAACGTCCAGATGAGACGAATCTATCTGAATGAGGGGGAAAAGTAAAAATTTGATGCGCGTATTCCGCTCATTTGAATGAGACTCTGCTTCTGAAAAAGCTGACATCGCTAAAAAAAAATAGGGTTGTCCATTTCCGGCTGTAAAACGGATGTTTGTCTTTCCATACAATCCGTGGTCAGACAGTACTAAGCTATTTCCTATCTAAACGTACTATTTTATTTCCCCGGATTACAGAGAAAGCCTTTAAAAAAAGGCAGATTTTTTTTTTTTTTTGAGAAAAAAAATGGCAACAGATCTTTCGTCTCAATAATATTCTTCACACTATAAATTTTAATAAAAGCATTGTTACGGAAAGGTGAGCTGAAGCACTGAATAATAATTTGACTGGAGGAAAACCTTCGAAAAATAGGGATTTTATGCTGAAATCGAAGTATTATAATATTGATAGCTCCGCTATTTATTATCAGAGGATTATGTTATATAGCCAACCGTAAAGGCGGGAAAATTACGAATCTATCGACACCTGGTTCGGTTGTCGGTTAACTGGCGTTCTGGAGAAGTAACTCGGACATAGATACATAGATACATACATAGTTTACACGCATAGATTGGTAACACATAAATATGCTCAATTTTTAGTTACATCTAATATATAAAAACTCCTGTCACGGTGTTAATGTTTGAACTCCTCCAAAGCGGCTCGTTTGATTTTTATGATTTTTTTTTATGTGTAATTGGTAGGTTATGTCATAAAGTATATTTCTTATCACTAGGTTGTTAGGTACACGCCTTGACCAAGTTTGGTGATTGCGTAAATCGATTGGTCTTAACCTTGGAGGTGTCACTAAACACATTACAGTAATAACAATTCACCATATAAACAACCAGTCGCCATATTGTCATTACGGGATCGAGTCGCAAGCTACCTGCGTACGACTCAGCGCGCAACAAATGCAAGTAGCGTTTTCACTGCCTGAATTTTTTATTCACCTCTTCTAATTCAAATTTCATCTCTAATATGTTGCATTAGTTTTTGTCGTGATTCAGGGAACTAAATTTCGCGACCTGCACTTTCTTGACGGGCTTTTTTTGCATTGCGAGAAAGATCTGACAGACGACGTTTCCGAGCTCGCGTCATCATGAGTTACACAGGCTGTGGTTGACTAAAACTCGCGCATTTTTGCTAAATGTCAAGCATTTGTATTTTAAAGCCGCGTTAGGTTCCCAGAGGGAATAATAATCAGTAGCTTAGACCACCGTAGATCACTTAATAATCCTCATGATTTAAACTCTAGCAATAAAATGACAAGATTGCGAAATTTGCCTCTTATAATCATAACTGAGTCAACGAAAATTATCTAAAAAGTGTAAAATAAAAAATCCACCAATTTTTTACTATCATTTGTTATATTTGTGTTTTTGTACCAGATATAAATTAGAGCAATAATTAGCTTCTCCACAGTTGAACAGTCCGTATTCAATAAGCGATTCTTGCATATAACCCAAGAATTATCGATTGGATTGATATAAGGAAAGTTCTCAGGCCATTCCAATTTCTCAATTTGGTTCTCAGATATGAATTTCTTCACCATTTTGGAAGTACAGAAACTATCGAAATCTTGCTGAAAAATTCTCGTTCCAACTGGGTATGTTTTTGAGCAATCACGATTGCTTATTCCTTTCATTTGACCGTCCTTGATGTTCGGTTCCTTTTTCAGCTTGGACCAGGGACACCAGCACCACCGGCCTCTGCAGGCGCGACTCCGAACACTGCCTCCTGGAATCCGTTTCTCCTGGTCGATGGCGTCCATGTCCTACACACACGCGCGCTCATACACATACACACACACGCGCTCATACACATACACACACACGCGCTCATACACATACACACACGCGTTCATACACATACACGCACACGCGCTCATACACACAAGCCTTTACACACATACACACACTCTTACGTTCATACACACAGGTCTACGCACACACACAAGTCTACACATGCATGCACGCGTGCCTACACATACACACACGCCTGCACACACACAATTATATACACGTAACCACCCAGGAGGAGGGGTAGGCTTGGGGGAACAGGAGCTCTTTCTAGAAACAATAGCCCCAAATGAGTAGGGCTCTGTCGCAACTCGTGGTTGCGAAAAACATAATTTGAGTTCAAAATTTCAGCATTCAAATTATTTTTTTTCCAACTCTGGTAAAACCTTTTTTTTTCCAGAATAGTCATATATTGCTCAGAACGCATCGTACTCTCAACAGGCTGCAGAGAACCAACCCCATTGTTACCGAAATACACCAAAACATCGTCTCTTGAAGTCAGACCAAACAACGTAAGTAGAAGCACAAATTTGTAAATTACAGCAGACACGTGTTTCGGCGTTACAGGGAACGCCTTTTTCAATGCAAAAAATAATGAGCTTATGGATGAAAAGACATCCGACAAAAGCCAAGAGCAGATAAGCATGCAGCTTAAAAGATAAAAACAGCGGATTAGCCAAACACCAATGAAAAGTTATAAACCGATCAGGAACCAATAGGAATGCAAGCAGAGGCCAGGAGCTTTCTCTTAGGTACGAACCCAGAAAGAAAGAATTCAGTTGGACAAGGATTAAGCCGAAGCTTAAACAAAAAGAAAAGAAATTGTCATTAACCGTGAATCGCAAGAAAGGAAAAGCAGAATGGAAAACCATGAAATAAAATAAACAAAAACAAAAAATATTCGAAAAAAGGAAAAATAAAGATAAATAGAAGAAAATTGGGGGGGGGGGTGTCAATGAAGACAAAAAGGTAAAAATAAACAAAGGAAGATAGATAAAAATGAGTGGGAAAAAAAGGGGGGGGAATGGGGAAAGGACAGTATTAAAGATATGGGAGCCAAATGTTAGAAAAATATGGAACCGCACTAAGATCGTTAACTAAGTTAGAACTGTTCCTCAAAATATGAAAGGATTCCCAAAAGTCAAGATCTGATGAATTGGGGCATTTTTGGATATTCTGATAAGAGTTAAAATCAAAAGAGTGATTCGAATCCCAACAATGTTGAGCAATACTAGACTTATTTAATTGTTGTTTTTTCACATAATTTTGATGCTCTTTCAAGCGAATTTTTAAAGCACGCCGAGTCTGTCCAATATAGGCAAGTTTACAACTACAATTATTTCTATAAATTCCACAACAATTAAGAGGGTGAATAGGATCTTTAAGAGAAGAGAATGAAAGTTTATTAATAGGAGAGAACACCACCTGGAATTGGAAACGTTTTAGAATCTTAGCAACCTGATAGCTTACAGATGGAAAGAATGGCAAAACAACCAAATTCTTTCTGATGAAGGTTCGGTTAAGAACATTAGTTTGGGATTTATTTGAAAGTTTTTTATAAATGGAATCAATCAAAGTTGGCGGATAGTCTCTATCAATTGCCACAGCTTTAAGATAATTAAGTTCCACTTTAAGAAGTTCCGACGAAGAACAAATATTAATTGCGCGATAAACAAAAGAATTGAAAGCAGAATATTTTTGATTTGGAGGATGAGACGATAGTCTATGAGGAGGTAAAGAGACAGCAAAAGGTTTGCGATAAACAGTAGTTTCAAAACCAATTTCAGTACGAGAAACAAGTACATCAAGAAATGAAATGCAATTATTCCGTTCTTTCTCACAAGAAAACTGAATATGAGGATCAATGGAGTTTAAAATAGATAAAACCTCATCACTCTCAAACTGATTCTGGTTCATTAGAACAAAACAATCATCAACATACCGAACATAAAATTGGAACTGCAGTTTTTGGAACAGCTTAACCTCAAAATAATGCATGTAAATATCACTAAGAATGGGGCTAAGTGGGTTACCCATAGCCAGACCATCTAACATAATATAAAAATTCCCATTAAAAACAAAAGAACATTGCTTAAGACAAGTACGGGTAAGGAAAATTAAATCCTCAATTTCCGTATTGGTGAAATTAAATTCAGAAAGTCTTCTACGAAGGCATAACAATGAACCCTCGACGGGAACGTTCGTAAATAAAGAGTTAACATCAAAAGAAGCCATAAAAGAATTATTTGGAACGAAACTATGAATTTTTTTAACAAACTCAACAGAATTTTTAATAGTAAATAAATTGTGACTCCTAAGGGGAGAAAACACAGAAACTAAATATTTTGCAAGTTTGTACGAAGCCGTACCAATATTGGAAACAATCGGCCTGAAAGGAATACCAGCTTTATGCACCTTAGGTAAAGCATAAAATCTAGCACAATTAGCAATAGATGGAACAACAGAGCGTTTAACATTTGAAGGAATAGACTTAACAGACTTGACAGCAGATGCAATAGTTTTTAACTCTTTATCACTAGGATCTTTAGAAATTTCAGCATATGGCCCAGAAGAAATCAAATCATTAATTTTATCAATATAAGATGATTTGTCATGAACAACAATTTGGCCACCCTTGTCAGCTTTGGTAACAACCAGATCAGAATTCGAAACTAAGTCTTTAACAGAACGGCTAACAGTATTAGCAAATACAGGTTTAGAAATTTTCGAGTTAAAGTCAATATTAGAAGCTATAAGATGCCGAATCGAATCTTTTCGAGAGGAAGTTACGGCACTAAATTTAAAAGCTTTCTCAACAGGAGCAATAAGCTTTGAAAAAGAAGGATTAACACTCACAGCAAAATTATCATTATATTTTAGTGCCTCAATTTGAGAATTACTTAATGGAACGCTAGAAAGATTAACAACAACATTCTTATTAACAACAGGTAAATTATCAAGAGGAACGACATGAGAAGATTTACAAAGCATAGCTAATTTCTTTTTCAAAACAATTTGATGTTTATCAGAGGAACGAGGGGTTCTAGACCAAGAATTTCTGTCAATAATGTTAAAGTTGGGAATGGAATTAGAAACCGAAAGATGTAAATCATAAAGTTCACGTTCAATAAACGATAAATGTTTCCTAGTTTCCTGGATCGAAGCTCTGAGTAAAGCCAATTTCGACCGAAAGATTACTTTGTCAATTTTTACAGAACGTGGTAAATTACATTTCAAAGAAATAAACTTCGGAATAATTTTCTTGCGCCTACACTCTTGAAAAAATTTTAAATGGTTTAAAAAACGAAATTTTTTAATCCGAAGATTGGCAAACCTATTGATTTGAGACATAATCAAAAGCAAAAC
Source organism: Uloborus diversus (assembly GCF_026930045.1). Lineage (NCBI taxonomy): Eukaryota > Metazoa > Arthropoda > Arachnida > Araneae > Uloboridae > Uloborus > Uloborus diversus. The sequence goes on from NC_072734.1 coordinate 184,213,555, forward strand.
CAAAACAAATGAAAATAAACAAAATCAAACAATAACAGAATGAATAAGAAACAAGAAGTAAAAAGTCACGATCAAAATACAACAATAGACAAAAATTCCGAAAACAAAAACAAAAACACAAATTGCATAAAAGGCGGAAAATGTAAACGTAAGGCCCGTTTAAGCCACAAATAAAATAAATAAATACCTTTGTGCTGAATAGTAAAGTCAGACCAAACAACGTTAGATGAAGCACAAATTTGCAAATTACAGCAGACACGTGTTTCGGCGTTACAGGGAACGCCTTTTTCAATGCCAAAAATAATGAGCTTATGGATGAAAAGACATCCAACAAAAGTCAAGAGCAGATAAGCATGCAGCTTATGCTTATCTGCTCTTGGCTTTTGTCGGATGTATTTTCATCCATAAGCTCATAATTTTTTGCATTGAAAAAGGCGTTCCCTGTAACGCCGAAACACGTGTCTGCTGTAATTTGCAAATTTGTGCTTCATCTAACGTTGTTTGGTCTGACTTTACTATTCAGCACAAAGGTATTTATTTATTTTATCGTCTCTTGAATCAATTTTACAAATTGGTTCAAGTTCTTTCGTCTGGGAGATTTCCGTTTGTGTTAAGTTTTGTCCTGTACAATGAAATGACTTTTGTCGATAAATAGTACTTTCCCCGAATTTTCAAATGTCTAATTATTGTATTTTAACGTCTTCAAGTAGCGCTTTTTCTTCATTCTTTTAGTCAGAATCTGTTACTTTATCGGCCGATAGGCTTGCCGACTGGCTGCAATATAGTTCCTCTGAAGAGTATATGAGCTAATATTTATATTCCACTCTTTTTTTTTAATTTCTATTAAGTGCTGCATTAGCCTTTGGGGGGGGGGGGGGGTCTTTTACTTTGCATAAGTAGAAAAGAGTCAACTCTTGGTGTTGATTTTAATTTTCGGATACATTTCTCTCTCCGTTTTGGAGAAATTGATCCTGTTTCTCGATTTTGCTTTTTAATGCGGGCCACAGTTTCAATACTCACGCCAACTACCTTTGAAATATCTCTTTGGTCTATGTTCGAAAAGAGTATTAATGTTTACAATTTTGCGGCGTCATATCCATCGCTGATGACAGTGAAATCTCAACTACTGTCCAGCCACGGATTGTATTTAATTTTCAAACGTCCAAAGAAGACGAATCTATCTGAATGAGGCGGAAAAGTAAAAATTTGATGCCGGTATTCCGCTCATTTGAATGAGACTCTGCTTCTGCAAAAGCTGGCATCGCTAAAAAAAACTAATAGATTTGTCCATTTCCGGCTGTAAAACGGATGTTTGTCTTTCCATACATCCGTGGTCAGACAGTAACGTGATCATAGCTGCAGCTTTCATCTACGAAGCTTTCATCTACGAAAGTACCTGCATATGTGCTCTAAAATCAATCTGATTGGTAGATATTGATGATGGGCAAATAATTTATTTTTCAAATTCTTATTTTTTACAAATTGTAGAGTGATTGGTGAATGATTTTAAAATTGATGAAAAAAAAATTGTTTCGATTAATTTGCACAAGGGTGTATATAGGTAAATCACGAGCGAATAAGTTCTTTTCGGAAATTAAAAAAACTTTGAAGCACATAAAATGGTTTATGTCAAGTGGTCTTAAAATATTTCTAATTAAATTTCTTGTAATTAATTTCCAACAATAAATCCTAACGCATAAAAATTACGCCACGTGCTAAAACTTAAAACCATCAGTGATTAGATTACCCTTTAGGATTAACATTTTGAGATTAGTACATCTCTTATAGAACTATTCACAGATATTAGATTACCCGTAAAGATTAACTGATAATATTAGTACGCCTCTCATACCGCTATATATATGATATTTTTGTAGTCATAAAATCTGCAGAAATCTTGTCTAGCTATTACACAGTATGCATGTCCAACCCCTAGGAGATATATAATTTCACCAACCATATGAAGAAAAAAAAAGTTGAACATTATCTCTGCAAAGCTTTTTCGCGGGTATCTCTTCCGTACTGATCTGAAGTTATGACCCTCTAGAGAGCAAGGAAATGTTGAGAGAACGCCATTAACCGCTATTTTTACATTTTTAGGGTTGGGTCAAAGTAAAGTAATTTGAAAGACCTGTGCTCTCACACCAGTTAGTGATATATTCCTTGCTCTGCCTTTGGACATGTTCCCGGAAAAAGAAGAAAATGTGATAGAGTTTTAATGTATAACTACAAAATTATTTTGAATGTATGTAGAGGATTTCAAATTATTTTTTGAAATTCATTACCTTATTATTTGCTGGCTGTGACAGGATGATGTTGTTACTAATTTATAAATGAAAATCTTTTTGTGTTACCAAAAAATAACAACATAGTTAAAGCACAAATATTGCATGCTGTTTTATGGGTATTTTTTGCACAAAGGTCGAGTCATTTTTCTTTATTTTTTTATTGTTTAAAGTACAAATTTGATGCAGTAAAAAAATAGTATAAGCCAAAAGAAAACAATTTTTCTTTGAAAGGGTGCATAATTTGTTACCTACAGTAAAAATACGATAATGTCTCTTTCTAAAGCTTTACCAGTAGTTAATGTAGTTTTGACAAAAAACGCAAAGCAACAAAGGTTGCATCATCTTTCGTGTCAATATGATTAAATACTTCGAAACGAAAAGTACTGTGAAAACAATAAATGAGGAAGCCGTCTTTTTTTTTTTTTTTTTTTTTTTTGCAGCAAAAAAAAGAGTTTAAAAATTTTTGGTATTCTTGAAAACTCTTTAGCTTTAATAATATATTTAATAAAAATAATAATAATTTTTAAAATAATAATTATAATTATTATTATACTCCTTCTCCTTCTCCTCCTGCTACTACTACTACTTGTAACAATAATAATAGTAATAATAATACTTGTAATAGTAATAAAAATATTAGCAATAATACTAATACTACTACAAGGAATAACAAAACTACTATTACTACTACAACTAATAACAATACTACTAATACTACTACAACTAATTACAATACTGCTAATAATGCTACTACAACTAAATAACAATACTACTACTACTACAACTACAACTAATAACACTACTGCTAATGCTACTGCAACTAATAACAATACTACTAATACTACTACAACTAATTACAATACTGCTAATAATGCTACTACAACTAAATAACAATACTACTACTACTACAACTACAACTAATAACACTACTGCTAATGCTACTGCAACTAATAACAATACTACTACTAACTACAACTACTACTATTACTACTACTACTACTAATAATAATGATAGCAATAATAAAAAATAATAATTATTATTATACTGAACATAACATTATTTTTATAATTTAACATCGAAGTGCAAATATTTAGTAGAATGAAGTAAGGATCACGAAGAATCCACAAAACAGAAAATTCAAAGATTTAAAGAATAGTTATAGTCAGCTCCTGATCTACGCTAAGGTTTTACTACTCGTAAGCATACATAATCCCCGGCAATGGCGTTACAATCTCTGGAAAAAAAAACAGGATAATAAAAAAAACTGCTATATTTATAGGTGAATGTAATTTGCAAAAGCAAATTTTAAAGACATAAATGTAGCATCTAGTAAGACTTAGCGTATTCAATGGGCTTCAGCCACACCTTTGTTAGTGTGAAGTCCGATCCTTTATCTTCTGACGCAGCACAACATTGTGTAATGTATTTATATTTAAGGTTACGAAAGTTTTTTTTAAATTTTTTGTTCGAATTGGGGATTAATCAAGACAAAACATACCAAGCGTCATATGATGGGATATTCTTTTTAAAATTTTATCTAGAACTAAAAACGAAAAAGACGAACTGATGTGTGCATCACACGACTTCCTTTCACTCCAATTTAATGTCATTTCCCCATTATTGGCAATTTTAATATGATTCAATTGTTTACTCTCTAAATATCACCAACAGGGGCCAAATTAAAACCAAAATATTTAAAAAAAATCGCCAAATTTGTCGTCAAGTTGGCGACAAAACTTGGCGACCAAAAGACTGGCGATCAATCGCCAAGTGTCCGACAAATTATAACACCACTTGAGTTTACATCGAAATTAACAATGATTTCCCCCCAAAAAGGGGCAAAAAACCCCCTTAGGAACATTCGAATGCAACCAAAAGGGAAGGTGCACAACTAGGCGCCACTAGGAGTCTACGTACCAAATTTCAACTTTCTAGGACATACTGTTCTTGAGTTATGCGACATACATACGCACATCCGTCTATACAGACGTCATGAGAAACCTCGTCGTAATTAACTCGGGAATTGTCAAAATGGACATTTCGCGTGTCCATACGTTCTTAGGCACTTATCCATGGGGAGGGGGGTCGAGTCGAAAAAAAAACTCAATATTCATTCGGGGGTGAGTAAAGTGGAAATTAAGGTCGATTTTTGAGTGAAATTTTTTTCGCGAATACAATACTTACTTTTTTGTAAAAAGAAGTAAAAAAGAAACAAACGTTCAAGTGTACCAAATATATTCTGACCCCGGAAGATTGCATGTCAAGTTCTCCAATTTCCCAAATGGGAATCGTAGCTGCTGAATACAAATAGTCACTATCAGGTGTTACGTTGACGTTGGAAGTTTCTTTTGATATTCTAAACTAAACGCAATTATCTTTCATAAATTGACTCATTCCGCAGAACTCAAATACTTAAAGAACTTAAGATGACTGAACAAATTATTATAAAACAAGTTTGAAATATTTAAAATATTATCATTATTTATGTAGAAATCTTATTTCTTACTTATTGAAAGAATTCGTTAACCTTTAGGGCTTCATCTACATTACTAATTGAAGAATCGCATTTCATTGCTCTTGAAGTAGAACCATATTTCATAAGCATTCAGTTTTCTCGAGTTAACGACTTTTCGAAAGTCATCTGTTAAGATGTATCAACTTTCTTATGATGAATAGCAGCGAGGAAATCTAATGACTTTGCTTTCTACGTCTTTAGTTAAATAAACTCCAAAGTAAAACATTAACTGGCATTCCTTTCCCTAGCTTTGTTTGCTTGAATTTGATCGAGTAGATATAATAAATTATCATCGAATAACCCCATTCACGCAGTATTTTAAAATGCTAGCCCATAGCTTTCCTCATGCATTTTATTATCATCGAAAATGATTATTTAGCTATGAATATCATTTGAACGTTGTATGATTTAATTCAATGACTTCTACATTACTACAAATATATTTTAGCAACACAACAATACCTAATAATATTTATTTAAATTATCATAGCGTAAGTATTTTGCACCCTAATTTTTCATTTAAGTTCCTTATAAATGAATAAAATATTCTGAGTGTTAGTTGTGTAAGTTGCGGGTCTGTTAGTTGTGTAAGTTGCGGTTAGTTGTGTAAGTGGTCTTTAGCTAAAAAAATGTTCAAAAGAAAAATAAATGTTTTTCATAGGTTAAGAATTTGATCGTAATAATAGAACATTTAAAAATTGATTTATTTCTTTTACTTTCATATTTATAATTATACATACGGTCTAAAAAGTCACCGACAAATTTTAAAATTCATTTAAATGTAACAAATTGTAGTGTCAATATATGCATTTTGTGCCATAATACTTCACATGTTCTAGGATTTTTATGACCTTGTTATAAAAAAAAAGAAAAGAAAAAAAGGAAACTTTTTAAAAACAAGGTAAATTACACTGAATGTTATACTGCAACACTAAAAAAAACCAATTCTTACTGTGACAATTCAGCGATTACTTATAAATTTCTTTTTTTTTCTGTTTTTTTATGACGTCATAAAAAAAGTCTTAAACCTATAAATTAGTATGACGCAACAATTTGTTGCTTAGTTGCCTCAAAGTTTCTGCTTGGATAGAGGGTCTGAGCTGAAGTCCTGAGTCGTAGACTATGTACCGTAAAGTAGGGCTACTCAAACCCGAAATTTCGTATTTTTTGCGTGTTTTGCACTAAAGTTTTGGTTAAACCCATAATGTGAACTGATAACCTTGTTTTTACTACTTTTCAAACGTTCTGCTACCACCTTAAGCCTTTTTTAAACAAAAATTTTAACTCTTTATATATATAGATTTTCTATTTTTAAAAATTGGTTTCAAGTAGCCCCGCCCTGGGGCAACTTGATCCCACTCAGAAAATCCATTAGAAAAGGCTGTAAAACAGATCGTGGTATCAAGAAGAACCAATGATTTTGAAAGAAAACTCAAAACGTACATTTAAGCAAGCAAACTATTTATATAAATGTCAAATAATTTATATAAATTAATATAAAATCAACGTATACATAAAAACATATTTTTAGGCAAGCATAATTTCTCAAATAAAAATATAATCTAACTACAGATAAATTCAATTGAAATTATCATTATTTAAACATTAGAAAGAACGAAAACTCCTCTCTGTAATAGCTTGGGTGGATTTATTTTCTCTGATATTATTTAATGCCTGTTCTTCTTAGCTACTAAATACTACATGATGCCCAAGCTTCTTTTGTGGACGATCATTTAATTTCACTTCTAGAGTTGATATGTCAAAATGGGCTGATGCCACTCTCTAAGGTATTTTTCCGGAATTAGTTGAATCTGGACACAATTGTAATTTTTCTTCATAATAATCTGCATTATTTCCTACTTCAAGGGGTTCTCTTTTACTTCCGGATCCTTTTTATCCCCAGATCTTCAAATAGACGGGTATAAATAGTAACTAACCACTTTATTTTAAAAGATTACAAACCTTAATTAACACAATTTAGTGATGAAATGTGGTCTGTGACTGCTTGAACGCTGGGTTCAAGTAGCCCCATTTTAAGGCAACCAGTGCATTTGTACTAACTTATATTAGTTACGTTATTAATTATACAGCTATAACCTTGAAGCACTGTCATTTTATTAAGAAATAGATTACAAACATAAAATTATATTTACCTTGATGACATCAGATGTTTCCATGAACTTACATGTGAAAGCTTGCAGACACTAAAAACAACTGTTTAGACAATTTAGAATCATAACCTCAACCAGAAATAGGCGGGAATAGCAGAAACTTTGTTTCATGCTTCAGCCTTCACCTAGTACAACTACCTGTCAAGGAGAAAGATTTTTAAGTCGATACATTGAGTTTTATAGGACGAGGACAGATTTTAAATACTTTTGCCTCATGGGTTCAAGTAGCCAATGGGGGCTCAAGTAGCCTCATTTTACGGTAATGAGATGTCCGCGATCTTGGGGCTAAACTATAATTTATTTCTATGTTTCTATAATAAGGTAGCTTGTTTTGCTTCTGTTGTTGGTTGTGTTTTTGTTATGCCACTCGGGAACCCAAATCCGAGTAGCGGGGCTACTCAATTTAATTCAGAGAGGTACGGCCTTCGTTTAATCGAGCAGCTATTTAAGTGTGAGTCCGATTTTGCTCAGACAACACGACAGCTGGCAGCATAATCTATGGACAGTTCGATAGTTTAGAGCCGAACCAGAAGTTGAATAACTTCTGGCTTAGCGCCCCCAGAGATATCGTCTCACTTGAAAGACTTTGTGACCACAACCATATTTAACGTCCCCCCAATGAAGAACGGTGTTTTGCTTCTTGACTTTCCACCCTTCGTACACGTTGGAAATTTTAATTTTATAAGTTATTATATCTTCTGTACTGTTATAACGTATGTTTGTTTTCAGTAGTAATTGTGTATCAAGAATAATTAATGCGTATGTTTGAGAATGAAAATCTGGTTGAAAAAGCACGGAAAATTGATTAGGCAACAACATCGATCAAAATACGCAACAACAACAGCATTATTTTTATTCAGAAAACGAAGAATAGTGAGATAAACGTGTAACAAAAAATGACGATGTGTGCTCTCTTTGCGTAAGATCATCTACCATTGATCAAGATCTGAACAGAAGGTAAGTGTCAAAAATACATCAAATTGGCTTATGTAGACTAGAATGATACTAAAAAAATAATTATTATTTGATAGAAGTGCAAATAACTGATTCGTTAAACGTAAAAACTTAATTTCTTGCGTAAGATTAATGTTCCCCTTAATACGAGACATATCATGAAGACAAACTTGTGCCTATTTTTAAAACAAAATCATAACTAAATTTTTTTGTTTAATCATGTAAACTTGTCTAAAAAAAAATTCCTTATTTAAAAATTTCTGAATTCCATTTTTTTCTTATTATTTTTTCTGTAGTTATCCTGATTGTGAGTGGCAAATATAAAAGCTGCTTTATGTTCAGTGCTGTTACTCTAGTTAGTTACCTCGAAGAATTGTAATTAAAGATTTCAACGATTTCTAGAGAATATATCCACTTAATACATTATATAACACAGGTAACTACATCCATGGCGTTTTGAAATATATTATCTCTTTAGATGTAGAAGTAACTTTAATTTTAAGGAACGTTTGTTTATTTGTTACAGAAACTGAACCAATTTCATAACGATAAACGTCTGAAATTTTGCTACCTCATTAGCTTAATAATTTTCAATGCCTTATATTTTCTGTAACCACTAGCAAAATAACAGTTTGCGTTAATAAAAAAAAATGTATTGCATTATAGAACTTTTTAATCAATTTCTTATACCTCTAATATTGCATTAAGTTAGTGTTATTCTTAAATATTTTTTTAAAAGGTGAGTTGTTTTTTTATATTGTCACAAAATTAGACGATACCGAACCATTTTTGGCGTCAAAATTTAATCTGAACTTCTTCTTATACCATCCATCTCCGTACACTATGCCTCGCATGTTGCAGAAAAGTGTAACATTTCCAGATACTGCTTTTAACTGATACACGGCGGAATAATCACATCACAAAGTTGATGAAAGCCTAATCCCGATTTTTTTCCTCCGCTCCTTAACCAAAAAAAAAAAAAAAAAAAACTGCATTTCTAGGGTATTAACTTGTTATTAACATCCAAGTTTGGCTCTATTATAAATAAATAAGTCTATTATTTCATTTAATTCAAAAGGGATTTAAAAACAGAACAATACTTTACGTTAAAGAACTACAAAAAAAAAAAAAAAAAAAAACGATTGGGAGAAGCTGCCTTTATTTGCTTTTGTTCAGAGTAATATTGATAAATTAAAGAAACTTCTATCCCATAACTTTTTATGAGTGGTGATCTTTTAAGTATTGCAATTAAGAAGCAAAAAAGTGGCAATTAAGGGTATTATTAGCTTAGTGAGCTAATTGAAGTTCAATTCTGGTATGAATTAATGGACAGTTTTAGTTAAGGAGATTAAATAAAGTTCGCATTTATTCGCTATTTCTGGACTCTTTTTTTTTTTTCTCAACTGAACTCAGTATTTTGATTAATGCGAATTGTTTTCGTTTTTTAATATGAACTTCTTCAACTGCAATTTGGTGAGTTGTTTCTTTATTTAAATTTGTTTATTTTATAAAGATACATGGAGGATTTCTTCTGCACATAAAAAATGGATTTTATAGTATTAAGCAAAGTAATAGCTTAACCTAATGCGCTTAGTAAGGCAATTTTAAAATTTTTTTCATATATATCTCTCTCAAGCTGAACGCATATAAAAATTAAAATTTCATTGGTTTTTTCATTGTTATTTTAATGAGAAGCTTTCGCTTACATGTGAGCTACAGAATCTAACACAAACGAAGACACAAAAAACTTTAAAATTACATATAATTTATGTCAACAGAAAACAAAAATAATGTGTATGAAAAACATTTTCTTTCAAGCATTATTGTATAAGGTTTGATGTTTACGTTAATCTGGCCGAAAATTTGAAAGCTTGAAATTCCAGTAATGTTCTTCAATGTGCATTTTTCTGCATTTTAGTTAAAACGAACTAGTATAAATGTTTCTTCATTGTGGCTTGTCCTGAACCTTAAAATTGTTTTTAAAGGGAGGGGGGGGGGGAATCGTTTGCGGAAAAATCCAAATGTGCTTGATCAATACTGAATGTGTTTGAGCAACCTTAAATTTATCGTTTATGATATGTGCAACAAGACAAATTATTTGCGTCATACTTCTTTGTATTTTAATCCTTTTAGTTTATATTCAATGTCTTTAGGTTCAGATATAATACCTAATAAGCTTCTTTGTTAAGAAAAAAAACTAAGAACAGGAATTAGTAAATGGAGGCATCAAATCCAATCACTGGCTAAGCAAAAGTTGAGGTGAAAGCCCCAAATCACGTGACTCAACAACGACGAATGTTTGACAAACTTTGCGAATGACTGTCTTCACTCCCTCCAGTTTCTCTCTTCTCAAAGGAAAAAACCCCCTCATATCGGCTTTAAAAATATTTACCCATTTGAATAGCATTCATTATTCAAGTTTTTCACTGGTTTTAAGGAATGCTAAGTAATATAATTTTCAAAACGGTTATTATGTGTTACGAAGCAACATCAATTTAAATTTTTAACACTGCTAAATAATGTCTTACAGGTGCGTTAAATATTCAGGAAAAGCCGCAATGGTCATTTAAATAAAAATCCGGAAAATTAGCCGCAAATGGCCATTTAAATAAAAATCCAAAATAATGTATGGTAACAGAATGTGAGGTATCTAAATATTAGTTCGTACTTTAACCCTTAACAGAGGAGGTGCGATCTCACAGACCGCTCAAAAGTTCATCCGATCACCCCTATTTCATTTTCAGTTCGATTGAATGGTTTTTCCTAATAGCTTTTTGTTTTCTGACCATGAACAACCGCCCCTTGCTTAGCAGTATCTTTAGGAAAGTGCATCTGGTTTAAATTTCATTGCATTCTTAGAAGCGGTCTGTGAGACTGCACCTGCCCTTCGGTGTTACAATTTTCGGCAGTAGGTAGAAACGGCTCTTAACGTTAGAAAACGCGGATTCCTTTAATCTTATCCGCGTTATGTGGAAGAGAGGCAAAAATATACTAGATGAGGTTGGGAGTTATTTAAAATGTTCACAAACGGTTATGCAATGATGTTCTGGGGACAATGAAGGCTGAATTATTCCGCGAAATACTAATAGTTAAAGGGCTGTCAAAATTTTTCCATAACGTGATATCATCAAATTTCTGGTACTAAAAAGTTAATAAAAGTTCAACAAAACATCTAAGAGAAATTACAGGAATGTACTTTATTACATGGTTTTTAAAAAATTTCTAAGTAGAGCGGACTCTGAGACCTCACGACCCCTGTTACGGGTTTAAAAAAATTCCACAATTACTAATAAGAAAATTTTAACAGAAATCAAATATATCGACAGTTTTCAAGCTCATGCAAAATGAAAATCTTATTGTTACATTATTTTGTCTCCACCGATACTAATCACAGAACACATGAAACACAAAAATTAAGCAGGATAACCACTTAACTTACTATTCACAAATCATTTATACCAACCGAAAAATACCATAAAATGATGATGCTAATGAGGCTCACAGGACAACAAAAATGGGTCCTTTGTGTCAAATAAAGGTAAAAATAGAAACAGGTGACATTGTTACAATCTCTTTCAACCCTCTGGAGGGCTATAATCTTGTAACAAGGAATAGAATTGCTCTTAAAAGCTGTTGGGAGATAAAGTACTTCAGGATCATTTTTCGGAATAGTAGCATGTAGTGCAATAGTATCTAAAGTAAAAATAAAGTAATGTTCATATCTATTTAGACTATTGAAGGAAATCATTCTACCTTAAAGTGTTTCTGTCGATAAATATTTTCACTTCTGTTACAGAACTTAACCCGAACTTAGGTTGTTTAATCTTCTTTGTTGCACGTTGGTTATACGAAACCACTAAAACAACTTCTTGTACAAATTTCATTATTTTAAAAGCTATGTTCCCTACTTTGAAAACAAACTGGGTAGTAAAATGCACTTAATATAAAAAGTGAAATTCTAGCGAAAGTACATTAAGAAAATTAACCACTTACACAAACAGTCTAAGAGAAAAGTGGAAAATAAGGAAATTATAGTTTGTGAAATTATTTTCTTGAAACAAATAGCATATGCAAATAATCACTTAACTAAAAATGTTTTTCAGAAATATAATATATTAATCAGAAAGCCTAAAGTGGTGATGCTGATAAGTCATCATTTAAGACAATGATATAATGAGGGTAGGCAAAAGTACATATAATTTCCCTTCTCAATTACATTCAAATAGTTAACAATGGGGTCGTTTCCGAACTTTTAAAAGTATTTCTTTCTGAAAGAGCATGCTTAAAAACATATGATCTGACCATTTTTTTTTTAAATATGTTTAAGTTCAATATTTAAAAAAAAATACTTAAATCGGCGCGCTTTCAATGTTTACGCTTCTGTCCGATGACATCACAAATGATGAACTGAAATTTTGTGTTGCCATTCACACAGCAAAATATTTAATTCGCATCTTCACTCATGTGTATTGGCAACGATACGGTTGATAGAAAGCGTAGAGCGCAATTTTAATTCGCTTCTTGATTATGATAACGTGGAATCGCGGTAGAAAGATGCGGCAAAGTGCATCATTTGTGACGTCATCAAGACCACGCCTTGTTTCAAAAATCGGAAACTTTAAAAAATTAATTTAAAAAAAACTGTTGGGAAAATGAAAATATTTTCTGGGTCCATGTTTTTTTTTTTTTTTTTTTTTTGCTTATTCTATCGATTTCAGTGACAAAAAGTACTACTTTTGACTGAAGGAAAAAACCCCATTCCAAGGATTACTTTCAGCATAATTTTTTTAGGTGCCGAGGTTAAATTGCGATCGTAGCACATTTTTATGTGCTTTTCGGTATTGTCCGGGTGAACAAAATATGAACGATCCATAAAGCATCAAAAACCAAAACCCAATCAAGTCATCTCTCCAGTTTTCTAAACAGAAAGGGAGAAAAGTCAGCTAATACAAATTGTGATCATTACGATTTACGTAAAAAGTAAAGCAAAATAGAGCCATTAGTAAAGCAGTAAAGTAGAGGCTAGTAGGCTAGTGATCACGATGGTGACTTCAATAAAATGCAAAAAAAAAAAAAAAGAGAGAGAAAGATGAGAAATTAGCTTAATATTCTGTTTTGTGGAATTTAATTCAAAGCGAGATAATTCTTAAATGGGACAAATAATTTATTTCGAATACGGAATTTCTTAACCAAAAAAATTTTTAAACGAGGATAAAAAAAAAACACATTTTACTGTACTGCTTGATGGGGATGGGGAAATTACAGTGCGAAAAAAGGAAATTTTGTTCATTATTGTTGTTTGCAGAAAATGTAGGGAAATATTAACTAACCCAAAACTTCTTATACGGAATTAAGCTTTTTAAACACCAAAAAAGGGACTCTATGAAATTATTTTGAGGTATAAATGAAATAAAAACCTTCGAAGACACACACTTCATTGAAACTGTGTCATTTTATCTAGTATATGAATTCAGATTGTCGTAAGGGGTCTGAGGAACTTTAACCTTCAAAATTTTCGACTTTCCGGAAAAAATATATATATTATGCTTATTTTAATTCTGAACAATTTGATACCTTATTTATTACCATACACAAAAAACTTTTTAAGTAATCGTAAAAATGCATAACCTCTCCGTATAGAGATTTATTAGCAGCAGCTGTTTAAGTGCCTTTTTCTCAGGGGCCGGTTTCTTCGATTTTCTCGTTTCGTGCGCATGATATCTTAGAAAGTTTCTTATATATTTCCGTAAAACTTTTAATGTATGTTTATCTGGTTTATATTTATGACCTGAACGTAAATTTGTTTATTTATTTTTTAATTATTTATTTATTTTTTGAAATTTTATAAGTTAATATCGAAAATTTTGGGCAAAAATATATATATATTTTTTTAAATTAACTTTCATTTTTAGTTAAAAATTAGGTTCAGATCATAAAAATATACCAGACAAACATGCATGAAAAGTTTTACGGAAATATGTAAGAAACTGTCTGAGATATGCGCGCAAAACGAGAAAACCGAAGAAACCGGCACCTGAGAAAAAGAGGCTTAAACAGCTGCTGTTTACATAAATCTCTACGGGGAAAGTTTACGCATTTTTACGATAACTTGAAACGTTTTTGGCGTATGGTAATAAATAAGGTATCAAATTTCTCAGAATTCAATTGTGCATAATACATATTTTTTCCAGAAACTCGAAAATTTTGACGGTTAAAGGTTCTTAGACCCCTTAAATACGTTTTCATACAATATCTTATGTTTTCATACATTTAATTTAAGTGCTGATACGTTAGTACATAGTAAATGTCAGCTCGTAGGTGATGATAACTATATCAAAAAAGAAAAAAACTGAAACCAGCTGCGCCTTTAATGAACTTCTTTTCTTTTCTTTTCTTTCTTTTTTTAAAGCTAAGTTTATCAACTATTTAATAGAGGAACATAAAAGTACATTCGTTTAATACGTATGAAAGACACTATTGATCATGATGAAAGTTTTTAGAACTTAAGTCATATCAGATTTAATATGGTTTTTAGAGCAATAGAAATAATTTAACATTATAGGAGTTTTTAGAACTTTAGACAATAGAAATTCGATGATTTCCCATATAGTATATATGTTTGTGTTTTTTTTTTTTTTGAAGCAAGGTAAATTAACCACAATATTCTGCCCACTCAAAACACGAAACCAATCAAATAAATGCACACACGTATTTACAGTGTTTGAAAATAGGCTTAAATATAATTTTTATTATTAATTTTTTGTCTTGTTGATGTGTAAAAAGAAAGCTTATTTTCTTACCGTATGTAAACGTTTTAACGTTCAGAAAAAGCTTTCAATTTTTCTAACCTTGTGCCGAAATAAACAAATCCCGAGCCTTATTTTCTTAAGACGCGTCATTATAAGTTGATGAATCTTGCCAACATCTAAGCCATCTCCGATTCCGCAGAGCATTATCAGATTATGCATGTTGCAACGATTATTTTGCCAGAAAAGGAGTTATATAACAAATAATGCATAATAAGTTAACGAAAAAAAGCCCTAATCCGTGCTCTTTGTTCGCGAAGTGTATAACTTTGTCGATTTCATAACGCGCGTCAAGTTGTACAGTTTCGTAAGTAAATATTTCCGAGTAATGTTACATCATTGCATTAGACATTTAACGTTATTAATTACTTATTTTTGAGAGAAGAGTGAATAATAATTGTGGTCGCAAATATTTTCCGACAATTGAAGAATATTTTATTGAAACATATAATAACTTGTCGTCGCTGTAGGAAAATAAAAAAAATCATCTTGCACGACAGAATGAGAACATTAAAGTTATTATTTTACAAATTGCAATACACATTTCATATTACATCTGCTTTAAAAACAACGATTACTTCTCTATTTCCTTTGACTGCAGATTAGTTTTTTCGTATTAATTTTTTTTTCCTTAAAAACCAAAATCAACGTTAGGTGTACCACATTTTCAAGGGAAACTTCAGGCAGGGCATTCAACAACCTTGAAGTTATACTCAAAAAATATAAAACTATTAATGAAAAGGTTTTCATAAGCTGAAATCTCTTACTGAAAATAAGGTTTGAAAAATCTTTTGACAAGCTCTCAGATTTTTGAGCCAGCTGCATCGACAGCATTCACTTATTATTTTAAAAAATGTTATAACATTACAATAGTTGTAGTCATTAAATACGTACGAAAAAATTAACTTCATTTTTAATTACTTTTCATTTTCTGTTATATTTATAGTTTCCAATTTAATAATTAAACCCTATTGTTTAAATAAATGTAATTGTTTTGAAAGAATTTAAAAAAAATGTGCATCACAACAAAATTTATTTACCTTTATTGCTTGCTCCAAAAATTAACAAGGTTTAGCTTGTCTGCATAATGAGTGTTGTTGCAAATACGAAATCTACTGTCAAGCTTAGAAATCAATACGCTTAAATTAGAATAATGGCTTTTAATAGTTGTACAAGTTTACTTTAACTGAAGACAGTGACACATATCCTAAATTCCTATTTTGCTTAATTTGAACCCATCAAAACAGTAATTTCAATTAACTTGTCTTCTAATTTGTCGCATATTTCTTTTAATTTAAAAATAAGGCCTACATTTTCTTTACAAAACAAATAAGGTATATAATCACATTTATATTAAAAACGTGCTCTTATTTTCATATAAAATGAAAAATACAGGGTGTCCGAAAAGTCCTTGACACATTTGAAAAATTCATAGGAAACCAACAAATTGTCGTATGAATTTGCGGTTTGCACCATAATACTTCACAGGTTCAAGAGTTTTTATGACATCGAAAAAAAAAAGAAAAAGAAAAGAAAAGGGGAACAAAAGAAGAAGAAAGGCAATTCGTTGCCAGGGTGTCAGTATATGCTATGCTTGTAATTCTTCGTTTAGTAATTTTCATTCCTTATTGCGTTTTCCGATGTCAACAAAAACGATTTAAAAGTTACTTTTAAATCGTTTGCAAAATGCTTTTTTTCTTCTTCTTTTTTTCCCCTTTTCATTTTTTTTTTCGATGTCATAAAAACTCTTGAAGCTGTGAAGTATTATGGTGCAAATCGCAAATTCATACGACAATTTGTTGGTTTTCTATGAATTTTTTTAATGTGTCAAGGACTTTTCGGACACCCTGTATCATTTGTTGTTTCTTTCTAATTATAACTTTCAATTTAACTTTCAAAATTATTGTTCAACTGAACCTTGATTGAACAATACTTATTAACTAAGAAGTTTACGATAATATATCTGAAAATATTTTTGCAATAAACCACTTTTGTAAACTGCATCTACGAAAGTACGATCAGATGTGGATTGAATAATTGACTCAGAAAGAGTTTATTGAACATTTGTATTGTTATCCCAATCCAATATTGATTCAAGATAATAAGACGACATCACTGTACTGTCCGATGCAATCGCAATTACAGTGCCGGACTTGAACTTCATTCGCATACTTTTATTACTTGTGTCCAGGCAACGTTAAAGAAAATTATTTCATTATGGGCATTAGTAATCATTGTTGTCTGGAGCATTGTGCTAAATGTTACACACAAACTGGAAAATAAATATCGTATCAATTGGCCTTTGAAGCTTTTGCGTTAAGTGAAATTCCAACAATTGAAACATTGTAGTTATTGTTTAAACTTCAAACTTTACTCGATTTAGATGAATCAATGGTTTTCGACAAACTTCTCCACTCTTAAAAACTACTTTAGTTGATTGTTGTTACATTTTGTTTTTCTTTGTAAGTAATTGATATGAAAAATTGTTTATAAAAGCAAATAAATAAAGTAAATGATTTAGAAAAAGAGAGAATGTAAAGTTAAAAGCCTCGTGTCTGCAATACAAAGCGGTTTATAGATAATACCAAGCAATTATTGTTCAAAAATAGTTCTTATTAAACACATGAGGGCCCTTCCCTGAGAAAGTAGTCATTTCGTCGCGCACGTGACAGATCATACATTTCATGTAAAAGTAATATATTTGAAAGTTAGTGACGAATTTTTGTTTTCTTTAAGAAATCCCAAAATACGTTTGCGATTTTTTAAGCAACAACATTTTGTTCATTGCACTTTTAAATTATTATTATAAATTAAATATTTATATTATATGATCTTATAAAATTGAATGGTTTTTGTATTGTGTTCTTTAATATCCTCTTTCAGATCATATTAAATATAAATATTTCAAACATAATAATTTCAAATTCTTTTGAAAGCTTCAATATGTCGGAACATGGAAGGCCAATGCATACAAACACACGAATCTTATAATGCTTTCACAAAAAGAGTAAACTTCTGAAAGAATAAAGTTTACTAAGCAAAAAATGCTTTTTCTGCATCTTCTTGGAAAACGTAATGTACATATATCAACTATAAAAATACATATCTTTCTAGGTAAAGTCATATTTCCAATTCCAACATCTAACTTTTTTTTCCTTTGTAGTAACACAGCTTATTCGGAAAAGATAATTCTGAGAAAGTTTTGGGGCAGATTTTAAATTTTATATCTCAAATGCACGTGTCAGTTTATTTTGTATTAGGACCCCATTTATGCGAAAAAATAAAAAAGTCCATGTTATGATATTTCGTAGGAAAAATATACATGAATAAATTGTATTTCAACATGTATTTTTCGACTTTAACAGGTGTTATCGTATCGCATTAAAAAACATTTTTTTTTCCGTAAT
This sequence comes from Uloborus diversus, assembly GCF_026930045.1. Taxonomy (NCBI): domain Eukaryota; kingdom Metazoa; phylum Arthropoda; class Arachnida; order Araneae; family Uloboridae; genus Uloborus; species Uloborus diversus. The sequence continues at coordinate 184,231,697 of NC_072734.1, forward strand.
GTCGTTAACTTCTTGCCATTCAATTTGCGATACAACCTAAATTCAAAATAATAGAATATTAGAACTGTTTAAACTAAATTTGTCAGTGAGTCGGGTAAAGTGAACGTATGCTAATTAAGCAAAGTAAAGGATGCTATCAACGATTAGGTAAAAGAATTTCAGTAACTTTGTAGATAGTATTTTTAAATGTTAAGGGTCGTTAACATATTTGAAATTTTTGTTGCCATTTTATCTGAGTCAAAAAATTATAATAGTCAATTAATCTTGGATTAAATAAACATTTTAAATTTTACGGTTTTCAAATTTTTGAAAGTATATAGAAGGACCCACCAATTAAAAAGTACCCGAAGCAAAAAAGGTCTAAATGCTTGTAACAACTGGCATAGATGAACGCAAATTAAAGTAAATTGTCTGAAGTAATCGTTTTAAAATGCTTCTTACATTCAATGTTTGGCTGAATCAATAGTTATAGTTTCCAAACCAACTATACTTGGACGTTTGATTAACTGCAGTTGCATCTGCTGGTCCTTAAAGTAAAATCAAAGATGAAGATGAAGCAGAGACGTGCACACCTATGGCAGTATAATGTAAAAAAAAATGGGAATAAGATTTCAATATCTTAGTTTTGCTTGCCAGAGCTCAGTTTAGAAATGAAAAAGATTATTTTTAAACTGATTTATTTTTCTTATTCTTAAAGTTTTTTTTTAACTACAGATAATATTTAAACATCTTCAGAAACTGAAAAAAAAATGGGCCAAACTAATAAACGTAATAAACTAATAAATATGACGCCACTTAAAACTACTTGTTGGTAATATTTTTCCTTTGATCTTCACTAATAACAAAGTTGAAAGTCTGTGTGGATCTCTCTTTATCTTGGTCGCTCTCTGTCTGGATCGCTTTCTGTCTGGAACTCTCTGACGCGCATAGCGCCTATACTGTTCGGCCGATTTTTATGAAATTCAGCACAAAATTATTTTCTTAACATAGGGATATGCACCTTGAAGCGATTTTTCAAAAATTCGATTTTGTGTTTTTTCTATTCCGATTTTAAGCCCATTTTTAACATAAATTTGATAACACGGGGGATAAATATATTCACATTTTACGCTTTAAGTCTTTCGGAATTAGGAATTTTCTGTATCAGAGGATGTTTTTTCGAAGTTTCTACTAGCATTAGGAAAACTGTGGGAATCATTTAGAGTAAAGCAACATCCAAGGCTCATCTTCAGCAAGCCAAACGACTCAAAATGATTAAGCTCGAGAATAAAAAAAAAATAAGTAATATTAGAAATAATTTTTAAGATGAAATTTAATTCGAAAGTTACCATGTCTACGGCTTTCTCTCCATTCGATTGTTTCATTCTTCTTCTTTTTTTTTTTTTTTTTACGTTTTTGAAAACGTGCCTTTTTTTTACATTTTTAAAAACATGCCTTTTTTGGCGATCAATCCTTTTTTATTGAAAAGGATTTAAATTAAAACATTTCAACTGTTAAGAAAAAATCGTCTGTTTTTTATTTTCTTAATTTTTAAGGAATTACTTTAGTAAATTTTTAAAATGTTGAATTACAACCTTATTTCTATATTTATATGTTTAAATTGGGAAATTTCTTATTTTGTGTTTTAAGCAAGGAAGGGCGTTAACTGTAAATACACTGGCGAACCAAATGACCTTTTACGATTCTACTACGGGCAAAGCCGTGCGGGTTCCGCTAGCAATACAATTTGTCTAGTAGGAGGTATTTGTTTAAAAAAGTAAGCAAAGTTGTGCACAAAGTAGTACAATGTCATGAACCTGGTGAAACACAATTTTAAATATTTGCAAATTCTTAGATTTGAAAAATAGATCGAATTTTTTTGTCAATGTATTTAAATTTTATTAATTAAGATATGTACTAATTAAGAGAGACAACTCAAGTTTTGTGCAAAGTGTTTCTACCCTAACTCAGAATATTAACATATTTTACGTCATCATTTATTATGTTTAACCTGAACCTTTCAGAGGATTTATAAGAGTCTTAGTAGGTTCTATAAATTATATTTCAAACAAAACAGTATCTCTAATTCAAAAATTCTCTAATTCAAAAAGGATTTTAAAGAAGTCAAGTAAAATAAGTGCATTTAATTAAAAAAGGTTTTTCCTTTACAGGTAATCTTGACGTGCTTTTCCTTAGTGTAATTGATTATCTGTAAATGGGGAGAAAGGTTTGTAAGAGAAATTAAAGAAAGAGGGTAAATCACTACCCCTTTAATTTACCAAAGAAGTATCTGGGGGATATCTTTTACCGTTAACATCCTCCAATTGTTTTTTTTTCTTCTTTTGATTAAAATTGCATTAATTAGGAAAAAAATGGCATCCATATTTACTTTGATGGATTTTTTACGAAAAAAAAAGTCCGGTGCAAAGATTTTTGGTTTCTAAGCATTACTTAGATGATTTTAAATGATCCCTTCAACTACAATTGGATGGTCTTATGCCAGAGATGTAATTTCTTTAAAGTTCAACTTTTACACTTAACTATACTGCAAATGTTGCTTTCTATCCCAAATTGATTAGAATGAAGATGTCAACTTCTGCCTTCCTAGTTTATAAAATACAAATAGTGTTTAGTAAGTAAAATAACAAAATGTGCCTAAAAAGTGTAGAAATAAAAACTTCTAAAAATAGTTGAAAATTCAGCAAAAGCTGTTTCGGACCTATCAAATGCAAGCCCCCTTCATCAGCTCATAAGAAGCAGAATGAATGGTTCACCAATGCAAACCAAACGACAATTAACTAGTAGTTAATGATTTGTCGAGTTCATCATTAACTAAACCTTTTCCCTGGTGTTTGAAAATATTATCTTTAAAAAATATTTCGTCCGTGACATTTTCTTCAGTATAGGTGTCCTTGCAATTCTGGTGACTTGTGTCATTTTACTTATTCCACAGTACAAAGTTTTTGACTGTTTTTTAACAAATATGTTTTATGTGTATTTTTCTATGTTAATCTAATTTTGAATCTTCTGCTTGAAAAAAAAAAAGCACACAATGGGGTTGATATTTTACTTGGGTTTAAGACCATTAAATTTAGATTTAGTTAGGAAATACGTTCATGGAGATTTGCTCTATGATTAAATGAATGAAAACTTATTTCATGGTTCATGCCTAATGTAAATTTTGTATGTTCTCAACATTCGCTTCTTGATTTAACTTATTTGTCTGTTAATATACAACTCCAAATATGTGTAAAAATTAATTCGTGAAAGAAAATAGCTTTTAAATTAATACGACAAATATTTGTTTATATTTATGTAATATTCAAATATTCATAAAGAGCATACTCCTTCTTATGATGATGTGACAAGCACAAAAAAATGACTGTCTGCAAAATTTGTCAACGTGATACGGAACTAATTGCATCAAATATTCATGACCCCAAGCAAGTTTTGCAAGACGTGTCAAATCTTTGTAGGTAATTTAAGCATATATACTATTGTAGTTTTAATTAAGTGAAACTTCTATAGTAAAGTAATGTAAGTCTCTTTTTTTTACTTTCGAAAGAGTCAGCAAATTATAATATGGTGTATTAAAAGTCAGGGCTGAATTAAATAATTTTATGCAAAAAAAAAAAAAAGTTAACCAAACATTTTTAGTCAATTCCTGAATACCAATCACAGATGATTCTGTTTTTACATCATCAACAGTACTTGGGTCATAATAGGAAAGAAAAGAGGATGACGGAGCTTTGGAATAATGTTGTATTACGCATTACTGTTTACAATTAAATCAACTATTTGAGATATCCCCTCCGTCGCCCCATCAGTTTACTTCCCATATTTGGCCGTTTCCTCGGAACCTTTTTTTGAAACGATGTCTAATCCATGTACACATACTTAAAATATTATTTAAAAAAGTAAAACTCTTAGGTTTTTAAAATTGACATTTGTAGTGATATATAGAAAGTAAATAAGCTTTACATTATTTGGTGTTACTAATATTAAAGTTAGTGCAAGTACGACACAGGTTTAGGAATTTTTACTGTCTAAAGGTTTCTTTTTTGTTTTAGATACATTTAGTTGAGTGAAAACGATGAATATTTGGGATTTTTCCCTGCATTTGAGTGTGAACATATACGCAGAGTGATCTAAAAATAATGCATTTTTTTGTGACAGAAGTGATCGAGGTAATACCTTTTAAAGCTAATATTTATTCAAAATAGGATCCATTTTACTCAGTACATTGTGAGGAATGATCAAACAACGTATCCATACATATTTCAAATTCGATTTTGGGAATTTTTCAGGCTACCTTAATAGTTTGAAAAACATAGTAAAAAGCTTCTTTCGTTGTAGTTTTCAGTTTAGCGAACAAAAAATAGATTGGTGTTTTTATTACCCTCCAAAATCGCCTGATCTATAACCGTGTGACCAGATTTTGTTTCCGAAACTAAAAACTGAAATGAAAGTAGCTTCTTTGAATTATGTTTCTGTAATTCAAGCAGCCGTCTTAAATCTGCTAAAAAACATTCCCAAAACTGAACTTAGAAAAATAAGTCTGTGGATAAATTGATTGATCGTTCAAAACGTTGTATTGAGTTAAAAATTTGTCCTATATTGAATACATACACCAGCTTTATAACGTACTAGTGGTACCCGTACGGCTTTACCCGTAATAGAAAAATTAAAAGTTCTTTTGGTTCGCCTGTATATTTACAAATAATGTATGGTGAATCTTCTCGCCAGTTGGCGTGTACCCATGTTACGGTTCCACGCTATGATAATTTCGTATCTCGCCAATTGGCTTGTGCCCATGTTACGGTTCCACGTTTTGATAATTTCGCAATTTACTCGTCCATCTTACAATATTTTTGTTCTTAAAATTGGAATAGAAAAAGAACCACATCGAATTTTCGAAAAATTGCTTCGAGGTGCACACCTCCATGCTACAACCTAACTTTATGCCAAATTTCATGAAAATTGGCCGAACGGTCTAGGCGCTATACGCGTCACAGAGATCCAGACATCCTACAAACATCCTACAGACATCCAGACATCCTCCAGACAGAGAGACTTTCAGCTTTATTATTAGTAAAGATAAAGATTAGCACGCTTATTTTATCCTACCAATGAAACGTTCGGTTATTTCTTCATCACACTGTTCATTTTTTGCTTTAAATGGATTTTACAAAATGAATTAAAATTACAAAAAATAACAATTAAAATTTCTTGGATATTTATTACTATAATGTATGAAGATGTAAATACAAAAATTAAATATTTTATTTAAAAGTAAATGTCCTTAGACAAAGCGTCCTCCTCAACAACTAAATGCTTTGTATAGGTTTTCAGAACGTAATTTTAGTTGATTTAGTAATAATTTAACCACGTCCCTACAATTTGCATTTTGAAGCATATTGTATACCTCCAGTTTACTTTGTTGGTGTTACACCTCTTGTTTGCATTACGATGTTAACTTAGCTTCCTTACAACTGATCAAAACACATCAATGAAAGATTACTGTTAAGTAAAATGATTTCATACTTCTACATGGTGTTTGTTAAGCTGCATAGGTAAAAAAATAATCCTTGTTATCGTTTAATTTATTATTGGTCGCATCTTGACTCATGTTATAAACATGAGTTCCTAACTAGATAATTGAAAAATATTCTTTTTTGTTAGGTATATATGTGAAAAATTAGTCCCACACTGTTCAGAGGCGGATCCAGAAATTTTTGTTAGGGGGGTCAAGTTTCAATGGCCAGCGTTATACCTCCAACATAAAAAAAATCAGTTAAGCAGGGGTGCCCCCCCCGACACAAACAAGGCGGATGTGACACACACATGGAGGAGGCACACCTCCTCATATGCTGCGGAGTCCCCCCCCCCCCAAGTGAGATTAAATTTCTTATCCTTTCAAATTACCCCTCCCCCCACCCCCTTCCTTCCCTAAATTTTGTGCAATTTGCGCCATGGATCATATTTCCTCAAATTTTCAATTAAAGTCATATTTCTTTAGTTAAACAAGCTGGACACGTTGTCGTAAACTTTGAATATATTTTTCTTTTAAAAATGAGAGAACAAAAATCTCAAAATACCATTAGCCCAGTAACCGAACTCAGTCAATCCTTTGAAATATGACATGCTGAGAAGAAATACCTTGTAGATAGAACCAAGCAAAAAGCGTTTAACATTGATTTTATGTACTATTTTCTTTTCGGATCAAAAGATTGAAGTTCAGTAATAATCATAACAAAATTCATGCCACGGGGGGGTCACCTGACCCTTTGACCCTCCCCTGAATCCGTCCCTGACAGTGTTCCCTTCACCCTCAAATTTTTCGTCTCACGCTGTGAAACGTTTTGTGTAACCGCACTTGATAAAACCGATGGTAGCATATTTGCAGCAGAGTTACTTAACTGATATAACTGGTGTAAAGTGACACATCGCTTGTGGAAGGTTACACCATAGTAATGTAACTACAGCGTTACGTATCTCTCATTTCTGCGTAAGGTTACCCCTGAATTTTATGTATGCTTACAGAGACATTGATTGAAAGTTTACACATTAGCAAAGATTAAGCTTTCATCTGACTTTATTAAACGGGTACCTATTTTTGATGGTAAGTAGACTTCTTCTTCAAACTAACTTTTCCATGGTTCAAATTTTCCAGACATATAAAATGATTAAATAATATTTTTTCGCTTTGTGCATTTTAAATTACAAATACAAAAACAATTTAGTACGTTGTAATACTTAAAATTTCGTTATATCAGTATTAAAAAAAAAAATCATGCAAGAATCCCTTGGTTTTTCTCTTCTTTATAGCTTCTGCTTTTAATCTTTCATGCTCTTAAAATTTATCGAGTTCATGCTTTTTCACGACCAGTAAACAGCATTTTTTAAATTTATTTTAATAAACAAACAAGATATTTTTATTAAAATAAGGAAGGAAATAACACCTTGGAAACCTGGGTGGTGTTCGAACCTACAATGCGAGTCTCACCGACAGGCCTCAAAGAAGATGTTTTAAAGTTCGGACACAAAGGCTTGTTTTTGTTTCACTTATAAGATTTTTCTACATCCGCACCGATGTTGATCTTGACGCATGCGCTATAAATTATTCTGACTGCAGGAGAGGCTTTACACAAACTATAGTGCACCCCCAACAATTTGAGTTTTTAAAGCAATGATACTTCACACTCCAGAATGCGTGTAATGAAACAGTCAGTTTATTATTGTTTAGAGAAATAACGCAAATGACACCTTTTTTATGAGCATTTTATATATTAACACAATTAATCACAAATAAATTTATTTAGTAGTTATGTCAAATGGTATAATTATGTCACATAATTATACAATTTTGTTCAATTCATTAACAAAAAAGCTTGATTATTTGGGAGAGCAAATTTTTCTATTCGATACGAAATAACGACAGTTCAACATTTTAAACTGGTTAGAACTTTAATTAGTGACTGGAACATATGTACATTGAAAAATGTTTAAAAAGGATGGCACATTTCAAAAGGTTGAGCAAAAACCGTCTCATTTCAAAACTCAACATCGACGGCTGACGAACATTCGAAAAAGCCACGAGCTAATACAGCAACGCCCTTTTTGTAGGTGTCTGTGTTGCCAACAATCAATGCCAAAACTATCGAGTGCTCGTGACACCATTTGTATGAGATAACTACTGAATATGTAATCAGTTACATGAAGCAACAATGGCTTTTACTGGCCATGCAGAAGTTATTGTGGTTCTACAATTCTAGGGGTTTAGATACGCTTACTAAAGTACAATATCTATAAAAAAAATGATGATTGAAAACCATTAGTGACATAAGTGAACCAGTGAAGAAGCTATAAGAGTAAAATTTGTCATCTAGTACAAGAAAATGGAGTTTCCCCCCCAACTCCGCCGTAGTTTGTTTTATATTTTTGAATGTAACAACTTACCCCGTGTTACAAATCGCCCTGATCTCTAGTATTTATAGAGTATTATCGTGATAAATAACAACCGTACTTGGTTTTTGCTGGAAATACTCATATAAATCCCCGAAATATGAAGTACAATTGAATTTTGATTGAAGGAAGCACGTACATTTGTACAAATCTAACAATCAGTTTAAAAAAAAAACGAATCAAGCTGCTATGTAGAGCAGCTTTAAAACGCATTTTACCTGCTAAACAAACTTATTTCGCATTCATGAGTACTAAATTAGCATTTCAGCTACGATGTTACATTTATTCCTCCTCCTACACGCATCAAGTCCATTGAATTATTTATTTTGGGAGGAATTTCGAATTACTGTATAGCATGAAATTTAAAGCTTGAAGCCACCCACAACGCGTCAAATACAATGTTCCAAGTATATTACTATTGCTTATAAACTTTTCGTTAAAACAAAAATTGACAAATACGAAAGGAAAAATATTTGTAAATATTGTATTTTACTACAAAAATGACTAGTTTTGTAGCAGCGAAAAGAAAATATTAAAAGTGTTCGAATGTCTAAAATGCTTTAATGTTTAGAAATATATATTTCAAAGTTTATACATTAATTCATGTATTTTTAAAATAATGTTAGACATAAGAAATATAACGTTTACCTTAGCGCCAATTTCGCATTATTAAAGCAAAAATTTAGTTTTTTATACTTATATAACACTTGTATAATCCTTTATAGCTACTCAGTTTTCGTAACAATGCCATAAGGACGTGTTTTTGTGTCGTTTATGAACAAAATACTTAAAAATTGAAACATGTACTTGTAGTGTTTGTTACTGATTTTACAAACACTTCTGAAAATGTTAAGCCGGCTGTATTACAAAAATGACTTTGCGGGCTAATAAATAAGCCGAAACAGTAGTATTGAGCAATCACGATTGCTTATTGTTCTCATTTGACAGTCCTTGACGTTGGGATTATTTTCCAGCTTGGACCAGCAGCACCACCGCCCACCGGCGCGGTGGCGGCACGGCTGCTCTGTTCCTAAACACTGTCCCCCGGAATCGACTTCTGCTGGGTGGTGGCGTCCATGTCCTTCACACGCATGCTCATACACACTCGCCAACGCGTGAGCGCCTTTACACACATACACAGGCCCACGTGCACACACAACTATACACACATAACCACCCAGGAGGAGGGACATGCTTGGGGGGGGGGGCATTTCTAGAAACAATAACTCTAATGAGTAGGGTCTTGTCGCAACTCGTGATTGCGAAAAACATAATTTGAATTCAAAGTTTCAGAATTCAAATTAGATTTTCTTTTTTTTTTTTTTTTTTTTGGGAAGTTGTTTTGCGCAGCAGCATTTAAGTCAACTGATTTACAATAATCATTAGTTAAATGAGCTCACACATTAAGTCAGCTCTTATTGTCTCTTTTTCAAAGTTGAGAAAATCATTAAGAAAGAAGGGTAAACGGCATAGTTATTGACCCCGAAACAGTTTTTGGGTATTTTAACATTGAGGCTGAACAAAAACAAGGATAATGTTTGATAAGGCAAAAGATTTGAAAAATACTTTACTTTCGGTCACACCCCGACAGAACATCTCATTTCTCGAATTATTATTATTATTATTATTATTATTTTTGGTTTGTGGACTTTTTTTTCCTTACCTTTAAACAAGCTAAAATTATTTTAAGCTATCAAAAGTAAATTAAATTTTTAACGGAATATTTCTTTTTCCAAAACAAGAAAATATAATTCTAAATTGATAAAAATCTTTTTTTTCTTTAAAAAATACCTGAACTAAAAAACCCATTTCTAAAAACAAAGAAAAACAATGAGCTGCTGAGATTCTGATTATTATTACTTTTTATTATAAGTTCTATGTTTCAATAAATAGAAAACGAAACATTAAAAACATGAAATGTTATTAAATACTTAGTTTCACAATTATGTTGCAAATCTCGTTGATGTAAATGATATTTTTTTTCCCTAATTTTTCTATTTATAATTTCGTGTGTTCTAAATATCGTACAAATTCTAAACACATTTTACCTATTAGCAGATTAAGAAAATAAATCACAATCAAAGTTTTGAATGATCCATGCAAAAACTTCATCTCATAATTTGAACAATCTTGTTAGAATCAATTCAGGACGATGAACTAATGCAGCGCGTTTTAAAACAAACAAGGACAATGTTGAAGTTTAATCCGCATAGCATTTTGTGTACTATTGTAAAATAAGTAAGATGACTATAAATGTGTTTTATGAAAGTTCTGTAAGGTAACGTTTCCTGATTTCTTTCTTATTCCTCCCTTAGTTTTTCTTTCCATATTTCTTTATCTCAGTCAAAAGAAACATTTTCACTCAACATTTTCCTTTATTTTTTTATTATTATTTTGCAAAAACTTTGAATAAAACCACTCACTGGAAACAACTAAATATCTACTGCATGCTCCGAAAAACTCAAAAGAAATTCGTAAATCCAAACATGTGTCTTTTAGAAAGTGCTTTCTTACTTGAACAATTTAGAATAGTTGAATTTGAATGAATACAAATAATTGACAATGTGCAAAAAACAATATGAAGGGACTGCAACGGCACATTTGTTTAAACACTAGCTGCGTGCCCGGCGTTGCACGGGCTACTTAAAAAATGAAAGAGATGTCCAACTGATGTTTTTGTATTACTCTGACATCAGTTTCTAAAGCGCTAAGGAGTAAATAAATACGCGTAATGCAAGGTTTGCAAAACACCAGTAGAGCATATTTTTGTCAAAAATCTCTTTAACGTTAATCAAAATTATCAATGATACAAGTTATGAGTATTTTCAATTAGCACAAAAGATGAAAATATATATGCATTATCAACTATAATCTGTGCTCACGTTAAAATGAATTACACCTGATAGACTATATCTGAACTATTTATGTACAATTACAATCGGCTTTTTACATAGAATGACACATACTTTTTGGTTGATTACGTGAAACTAAAGCACCAAGACTAAATAACTACCAATAAGCATTAATTTAATACCAAGTCATCAGATTCCAATTTAGCTTCAGTTAAAATCCTTAAAAACAATCTTTTTTGTTCAACTCTGTTTCACAAAGAAATCCAAATAATCTTAATTTAACATGTTCTTTTAATGATATAAACTGTATTTTAAAAATAGAAACAGGAAGGAAAAAAGAGAGTTATTACAATTCGAAAACTCACCCATGTGACGGGAAAAAGTCCAACAAAATAAACATAATTAGTCGCACCTCCTAAGTGTACCAAAATATGAGACCGGTGAATGATAAACTTACACTACAATCAACAAACATAGCTAAAGAAACAACTTTCATATGCTGAAAAGAGTTAAGAACGTTGAATGTAAAAAATAAAAAAGGACAGACGATAAAATAAAGGCTATGTGCGAATAGGGCAACCAATTTTAAACTAATTTAAAATGAAATTCTAGATGGAAACATTGTTTTAAGATTTGGACAGCAGCCAAAAAAATTTCTTTTAAAACAATTATTAGAATTTTACTTGCTCACCCATACGCAAAATGGCAACAGGAAAGAAATAAAAATTCCCGAATAACGTTATGTTAATTAACCTTTTAATTACTATCTCCGCTAATTAAGGTCGCACAATTACGAGATTGGTCCTATTGTTTTTTCTTTGGAAAATTCCGAATTGATCGGTATCTTGTTTGACTCTCGATTCGCAGCGGTTCTCGAGAAGATTAATCTTCAGACAGACAGACGGACGCGAACAGATTTTAGTATTATAGTGGATTATCTTAAAAATTAAAATACGAATAACACGCATTATTATAACAACAAAATCTCCCGTCAAAGTATGACGAGTGAAAATAGATTCTATATTTAACGAAGCAATTGCCTGCTTGGTGATATTGTGGTAATTAAAACTTTATCCAGTAGATATCGTTCATTGTTGACCACTTTTTTGTTTCTGCATTCTCCTAAAATTTGTCTAACTAGTATAACAGTTAAGTTGCTGGATCCAGTTCAGCCATGTCACAATAGAGTTTTTTTCCTGCGTTTTAAACATTACCAGAAAATATTATCAAATTATCAGCGAGTTTCATTGTTGGTGACGCCAGGATCGTTACTAGATCATCGAATTGGCTATTAAATATATGAGTGTTATGTTTCTATTAAATTGATTACATGTTGACAATGATTATTTTCAAACCAGTGATGTCTAACCTACAGCCCGTGGACCATATGTAAATCATTAATCAGACCTATGTGGCCCGTATATATGCTCATTGCTCAATGTCACGAATTGAAAAATATATTTTAGAAGATTCCGAAACAACTAATACTCTTCATTCTGAATTACGAATGATTGTTGCAAAAATTTGACGACAAATAATTAGACATTCGTTTCCAAAAAATAAATAAATAAATAAATAAATAAAATGAGAACTTCGCATCAATAAAATAAGCATTTAGTAAAATAAAACAACAATTCTTGACTTGAAATTTTCTTTCTTTTTGATTATTTTCCATTGTTATCAAAAACGATTTAAATGTATTTTATTTTAAGTAATTAAAGGTTGGAAACTACTGTTTTAAACTTTAGTTGGTTTTTCTTAATAAGTATAAATGGTAGATATCTAACTACTTTATTGACTTTTTAAAGTTTTACTGCATTTTTATTTACAAAATTTATGTACAATTTTGAAATGTCAAGACAATACTTTCTTCTTTGTCGTAAAAAAGATTATCCAGGCTCCGTCAAGCTTTTTGAGAAGCATTTTTCCATTTTCGCTTTTCTGGCTAACGAAAAAAGAAAGTTTAAAAATATTATTTAAATATTGTTTTGCCTGATACCATAGGTTTCACTCCAAGACTAATCCTTTTTTATGCAAACTCGTACAAGGCAAATATGAGAGCACTTTATTGCTATGTTGTATTACCTAGTCGTTTTTTTTTTGGGGGGGGGGGGGGTATGGCACATTTTGTAAGATTGAAACTATATCATATTTTTTGTTTTTTAAAGCGGTTATCTTACAGAAAAAGTCATTTTCCTCACCTCATTCTGTTTACGATTTTATAATAGCTTACACATATTTTTTTTAGAGATTGCAGTACTTTTGAGAATCGAATTTAACAAGATAATAAAAGTAAAACGTTTTATACTTTATTTAGGTAGTTTTTTTTACATTAGTTATTTTACTTTTTTTTTTTTTTTTGAGTGTAATTTTTGTGACTGTTAAACACCATTAAAATGTCACTCACTCACTTAATCTTACTGTTAACAAAATATAAGCAAGAAATATTTCTAAGCAGACAAAAAACATGTGCATATTTTGCATTTTCCGTTACAAAATAACTAACAATATAATGCAATATATATATATATATATATATATATATATATATATATATATATATATATATATATATATACGAGGGCCATCCGGAAAGTAGTACCCGTTTGTGAAATAAAGACACAGAAGTAAATATTAACAAGTGTAAACATTTTTATTGAAAAGAATACTTCTCCACATAATCTCCAAGCAAAAATTTAAGCATTTGTCATAACGTGTGACGAGTTTTGTATTCCAGCATCATATTCCTCCGCCGCCAGCCGATTGAAATACGTAGTCACGCCGCCTTTAAGTTCTTCATCGCGGTCAAATCTTTTTTTCCGCCAAAAACTCTAAGTTTTGTAAAGAAATGAAAATCTGAAGGGACCAAGTCCGGGCTATACGGTCGATGGTCGAATAGTTCCGAATTGAATTCCTGCAGATGTTGTTGTGTTATCCCCTCTGCATGAAGCCTGGCATTGTCATGGAGGAGAATGACGACATCAGACAATAGACAAGGCCGAACGTTCCTTGCGTTGAGAAATTTTACCTCAGACCTCACTTCACAACTGGCGGCGTTCTCAATTTTTTTAAACATTATGAACGGCTACAGAAACAACACAGGCAGTGTTAGCGTCACGGAACTTGCAACAGAGAAGGCAGACAAGCCACTGAAGCGGTATGACTTTTACCGGCGACTACTCGCGTCGTTAGCTCCTCATGCGGCGGAAACAGGTACTACTTTCCGGATGGCCCTCGTATATATACATACAGGGGCGGACTGACCAGGTCGGCTAGTCGGGGATCCCCGACTGGGCCTAACGCCGAGTGGGCCACTTCAAGCATTTTTTTTTTTATTAAACTTAATACATTTAAATTGAGACCTAACATTTTTTAAAATGTCATAATAAAAAAAAAAAAAACATGTAATTCATTTACTCTATGTGAAAACAGCGTCTGGAAACAGGGTTCCCCCCCCCCCCGCCCGCCCACCCATCCTAAGAAGGGACCAAAGTAAATAGCCGAAATTCACACGTGCGAATGCTTTCCTCTCTTATCAACTTTCTCTCTAGTTTTTAGAGCTCTGGGGGCCATGCAGTTGCGTGCACAGGGAGGAGGGGAGAATAGGCACTTGTTGACCCAGGCCCGAGCCTGAAAGAGGCCGAAGATTTTTTAGGGGGAAATATATGAAGAGACATAGTGTAAAACAATATTGGGGGGGTGGCGTAAAAGCCATTTGTGACTGTCCCGAAAATTTCTGTGCACACCCTTGGGGGCCATGGCTCCCATATTAAGGAAACCGGAGGAGGCCAGAGAAATAGGGTTTCGACGCGGCCTGAAAAAGGGCTCGGGACGAAAAAAGAGCGTTAAAATCTTGTATTTTTACGTCTGGTAACAAAAATTGAAGGGATTAGCAACATTAGGCAAAGCGGCCCCAGTCCTGCTATAAATGCGTGGGCCATGCTTTGGGGGTATTGATACATGAGCAGGAGCATGCACGAGAGGGGGGGATGGGGGAGGGAGAAGGGACACCTGTTGGCCCGGTTCCGTAGGGGTAAACAAGATAGAAGGAGCCCCGTAAAAGTCATTTGTGACGGGCCCCAAAATTTCTGTGCACGACCCTGGTATTCACTGGTTGTTATAGGCTCAACTAAATGCTGTCAGTTGGCAATATATTTCATTGGTCTAATGTAAATTACCGCTATACAAGTATTTTCATCTCAGAATCGCATACGGGAAAGCAAGTCTGGACTACGATAAACTAAATTTGAAACAGGACAATATTTCGACTTAGAAAAGAGATCTCCTGAACATAGGCGGATTTAGGATCGAATTTCAAAAAAGGGGGGGGGGCAAAGTTTTTTAAAGTTTATTTATTTATTTATTTTATTTTATTTATTTATTTTTTTTTTTTTTTTGGGGGGGGGCAACATATTAGTAGTAATCAGGGCCAGATTTCTTAAGGTATTTCAGGTATGAGGTCCCTCTGTAGTCCTAAAATCACCAACGATAGTCTTAAGCCTTCAATTGAGGACTTCGATGCAACAACCAGTTTAGCTCAAACTTTTTTTTTTAATTTATTTTTGCGTGTGGAGAATATAGAAGTTCTTACTGGTGCAACAACGGGACACAAATGTAAGATCAGACCTCTGCTTTCTAGTCAATAATGTGGGAAAGATATTAATTTAATAACCTTTCTGCCGGGCACTGATGTTATTTGATGAACTTACCGAAAACGAGTGAGTCTGAACTTTTGCATCAAGGCCCTCAATTGTGTTTTTCAGATTTAAATATCGAAAAATGAACCTTCTCCATTGAACCTTCGCTATTCCCTTAAAGTCACTAAAGATAGCTTAAACTTTCACTTTTTGATATTTTCGTGGGAGAGCTCTGTAACTCTTTTTTCTGCACTTAAAATTTGTTTCAGTTTCAGAAAAAAAATGCCCAAAAGGAACTAGTGTTTTGTTTCCCCTAGACTAAAAAAGGGCAGTGCGCTTTCAGATAAAAGGGTACTTTTTAAGAGAAGTTTTGTAAAATACAAAAGGTGCTTCTTTTACTTTTTGATTTTCTAGATGCATACAAAGTTTACGCATTTTCGATTGTAATTATTTTTAAAATATTGAAAAGCTTTTGATGTTTAGTTTTAAAGGTGATACAAAAAAGATTTGATATATTCTAATCAGATTCTTGTCGATAAGTTATTGAAACGAGAGAGTGTCGTTTCAAGGATAATCTTGTATGAAGCTTTACCTTTCGCTTTTGGGAAGTTTTGTTTAAACTTTTGAGGGGCAAGAGGGGTTGACCAAGTTAAGGGTCAAAGGTTAGCTTAAAAGCGGAATAGCACGGCGCCCTCCTAAAAATCTTGGGGAAAACACTCGGGAAACCTGTTCCCTTTTCTTTTGAGGTTTTCAAACATATTATAAGATTATATTTTTGAATTTTCAGTGAAGAAAAATTCCAAAGGAGAGTCGCCGGATTCCCTGTAGAAACTAAATGTAGTTTTAAATTGGATAGAGTTTGCTTCAGTTTTTAAATGCTTCAAAATGAGATGAGTAAGCCTCCTCTTCACTTAAAAGTGACCAATGATAGTTTTGCGTTCTTTAATAGTTCAAAGTCGAAATGGTTTCGTAGAGAGCTCCCGATGCTTCCCTGTTCCACTAATTTTTACCAAGCGTGACCTAAAATTGCATTTCTAAAACTTCCCATTTCGGAGAATTTCTGGGAAAAGCCGCCGGCATTCTATTCTAAACAAAGATAGACAAAAATAGACTTCAATGTTGAAAAAAAAAGTTAAGAAAATAAATCGTAGGGGAATCCCTTCTTTTACCTCTCCTCAACGTTACCGAAAATTGTAAATTTCCGTTTTTTGACATCAAACTTGAAAATACCGTTTTGAAAAGATCTAGTCCCGATTCTTTTCTCCTTATGCTTACATAGATCAATAAATTTCGAAAAATTTCCGGGTTAATTTACCTGATCGTATAACCTGATCGTGTTATCCTTTCCACGTGTAATTCCTATATTGTCAGTATAGAAGCCTAAAGATGTGCCTTATCAGACTTATAACCATTAGTATCCTTCTTTAAAGGCACATAAAAAATGTGTCAGTGGTAGCTTTATTTTACGTTTCACAATTTTCTTTTTTTAGAACTTTAAAACTTGATTTAGAAACTTAAAGGAAAACAGAAACTAGCGGTAGTTTAATGTCTTTGCTTGACTCGGAAGAATGGAGATCCGGTACTGGTTAATTTAACTTTTTTAATTTACAGAGGTGGGCCAAAATACTCTTTCACCGACTGGGCCAAAGTCAGCCAGTCCGCCCCTGTATATATATATATATATATATATATATATATATATATATATATATATATATATATATATATATATATATATATATATATATATATATATATATATATATATATATATATATATATATGCGGTTTTTTTCCTTGATTAAATATGTTCTCACAAATGAACTTAAAAGAGTCCAAAGTGCGTTAAGTCATTCCGCTCACATGAATCAATTTACTCTTTTCTACCACATTCAAAAAAAAAAAGAAAGAAAGAAAAAACTACAGTTGGGGCATACCTGAGGTGGCAGCATTGTGAAGGTAACGCAGATCTTAATGACAGCATTACGAATCCAGGTATCTTTGCCTCATTTATAGCATGTTTTCACTATCACGAAACGTTTTTATGAATTTTTCTTTACACTCTAATATCGTTTACTAAGCTATTGCTTCTACTTGTTACTGGCAAAATCAGAATCAGAGCACAAAAATTGAAAGAATATTTGCGCATCTCAGAAATCTCTCTCAGATCCTTATCTTCTGCATAAATGCAAGGAATGATTCTTAAGATTTATCAGTTTAAAAGGGTTTCTTTTACTTTAACGTTAAAATACTTTTTTTATCAAAAAAGTATTTTTATTACTTTTTTCTATTTATTATAATTTTCATAATAGTTTTAAAGATATATTACTGATTATGTTTACTAAATGTGCACTAACTTTTTAACTTTTGGAACTACCTTATTTATTGAAATATTGTGAACTCTTCACAAGATATAAATAATTTTTTCCTAAATCACTGCATACATTTATCTATATGAAAAGTATCGACACTTTTATCCACTGAACTTTTTCCGAATTAATGAGCTCAAAATGATCATTTTCAAGAGAGTGAACCATAAAATAAGCAACTATTGGTTGAGTTCGTTGCACAATTTGTCTTCAAATTCTAGCCTTAAATACAATTTAACCAACAACTATTTTAACGCCATCTTTGACAATTTATCATTTCTTTCTACTTTTTTTTTGAATGAGGTAATTTTTATGTAGCAGCATTCGTTTATTTTCAAAGCTTAAGTCTTAGTAGCTTAACGCGTGGTATATTGTTATAATTAATGCATTATTTACATTTGTTAACCTTTCTACTAACGTATTTGTTGCATTAAAAATTGAAAATATGCCTAAAAACTCAGTTCAGTTTATTTTAGCGCTTTGATTTTTAATAAAAATTGAAAAATGAAAAGGAAAACAATTGTAAAATTTTAACATTACTTTTACATGTTTCCTTATATCTATTTAAATTCAAAATATCGAGCATTTCGAATGTGAAACATTAAAATAGTAGATATATTCCTCATTTCCTTGATATTTTTTATTTCACTCTTTGATTTTGTTTTATGTACTGTTACGGGTTTTAGTGTTTACCGATATTCTACATACTTCTTTAAAATAAATTTTACCCTCGTAAAAGTTAAAGTCGGGAAAGTATCTTTACGCATTTAAGAAATCTACTTATATTTTGACACCTGGCAATACAAAAAGTATGTTAGTGAAATGTCAATATGCATAAACTTTATTTACGAAAAAAAAAAACTGTTGATACTTATAAATGTGAATTGTTTATTTCAGACCATATACGATATTATGTTCCAAAATGTAAAAATATTCTAAATTCCAGAAATAGTAGTGAAACCATTTTTAGTAAGACAGAAACACCAAATTCAAACTTTACTTTGCAACGTCACTTTAAACTGTTTTTATATTTATCTTTAAAGTAAAATTTTCAAACATTCCATGTTCGTGAAATATGAATGTATATAAGCATTTGACGAAAATAATCTGTTGATTTTTATTCTCATAAATGTGAATTTTGCATTTCAACCCTAGCACGGTTTAATGCTCCAAAATATATAAATTTCATAAATTCCACAGATAGTTAAACCATTTTAAGCAAACCAAAAAAAAAAAAATTAATAACTTTTCGCTTATGGCCATAAGAAGAACCGTGTTATTTTCCATTTGTGAATTTTTGATACTTGAAACTGCTCTAAGGACAGGAGAAAAAAGATTTTTCCAACCAATTTTTTCCCAAAGCTAACGGAAATAAAATTTAAGATAAATAAAGCTATCTATCTTACAGACACACGTGCTGGAATGTATGTTTTCTTTGGCCTTTGGGGATACTACCGTCGTAAAAAAAATGATTCATATAACGGAAAGAATATGCTTTTCAATGTTTTCCTTCTTTCTTCGTCAACAGTCACACTTCCTTGGGATACAAAGTCTCTTTCTAATAAAAAATTTAAGTTTTATACTTGTGTCTAATGAAAAGAGAACTTATTATCAGCTAAGTTTTGACAGCATACTGGAAAAAATAATTTTAAGCTTTCTAAATTTATCCCACTGCCGTCGTAGGTCTTTTTCTCTACGAAACACTGAATCATAAAAAAATGGAAGTTAATGCTAGCAAAGCACTTTTTTTTCGCGGATAGTTATTTTCGCGGAAATGAAAGAATGCGCGATGAGAGAATTTCGCGAAATTTTTATGAACAGAATCGAAAGTTTTTAAAAAAGGACGTTCCTGGAAGCTTAAATTTTCGCAAATGTGACGGGCTCAGAAAAACCCCGAAAATCAATGCGTCGCAAAAATAAGGGAATATAATATATTTTATTTAAACAAATGTATTAATAATTTTACAAATATGCGGTTTAGTCAGTGATGTAAGTATCTACACCTTGTGCGAAGAGAAAGAAAGAAAGAAAGAAAAAACATGGTTATAGTTACTGAATGATGGTAGTGCATTTTTTATTTACAAATATATTTTGCTTTATTTTGGAAAAATAAATCTACACCATTGTGTGAATTAATGGAATTAAAATAGGATTTTTAACTTTCAATTTTTTCATGTTATTCAATTTTTGTTTATAGCAGCTGTTTAGCCTACCAGTGATTAGGCTCTATAACCGCACGTTTTTGTTGTCATAAATGTTGTGTTTTGTTTAAGTATAATAAATTTCTGCATTTTTTTTTCTGTTTTCCTCTATCCGGTATTCATTGTTTTTATTTTTTTGTTAACCACGGATATTTCTCCACGTAAGAGGCGAGCCACTGTGACATTAGGGATGTGTCGTTCATGAATAAACGGGTCAAAAATAAAACGAATCCTTAAGATCAACGGATCCGTTCGTTCACCTAAAAAATGAATGGCCGTTCTTTTGAACGGTGAGCAGTTTGTAACCTTGCACTGATGCACTTGTGATAAAATCGCATTTCCTTTCTTTTTTTTTTTTTGAAGTACATTCATCTTCAAATTTTTAACTCTTTAATCACTCTCAAATTTCCTTTTTCTCAGTGCAGTACAACATATTCAGTTCGAATCTTTTTAGTTTCTGCCTTATTCATCATTTTCATTAACCGTTGCAGTTCTTCATTTGCAGTTTTCCCATGTATTCATTCGTAATGTTTTGTGTAATTTGTTTTTGTCGCGAAAATTATTTAAAAAGACCTTTTATCACTTGTCAGGTGATCTTTTTGTCTTCTATAACATCCCTCCTATCAACTACCATCTGTAATTATTTGACTTAATTTTTAACTAGCTTTGCGACTTCCAAGTCGCTTAGTTTTACATTCCATTTTCATTATTCAAAGGTTTTAAATAAAGATTTTTACTGTTTAATTTTTCCAACATTTAAAAAATTGTTGTGTGTGTGTGTGTGTTGTTTTTTTTTTTTTTTTTTGTTCTCATTGGTGCTGTGGAAAATTTTTGAAGCTTCCTAATATTTAGGTTAGCCTTTTTTTTTAAATTGAATAATCCGGTATTCCGGCTGAACTAACAATTTATTTGTTGTTACGCTTTTCGCTATGCCTATTGGTAATACTATATGTATGTATACAGTAGTTTAGCTAGAAAAAAATATTTGAATGACCGCACCTCTTTCTTTTGGGTAGATGTCATGGTTGACAGAAGTTTGTTTTGGAGTCAAAAAAGATCAGTTTTGACACCTTACGCCAATTTTTATGTAAAAAGCAGGAGTTTTATGATTATATTACTTTTAATAAATTTATGTTATTTAAGGTAGGGGAAAAGGGGGCACATATGAACATGGTATGTTTTACTAGGATAATGTCAAGCAAAATTTTTTTAAAAAATCTCAAATAATGGCAGCGCCAGCCCTACTTTCTAACTAAACTTTCAGAGCAAGGAGACAGTGTATGTTCCTCTGGTGACAGCTTCTTTGCATTAGCAGATGCTGATGCACTTTTATCACTGCCTTTTTCGTGTAAAAACATATTTAAACTAACTAATAAGCTAAATTTAATTATTGTAAACCATTGTTTGAACATTCACGTAAATTTATGCCAATGTTTAAATTTTTTAATAAAATTAATAGTTCTTCATTTTTGAAAATTACTTCTAAGGTAGATGAAGGGACACTTGTAAACACAACATGTAGGGTTACATGTGAACAGTTCCTATATCCTCCCCGGAAATATGTAAAGATTTATAATTATTGTTGTGCTGCAATCAGTTAATATATTTATTGTTAATCGTTATTACATAATTATTAATTATTTACTTTTGTATTTTTTAATTCTTAACTTACTTAATAGTTGGCCAAAAATTCAGTGGTATATAATAGTTGCAAGGAAAATAAGGACAAAATATTTTCCTAAAAACTTTCAAGTTAAGACTAATTAACCGACTTCAAAAAGGAGGCGGTTATCAGTTCATACCGTATGTATGTTTTTTTTTTTGTTTGTCCACTCACAGCGTCTCACCTAGCGAACAGATTTTGATGATTCTTTTTTTAATGGATAGGGGATGGCTCAACTTAGGTCCCCTTACTTTGTTTGACCATATTTGTCCTTTAGAAAAAAGTTATGGGCAAAAAGCAATAAATTTCATGCAATTTCCCTATTAAATGATTAAATTTAAAACCCATTGTTATGAAAGTTGGGTGCCATACGACAGTAACATTAATAGTAATTGTAATGATAATTTTGAATGAAGGCTTCTCTGAAGCAAGCATCAAGTTCCTTCAGGGGGGATATTTCGATAATAATCGGGAATCTGGCGCTGTCGTCTCATTTTTGGCGTAAATAATTTTACTTTGGTAGCCTTGCTGATTTATGTGACTTATCGAAATATTCCCTTCTTCAGTGCTATTGCTCCATAGTGGGGGTAAACCTGACCTGGAAGCGTGGTGATGCAGTAATCAGGATCTGCTTAGCCTTCACAATGCTACCATTAGGTTTGCCTCAACTACAGTAGTATTTTTTTCGTTATCATCTATGCCAATAACAAATGATGGGAGCTAAGTAAGAAAATACAGAATTGCATCATGAGCAACTTAAATGCTGTGAAATGTAAATTAGTTAGGAAAAACGTAATACTTAAATGGTTATAATTAAATTAACTACACATTAATTCTAAAGAGGAACAAAGATAAGTTATTAGTGCCAATCGCTTAAAGTTTAAAGCGTGTTTATAGAGTTTTTTTTTTTTAGTATAGAGCATTTTTATGAAAAAAATAAGGTGAAGTTTCGTGTACTATTTCTGAAATACCTACATTTACACTAAAAAGAATGAAATAAAAAAATTTTGAAAAAAAAATAGAACCAACTTCAAAATTGCTCTAAAAAGTGAAAAATAATTTTATTCTTTAAACACCAGCGATAATGCTTTTAAACATAATTTTTGAAGTTGGCGCAAAAACGATATATAAAATCTTTCACAGCCATAACTTAACTACAACTATAAATTTAACCAGTCGCAGTTTCTTCACTATCACATAAATTATGCATTGATGACAACATATTTGAATAACGATATAAATGTTTCTTTCGTAACTTTGGATGCTTTTCTGAAAAAAATATGGAAGAAGCATGATTACACTGGATTTTACGTTTTGTTTTTGCGCCAACTTCAAAAATTATGTTTAAAAGCATTATCGATGGTGTTTAAAGAATAAAATTATTTTTCACTTTTTAGAGCAATTTTGAAGTCGGTTCTATTTTTTTTTCAAAATTTTTTTTTTTTAAATGTATCATCATAATCTGTATGAAGCTTAAACACACTATATAACAAGAATAAACTTTACATAATAAACTATTCTTCGTATTGTTTAGTATTATCAGATGTTTTTCTTCTCGATCCAGTGACTACAACATGCTATGCATCTTTAAAATTTGACAGTGAGCAGAGTTATATAATTCGAAAAAAATATTTTCTTAATGACAGTTACTGTACAATTCAAATTGACACAGTGTAGGTTACAAGCCCTTGAATGTTATTGGTATATACTTATATGATTCATTATGACGACTTTTTCTTTGAAATACGATGCTCGTCCTGCATTTTTCAATCGTGTTCACATTTGCCCCCCTATAGGGGCACATGTGAACAATTGAAGACACTTAAAAAAAATTCCATTAAATGCAGAAATATATATATATATATATATATATAAAATCTGAAAAACATCCATGGCACAAAGAAAAGACCAATTAATCATGAGAACACTTTTTCTGTGAAAAATTGATAATATTTTCTGAGAAATTAAGAAACGAAAAAAAAAATGTGTTCACATGTGCTTCCTTTTCCCCTGCATTGTTTTAATGTACATCTCTTTATTCTAGTGTTTAATATCGTAGACTGTTTTTTTTCTTCTTTTTTGTAGTTCTCTCTGTTATTTATTTCGATTTTTTTAATGGCAATCTGAAGTACAGATTTTTTTTTTCTTTCCACCTGTGATCATACTACGCTTGGACATATGATATTTCTATTTAGAATTAGTGCACTATTTCACGTAAGTTCAATGTTGCAATATTTCCACCGTAACAAAGTTTATTTTTTTTATATAGTAAAATTTAATAATTTAATTTTGTGACGTGCTGAAATGGAACCTGCGATTTTTGGAATGGAAATCATATCTTACCATTCAGCAACTGAGAAATATCTTGAAAAATAAATTGTTTTATACACCTAAACCAGAGTAAAGTTTTTTTTTTAATTCATTTTCATAGCCATATTTTTCTGCTTTTAGATGATTTTAGTTATTTTTCCTTCAAAGAATATTACTGATCTAATGAAACATTTCAAATGTACGTGAGTATGTCGTGCAGAGAGATCGTTTGTAACTTTTTAAATGAACGAGTTAAATAAACGAATCAAAAGAATGAACTGTCCTCTGATGAACGGATCATTAAAAAGAACGACATTGCCCACCTCTATGTGACATTGAATGAAAATCTGATTGCACATAAGAAAAAAATAATGTGTGCTTTGCTAAAAACATGGTTTAGAGATCAAGAATTCAAAGAAAAGTGCAAAACGTTAGTTGACTCTATAAACAGAGAAAGAAAACGGTGCTGGACAAAAGGGGGTGGGGGCATACCAAGGGGTGATTTTGATTTTATAAATAAATGATGTAAATAAAGGTGATTTTGTAAAAAAAGACTTAATTCCGTTTTTTTCACAAGGGTGTACTAGTGCAGTTTAGATTATAAAGAACCTTAATGATCAAAGCAAAAATTTAACCCAAAAACGTTCCTAAAATCGTTCCAGATAAAAATTTGCACAGTAGGTGAGCTACAGGTGGGCAGTGATTCTACGGTTAACTACCAGCAAAAAGTAGAATTAATCTTCTTTTTCTTTTTTATCACGAAACTGCGGTAATGCAATACAAATTATGTAACTGCAGTGAAAACGGCTGAATTTTAAACGCTTCTCATAATCGTTTGTCAATTCGACCAGTAAGTTCACATTTGAGGAGTAGTACTTCTAATTTCTACGGAAGAATTTATTTTTATTACCATGTGTTTAATTTTTTAGAACTTAGACTTAAATATGTTTTTCCGAAAGATTTTGTTTTCTTTTTAAGCATATTACCTTTAATTAACTTTAAATGTAATTAATTGAACATATTAGTTTACGTCGTCAAATTGGGGCCATATGCACGAAATATATGCTAAAATATCTAAACTAATTAGGTAGATATCTTTCCGACGCTCAACTGCATTATAGAACTTTTCAACATTATACATTGTTGTTCTTTTATTACTTATTTTTTTTATTTTTTACTTATTTTTTTCTGATGTAGTGGAATCATAACATCGTTGAAACGAAAAAAATCTTAATTGTGATTTTTTTTCTCTTAATTTCCTTAAATTTATTTTTACTTCCATTTATATAGTAAAAGAAGTATTGTAATTGCTTATAAACCTTTACCTAAATATCTGGGGTTTTTTTCCTTTTTATTCACATTTTAGTTCAAAGCATTTTGTATCAATTTTCATTTTAAAATATCATTGATAAAAGCACATAAATTAATGACAATGATCATTGAAATTTAGACAAGATTGTACCAATATAAGTTTTTCAAGGAATCAGTACTATTTCAAAGCCATGCAGAGCATTTTAAAATCCTACATCAATGATGTCTCTAAGATTCTCCATTACTTTTTTTTCTTGTTCGTATCTTTTGCTTTTTCATCATAATATATTTTTTAAATAAACAGTATAACAATCGCTACAAGTTAGCCAAACTGGCCATTATTAAGCATCGTTTTTTAAAGTGACTCAGTATTAGTGTTAGGGCCATAGGGGAAATAAAAACAAACATTTCATTAGGGCGCAGGTGAGCAAAAAAAATGATATTTACTTTTTATTTCTCTTGCGTCTACGTTGTAGGAAACTGCAGAAACAAGTACTGCATATCACACTTTGACGCACAACACAAAAAAATAGCATTGTAGTAAATTAAGGTTTTACAGTTTTAAGTGATTTCGTTTCAAATATTACAATACACTCAAAACCGTTATAATATGATAGTGACTGAATAGTTTGGGCTTTCTAAATGTTTGTTCACGAAGTTCTAGTTTTTTTTCTAAATAAATAATTTTTTTATGATATGTTATATTGGTTATACCGTTTTTACGCAGTCACGCTTCAAATATTTAAGATGACTTTGTTCAAGCTTTGTGGCAATTAAGAGCGTCACATTTAGATTTAAAATAAGTAGTTCGTTTTCCAAAATTTTAAAATAAGTAGTTCGTTTTCCAAAATTTTCAGTTGGTCAACTTTTCTTGCCGATTTGCGATACGTCGGCATATCTGGTTAACAAATTACTATTCACGTATTTCTTTTAAAATAATTTGTGTGTGCTTCAAGAATAGTTCAGTCTCTGTAAAAAAAAAAAAAAAAAAAAAAAAAAAAAAAAAAAAAAAAAAAAAAAAAAAAATCAGCGAAAATCATCTCTGTGGTTCAATAGTTTTTAATAACTTAACATTTACTGATACAAATGTCAAAGAAAATATGTACGTCAAACGGATATAGTGGTTAGTCAATGGTGCATAAAATATCTTTTTTTCTAAACGCTTACAGCATTACTCACGTTTAAATTATTCACGGAGTATTTTTTTTTAACTTATAAATTCATTTCGTATCATGTTCATCATCAGTCAATCTAAATTTAAAAGACTTAATTTCGTTTCTTTTTGAAAATTCATGTTTATTTCAAATGTTGTCGTCTCTATCTCCAAATTCCCTATCGTCAAGTGTTTTATAAGACATTGTTAGAAAGTAAAAAAAAAAAAATAATTTGAATTTTGTCATCTTGAATTCAAATTGTTTTTCGCAATCACGAGTGTGTGTGTGTATGTAGGCGTGTGTGCTTGTGTGTGTGGGAGGGGATGTGTGTTTGTGTGTAGGAGGTATGTGTGTGTGTAGGCATGAGTGTTGGTAGTTGTGTGTATGAGTGTTTGTGTGCGTGGGGGCGGGGGCGGGGTATGTGTATGTGTGTGTAGGCATATGTGTTTGTGTCTGTGTGCAGGCATGAATGTGTGGGTAGTTGTATTAATGTGTGTGTGTTTGTGTGTGTATGTGTAGGTGTCTGTATGTATGCGTGTGTGTATGTGTTTGTTTGTGTGTGTATGTGTGTGTAGGTGTATGTGCGTGTGCGTGTGTAGTTGTGTATGTCTGCGCGTGTGTGTAGGATATGGACGCAACTTGGAGGCGGTTTTCGCTAGAGGAGCAGCATCTTGATGAGCCGGTCGACGGTGATCTGCAGAGGGTTCTGGTGGGAAAATAAAATGATAGCACCTCAAAAAACAGTCAAATTGAAAGCAATAAGCAATTGTGATTGCTCAAAGAAAAACATAACTAACGGGAATAAAACATCACCATTACCGACAACTAAAGTGTTTTTCGCGTATTACTAAAAATAGTGTGTACCTAAAGAATGCCCCGATCAATGTAAAATATTTTTCACTTGAAAATCATTTATCTGGTTCAATATTTTTCAATAAACTGGCACAACTATTGATACTAATGTCAAAGAAAGTATGTAAGTCCAACGAAAATACTTGATAGTCAGTGGAGCGTAAAATAACCAATTTGTAATAAAGTTTTTGGGTATAGCTTAATCTCTCGCTTCTTTGGACATTTTTCTAACAGTCGCCAACCTTTTAGATGTCTCAGTGAGTGGATGAAGGAAGCTTAACGTTGCGTGAAGGAGAATCCAGAAAAAATTGAACGGTTGAAACACAGTTAAACAGAGCGAGCGCACTGCGTTCAGAAAGTGAAAATCTTCACTCAATCAAAGACTTCTCAAGCAAAGAAAAGAAAGTGTTTTTCAGGGAAAGAAAAACGAAAAAATAATTTTCAAGCTTTCTAATTGAAAATGCAGTACAGTGCATTAAGTGTCGGTAGCAATTATCGCGGAAGCAGCATTAATGTGCACCGGCATTTGATTTTAAATTAATTTTAAATCAGAATAAAGACTTAGGTTTAAAGCGAAAAGTTCGATATTAAAGAATGACAATAATTAATAAATTAATATTTTTAAATTTATGAAAACTAGAGAACCACTCCAAATTTGAGTTTCTAACGTGAGCTAAATTACCCTAAGAGATATATACGACTGCAAATTTCATTCAAATATATATATATATATATATATATATATACAATTTTGATTTATGTCCGTACGCAAATAAGCTATCTCTCTCTATCTCTATCTCCCTCCCTCTCTCTCACACGCACACAAAAATAAACTTAAATTTACATTTTGACCTTCACGAATCCATTTTTCTCAATGCTATTGTGACTTCTGTATGAGTGAATGAGCCTCGTACTCAAAAAAAAAAAAAAAAAAAAACTAGTTGTAGAATGCTAAAATATCGTATGAAGGATGAATAGTATGTCTATGGTTAGGTTCTAACCTGGCAAAGACGTATTGCTGTGAATCTGCGTAACCTTCACAATGCTATCAGTTTAGGCTTGCTCCTACTAAAATAATGCGCCAATCTTTTCTGCTAAAATCGGATGTTCCAATATTAATTTCAAATTCTGTTTTGCATAGTGCAAGTGAAAGTGTCGTCTTAAATTGGTAACCATTTGACAATAAATCGTCAAAATCGCAACACATTTGGTACAATAAATGATATGTGAGATCCAGTGCTAAATTTGCAAACTAAAGGGACGTCCTTAAGCGGCCATCATGTGTGAATACATCACCGAGCATGTCTATAAAACTATTTCCTGCATCGGTTTGTTTAGAAAAGGCGGGTTATAACATTTAAAATCATATATTACTCGTTTTAAAGCATATTTTAAAAAGGTATTGAAATTTCACTGACTTAAGCAAAAGTATCACTTTTTTTTTTCAGTTTTAGTAGTTTATTCACCATGCTTTGCAGGAAAAGAAAATTAAATGAAAATTCATTTACAGAAAACGAAATATACATTAAAATATGCATTTAAGGGGAAAATCGTCTCGCTCGTGTATACTTGAAACTTTTAATTTTAATTATTAACATAGCGTACGAGGAGTTTTTTTATTATCAACTTCGAACTACCCAAATTAGCACGAAAAAAATAATTTAAACACCACATGATATTTTTGTGACCCCATAAAATTATATACACTTATATTAACAGATAAAGTAAAATGAGTTAGTGATGCAAAATGTATTAATGAATATTTAGCTTTGTCATGAGTTCTTACACACATTTTTTCCTACACCTCCAAAAAAGAGCGCACGAATTATGTAGTGTGTAGTATCATTGTTTTAAAAACTCGAATCGTTGAGAAACCTGGCACTATGGCTTGTGTAGAATTCAAAGCGCATGCGTAAAGATCAGCATAGGGGCAGAACAGGTAAACTGGAAACGAAAACAGGCTTCTGTGACCGAGCGGTAAAAACTCTTGCTTTGCGACCTGTCTTTGAGACTTGCTTTTTGCGTTCAAACAACACTCAGGTTTCCTAGGTATTATTTCTTTGTTTTGTTCAATAAAAATGTCTTGTTTTTGCAGTAAAATAAGTAAATATTTGGTATATATCGATTGTGAAAAAGCATGATCTTGACACAGACTGAATAAACCAATGATTGAAAGCAAAAGCTGTAAAGAAGAGAAAAAACAATAAGTTACTCCAGAGCAATTGAGGCAGCTATGCTGAAACCGATTTTAGGGAGTAAGGTTACACAAAATGTTGACAGTGAGTGTATATAGAGAACTAGCTGTACCCGACGCGCGTTGCTACGCCAACAAAAAAAATACATCATTATACTGATTTTCATGACAATCGGTTGAACGGGGCAGAAGTTGCTACTCTGCAGTGCCACCTGGTGGCGAGTGGCTTCAATGAGCATATTATGCACCTTCTCCGTGGAAAAATACACATATATAGCCAATTTTCATAATAATCGGTCCAGGTATCAAGTGAAGCCGTGACTATACTCAAATTTTGTACTCACGCAGTTTGCAAGATCAATCAATCGCTAAAAATATCAAATAGAAAAAGTTTTAAATCCTCCCGTTGCATGAAAAGCCATAAAACAATAAAGAAAGAATTTATTTGTTCAAACTCAAGAAAAATGGCAACAGCTAACTTTTTATCAATGAGATCTTTCACGATTCCTGCAGCCGATAATTTCATCCGTATTTATCTAATGGATTGTGACTTAAATTGGAATAAAAAAGGAACTATCGATCGGATTTTTTTCGAACTGGTCTATAAACATTCCCAGTACCAAAAATAACAAACGGTGAAAGTTTCAGCCAAATCTGCCGGGTAGTTTTTGAGTTCATGGGTGACATACAGACAAACATTCATTTATATATATATATAGATGAGATTTTTTAATTGAAACGCAATTGATGCTTTTGCTTGTGTTTTAGGTCTAACAAAAAACAGCAAAAACTGAAAGAAAATTACCTCCCTAGAAAATCGTCAAACTCCATAGGTTTTTGTGAATTGATCCAAGTGTTGTTATCTCTAGCAATAGAAAAACCATTTTGCAATTCATTTTATAAATTTGCGCATAAATGTTTCAGCGCAGTCCGCGAAATATAAGTATAGCGTTTTGATGTGTCTCATGGAAGAGATAACGGAAACGCACGGCTGCTTTACTGCAAATGATTATGGGTGCTTTGATAATGTTTGATAATGCTTGTATGGGAACGTTACTTAGTTTGCCATAGTATTTTGCTGACAAGTTATCCATTTATGATGTTACTTCATAACGCATAAAAGTCTGATTTGCTTCAAAAAAAGTAAAGTACCTTTAGAAAACCCCTGATTTGAGCCATATGTGGATGTGGAGTTGCATATCTAGTTATTGTACAGAATCTACATTCGTAGTTTTTTCGATTTAGCAACAAATTGTCATATGATTGTGCTGTCTGTGCATCACAGGTTCAAAAATGTTCTTATGTCATTGTGAAAAATGAAAAAGGAAAACGAAATTGTTTAATTATAGATAATCGCTTTATCGCAACAGAAAGAACCGTAAACGTCATGTGAGACGGTGAGAAAGTAAGCGAACTATTTATAGTTTCGAGTAAATCGCGCTTGAATTTTAGATCTTAAGTAGACTTTTATTACATTTTTTAAAATCATGCTGTACAGCAGCACACACCCTAGCTAGTAGTACCTCGTCTTGCCCCAAAATAGAGGAGAGATTCTCCTACCATTTGTACTGGTTATCTCCAAATGTTTATTTTATCCCTTACGTCCCTTTGCTTCGCACTGCCTCATGTGAGGAGTTTAATCTTTTTATTAAACATAAAACAATACCTTTATTTACAAGAATTCAAAGTGTGCACCGTATGTTGCTCGAACCACATCAAGATGGTACTCAAGTTCATCCATGTCCATTGACAGTACACACATTGAACTCTGGTAATGTTTTTTTTGAGCAATCACGATTGCTTATTGCTTTCATTTGACCGTCCTTGGCATCTGGTTCCTTTTTCAGCTTGGACCAGGGACACCAGCACCACCGCCCACCGTCCTCTGCAGGCGGCTGCTCCGGTCCTGAGCTATCCGCTTCTCCTGGTCGGAGGCGTCCATGTCCTACACACATGCGCGCTCATACACACACACACACGCACACACACGCCTACGTCATACACACAGGTCTACGCACACACACACAAGCCTACACATGCACGCACGCGTGCCTACATATACACACACGCCTGCACGCACACACACAACTATACACACGTAACCGCCCAGGAGGAGGGGTAGGCTTGGGGGGACTGGAGCTGTTTCTAGAAACAATAGCCCCCAAGGAGTAGGGCCCTGTCGCAACTCGTGATTGCGAAAAACATAATTTGAATTCAAAATTTCAGAATTCAAATTAATTTTGAAAATTCGAAATTTTTTTTTTCCCACTTAATAAAATGATTCAACAACTCAAATGACTTTTTTTAATGCATGACAATACAGCGATTACCAATAATATATATTTTTTTTATTATTCCATTTCCCTTTTCTCCTTTTTTACCATGTCATTAAACATTCTTCAACCTATAAAGTATTATAGCACAAACTGCAAGTTCATACAACAATTTGTTGCTTTTCTATGATTTTTTTTTTATTCATCAACTACTTTTCGGACAGCCTGTAAATCATATTTGTAAGTTTTCAGATAATTTCATCTAAATTCAACACAAAAGACAAACAACTGGGAAAACTGCTTTCCAAAGATTTTTATTTCTTTAAGTTGGACTAGAGACTTGGTTAACTGATGTTATTACTTTTATGCTCTGTGTGAAAAGAAGGAAAAAATGTCTTGATTCACTTTGCCCTGAACTCTCTTCACATTGGAAACTCGAGATCGAGGGGGGAAAAAAAGTAAAAAAAAATGTAGGTTTTTCAGATAGAGAGAGAGAGAAAACTGTTAGTTCAAATGCAAGTCTTGTTTCACCTTTTCAAAAGTTGAAGAGTCGCGAGCTTCGGTAAAATATTTCCTTATTCATCACATTGTTTCTCCGAAAATTTCTGAAGCATCCGTATGAAGTAAAAAAGAATATCTTATCATTCGGAAGACATTTCCAAGCTTTGATGTCACTCATTCCTTTTCAATTCTCCACTTCTCTTTGGAAATGAACAGCGAAAGTGAGCATGAATCAGGGTCTATTTAAATTGCTTGTTGAAATTCATGGGAATTTCAGTCGCTCGGCTGAACGCAACGCATTTTAGTGTTTTCCGAGATGAATAATTCAGAGCGTCACCACAGCGTTTTGTCTGCATATTTTGCACGATATATTTTGCCTTCTATAGCGAATACTTTATTGAATGAAATGGAGTTTCGCCGACTGGTGTATTTTTTCGGTGATAAGGAAGAGTCATTTTTCTGCACTTCTGTCGTTTTTTTCCCCCTGATTTGCGTGAAATATAGCATGATACCTGAAATAACGATACGTTTTTATTAATGCAGTTTTTTCCCCCCTTGCGTAGCAGATTTATTATTCCTCTGAATATCTTACTTAAGTGTACTGCCGACTTTTATTGGGTGGATTCTTTTCATTTTGAAGTTGTATGTATATTTTTATAAAGTTTTTGGAAGTAAATACTCTTAGCTTGCATTGTGCATTTAACAACTGAATTCTCAATTAAGTTAACCTGGTATGAATGCCTAGAGAAAAAGTGACAGAAGAAGTTTCAAGCAAATAAGGTATTATCTGAATATTAACTTTAAAGTTATATTTTGCAGTTCCTTTTTACAATTATTATTATTACTATTATTATTATTATTATCATTATTATTGTTATTATTAGTAGTAGTAGTAGCAGTAGTAGTATTAGTAGCAGCAGCAGCAGTAGTAGTAGTAGTAGTACTCTTATAATTATTATGATTATTATTATTACTATTATTATTTATTCTTACTATTATTATTGTTGTTTTTATATTGCTGCTTAATTTTTGTCATCATTGTTGTTTTTGATAACTATTAATATCAACGTTATCATTGATATTTTTATCATCATCTTTACGAAAAATGTTCCACTCGTATTTCGCTCTTAATTGCTATTTTTCGCACACGTAAATGAACACGCACACGTAATTTTTGGCGCTCACGTGCATATGTACCTAACAATATATTGTCAACAAAAATATCACTTCGACCATGCGCGAGCAAACTTTCACGAGTTACACGTCTTGAATTGGCGACCATTTTGCAATACATCTCCATGCTGGCGACAAATTTGGCACAATAAAGGACGTGTGAAACCTAATGGGAGTTGTGCAAACTTAAGTGACGTTTTAAACTAGAGATTGACTGTCTATACATCACCAAGCATCTCTAAATAACTGTTTCTTGATTGAGTTTGTATCAAACTAAAATAATATTATATAATAAATAATATATAATAAGGGGTATAAAAAATACAAAAATGATAATTTTAAACGCATTAAAAATTTTGAATATTGTGTTTAACTGGCAATTTCACTTTTTACACGAAAAAAAATCAGATTCCGCTTAGTTATTAAGTGTCACTCTTTATTTACCATACTTTATAGGTAAAGGAAACTGAATGAAAATTCATTGAAACAAAACTAGAGATACAATAGAATATGTATTAAGCTTCTAAATCTTCTGTTTCATGGATACCTGCGCCTATTTCGTTTTTAGCATTCGAAAAAATTATTTAATAGGCGTACTTGGAGTTTTTCTTTTTTCAGTTTGGATTTTCTGTTTTTTACACAAAATAAACATTAAAGTGTAATTTAAGCATCGTATGCTTCTTTTGCTTTCTCGCGACGTATATGTACATGTACGCAGAACGTATGTATGCTTGCACGCACGTCTTTGAAGTTGTGTGAAGTCTAGTTTTGCTTCTTTTCTTTGTGTTGCAATCATATGTAAAAATAGCGCGTCTTGTGTGACAAATCTATGTTAACTTGATTGCAGACGGAAGTAATGTCGTAAACTGGAGACCAATTGACAATATAGCGCCAAGTTTTTTGCGATATATTGCCAAATTGGCAGCAAATTTAGTTTACAAAAGAATTCAATAGCATTGTGGTGATATTGATGATATTTAGCAGGATCATGCATAACCAACGTTATAATGGTCGATTTGAAGTATAAATAAAAAAACACGGTCTTTGCAGCACCGATTGGCATAATGTAAGTAGATTAAATGATTTTCAGTTCACTTTTAAAAACTAATATTCTTTTGTATACTTGTTTTACATATAAATCTGTAAAAAGAGCAAGCCTTTGAGCTCGTCCCATTAGCTATTATTGTGAAGTTATAAATATTAGTAAATAAGAATAATGGTTTTTGCAGTGGTTTGCACTACGCATTATAAAACAATGCATGTTTAAAACGTAAAACATACTTTGTCAAAGCTAAACGCATAAGTTTAACCACGTTGATCAGAAAGTAGAAGAAATGTTATCACTGTGACATCTGTTGAATACTTTGCTGACAACCGACTGATTTAATAATTCATGTAAACGCAGTACTTTAGATATGACAAATAATCTTGAATCAAACCTTTCTGATAGCCATAAAGAAATTATTTTTCGCTTGGCAGCAAATCAAATTATACTTCAAGGAATCTGGAAAGTAAAAATAATTATTATTATAAAAAGCCACGCATATCTTTTTTGCTAAAAAGCAGAAGCAAATGTTTTGAAAAGTTTATAAACAAATTCAATATTTTTACACCATCATTTATTTACTTGCCCCAAAGTGGCTGTTATTTCAAAAACTCTCGGTCAGCGGGCCTAATAAACTTAACGTAGCATGAAAAATAATGGAGCAAAAAGGAAATCAGCGGAATGCAGTTAAATAGAGCATACTACATTACTGAGGAAATGCTCAATCGATTATCGATGATGCTCTTAGTAAAGAGCAACGCTATAAGCATGTTTTTTTCCCTCTAAAGCGTCCGAATTGCTTTAGAGAAAAACATCAATTTCTCTAACGTTAAAGTTTTGTTGTTTATTTAACAAAAAACTTGATTTCGAATTCAAATCTATTATACTTTTAATCGACTCTAATAAAGTAAACATGAGGTAACATTTCTGTTTTTTTATATATATGCGGTAAAATTTTACGTATGAATTTGTTTTTCTTCACTTTCTTATGTAAAAAAAAAGAGAAAATACGTTAAAGATTTAATATAGTGGGAGAGACAGATTCATTTTCATAACATAGTTACGTATATGTTGGAAGTATTTCTTCGATTGTAAATGTACTTACAAAAACTATATTTCTTACTTTTATTAAAATAAAATAAAATAAATGCTTGTAAACTAAACATGAGAAAAAGTAACACGTTCGTTATACCAATGTTTACTTTAAAGTTTAATTTGATTTTCTCTACGTTAATCCCTTCTTTTTTTATCTTAAAAAATAATTTGAATCAAAGATTTTTGATATTAAGATTGTCACATTTATTTTTAAATGTATTCATGTTTATTTTGGAAGTTTGTCTCAGAGACTTGTAAATATACGTATAGTAAAATCATTTTCTTGATGTTGATTGGATAATGATGCATTCTAAATGATTTTTCTGGAATTCGAATCATTGCACTCTCAATATGAAAACTAAAACGTCTCTAGACAGTATCAAATAGTTATGTCAGATAGTGATAATAGTGATAGAAATACATGTATTTGATATGCATTTTACTATGAATGAGTAAGAGTTAAAGTAGATTCAATGTTAAGTTCATAATGTTTGATTTTTATGTCAGAAGTAACTTTCTTTATCAAGTCTTCCCTAAATAATATCCGTCGCATGACTCATAAATACGCAAAACTTTTCTGAATGTACATCTGAAAAACATGTATGCCTAAGTGTTCATCCTTTTTGAATAACATTTACTTATCTAAAAGAAAATATGTATACGTCTGAGTACAATGCCACTAAAGAATGAGTTTCCATTTGCTATTATTTAATTTTATAGAAATCAGTTTTAATTTATTCCTTGATTTAACTCTATTTGAATGCTAATAAAATATTACTGCCATAATGCTCTCACGTTAACTATTCTCGCATTTCAAAGTTTAAAATGATACTATTATATTATAATTTAACTTATACAACTAAATTCGTGGCTACTAATTATCACATAAGAACATCACAGAGCTAACCGTCAAACATTTAACTAATATTTTAGCGCAAACTATTTATCTCTAATCCAACAGTCGTTAACA
Organism: Uloborus diversus; assembly: GCF_026930045.1. Classification (NCBI taxonomy): domain Eukaryota; kingdom Metazoa; phylum Arthropoda; class Arachnida; order Araneae; family Uloboridae; genus Uloborus; species Uloborus diversus. The sequence goes on from NC_072734.1 coordinate 184,268,241, forward strand.
TATATCTGCCTTTTAAACCGAAATTTCAGCATTCTATATAGCATTATTAGCTACACCCTCGTATCTACGGCAAGCATTTAGAATTAAATCTAATATGAAGCGAAGAATGAGCCCTTTCAGTTGCTAACCTATTGTTAACCTAGTTGTTAACTCCTCTTTGAGCGATTAATATTAATTTGCTTAAACTCAAAACTAGTCCAAATTAAAAAATCCCTTCCGATTCAAATTCATTAAATTTACCTAGAAAGAAAATTAAATCAAATTATAATTTCAATGCAGTAAAAATTGTAGATCAAAAAATAAGTGCTGCATTAATCATTTTAAATGAATCACTGGTAAATAAATAACTACGCTGCTGTGTACAAAGCGGTTTTAGTAATCGTAAGCGGCAATTATATATATATATATATATATATATATATATATATATATATATATATATATATATATATATATATATATATGCTGTTTTAAGCTTATAAAATATCTTTTCAGGTATAAAAATTTATAACAGTTAATCTATTCATGTTTATCACCTTTAACGAAAACCAGATTTGTTTCGATCGACAATTTTGCAATGCGTGTTAAACCTAATTAAATGCCATTCTGTTTTGAAATATAATTAAACAAAAATCAATGTTAGTATGTATCTTGAGTTTAGTTGGTATTCTCTGAATCGTACCTCAGGCACTAAATATCAAAGCGTTCTGAATAGGATCTATTAAATTTTGAAACAAAAGATTGAGAAGTAGAAAAGTAAAATTTTATTATTTTAAATGTGTTCTTTAAACCACACACACACACGCTGAGAATTTGGTTTTAGTTATATTTTCAACTTTTATCATTTACATGCCTTTTTCCCTAAAACGCAAGAAATAATGTATGTATTCATAGTACAGTGAATTCTCGTTACAACGAACTTCAAGGAACCTCTAATTTTGTTGGTTGTAACGGGAGTTCCGTTATACAGTTCTGTTAATTAAGTCGAGCCTGAAAATTTTATTTCGTTGCAACGAATATTTCGTTGTGTTTGGATTCGTTGTAACGAAATTTCTTTGTATTCATTCCCTCTATTTTTTTTGTATATTTCATATCGATATTTGCAGGTAGAAAATATGGATTTTCGTCCGCTGAAACTTTTCTTAAATTGAGTCAATGATTTATTCAAACTCCAAACCACATGCGCAAATGTTCCTCTGCGATGTTTTTCTTCATTTTTATATTCATTTATTTCTGCACAAAGGAAATCATTTAGAGTTAGTTCCGCTTTTCAAAAGGCTTATACTTCTTACTTCCAGCTTCATTACTATTTTTCATTCATTCCCCTTATTGAATTAAAACACCTGTCGCTAGTTGGAATTCTTCTCTAAGTATTTCATTTAGTTTAACAGACTCTCTTAGTCTTTTAACTTACAATACATTGCGTTATTCCCATTAGAATAACGTTACATATGCATGCACTTTGTCATTTACGCCTACACGTAAAAGTTAAAAATCTGCAGCTACAAAAAAGAAAAAAAAAAAAAAACCAAGAATGAGAGATATCAGAAATCCTTCATTTTACATATTCCTTTTTTTTCTTCTTATCTTCTTTATTTTTTCTTTGCTTTATTTTAAAAATTGTATCAAGTCAGTCTTTTCATTCTTTATTCAAAAACTTTTTAACTTAGAAAGAACGAAACAATATGACACAATTTAAATTAACCAGTCTTATGTTAAGATACGTTTAAGAATATCAATTCAATTATTTACGTATTGACCTTGGCTTTGAAATTGACCTCCTTGCGACAGGAACCACATTTTTATAGTGAATAAAATAGTTTTGTGTGTGAAGAAATATTTGTAATTGCGTTGTATCCTTGAAATAGTTATATGGTGTACCTTCTTGATATTGTGTGCTTTGTTTACGTTGGTTTTTCTTTTTAATCATAGTGTTTGTCAAAGCATTTTTACTCATTTTTCATTTAATAGCAAATCGTTCAATACAACTGATAATTTAAATGCAATCAGCTGGGCTGAGCAAAGTGTACTTGAACACAATTACAAGTCGCTTTCATCATGTTTTATTAAAAAACCGATAGGTCAAAGTGTAACTTTGCGACAATGATTATACCGAAATGTTGGGATCTAGCAGAAGTCAGAAGTTTGATCTTTACTAATAATAAAGCTGAAAATCTCTCTGTCCGAAACTCTGTCTGTCAGGATGTCTGTGACGCGCATGGCGCCTAGACCGTTCTGCCGATTTTCATGAAATTTGGCACAAAGTTAGTTTGTAGCATGGGGGTGTGCACCTCGAAGCGATTTTTCAAAAATTCGATGTGATTCTTTTTCTATTCCAATTTTAAGAACAAAATTATCATAAGATGGACGAGTAAACTACGTCGTTATCATAACGTGGAACCGTAATATGGACACAAGCCAATTGGCGAGATACGAAATTTTCATAACGTTTAACCTTAACATGGGTACAAGCCAATTGACGAGAAAATTCACCATACATTATTTGTATATATAAGACTTTTATTTTTTCTATTACGGGCAAAGCCGTGCGGATACCACTAGTATGATATAAATTGATAAATAGCGAATATTTTTGTAGGTATGTTATAAAAAAAGAGTAAATTAAAAAGCAAGCTTTTTATGCAAAAGACATTTATGTTGAGAGTAAAACATTTATAAATGAAAGGAAAACAAATGAAGCCCCTGTCCTTAGGATGTCCTCTTTTACGGACAAAAATATCTGTCCCATTAGTGACCACTTTAAAGATTACTGTAAGCGAGCAGTGTTCCAGCGGATTTACTGTAATTGGTTCTTGCAAACACTTTGGCTTGTTTATACAACTACTGAAATGCATCATTTAACATTTCAGCTGCAGAGGTGTCAAACTAATGCTCCAAGTACGTCATAATGAATTTAGGATTATTTTAATTGCACTATCTATGCAGAAGCTGGACATTTCGTCAAAATAAGAAGCGAATGTTTGCAATATTTATATTGTAGTTCATCTACCGTAATTTTAAATTATTATTTTAAAGAGCAGAAACATAAATAAAAAGCCACACTTTTGATTAAAAAAATGAGTTTTTTGTCCTAAATGGCTGCGTTGATAACTGAAATAAACATGACATTGGATAATGTCATTGTCAGAAAAAAAATATCTGGTTTTAGTATTGCAGAATATAGAATGTATAATATCTATAATATTTTTTGTAGAATTTTTCAAAAGTTGGAAATTGACCTACCGGGAAAAAAACTCAAATGTGGCATATCACATTCTTTCCCCGAACCTTCCATTCATAAATACAAGTTTTATCTGAATAACCGGGGGGCCTTTAAAACGAAGTACTACCAAGATTGTTTCAAATAAACCTCTAAACCCCGGGTGCTTGTAAATATTTTTTTTTCAATATTAATAGATGACTCACTAGCGCAAACCGACAGTCAACAAAGAACATGTCTTTTTTTTTCTTGCACAAATAGTCAAGGGTAACATTTTCAATTCCTCAACTAAATCGTGAAACTAATTTCGCTTAATTTCACTTAATGCATTGTTTTGCGTGTTTGTGTATTTTTTTTTTAATTTACCTGCCGTAATTTTTCAAAAAAAGTTTTCTTTCACTACAAAGTTTTTGAGATCTCTGATTCCTGTAATTTATTAACATTGTCGCAGGATTAATTGGTGGCAGGGACGTAGGGGGTCAAACGGATTAGCAAAGTTTTGAGGTGAAATAACGAATAATAATGACAAAAAAAAAAAAAAAAAAAACTTCTCAAAATTATTCATTCATTTCCTTTTGTTTCGTTAAGAAGACATTTTCTATGCTCTTCATTGTTCTTTTTATGCAATTATTTTTTCGAAACTTTGCAAAATAAATTGCGGTTCCCTCGAGTTACTATTATGATTTGATAAACCATTAGTCTCCGAGGTTTAAAATATGATGAGGTCTATGATTTTTATGTGATTTTACCCCTTCAAATAACTGTATTGTTGCTCCTTTAGTAGTACGTAGAACAGTAAATTGTTTTTTTTTTTAAATACTTTATAAGCATGAACTTCTAATTAATAAGTAAAAATATTTCTTTTTTTGACCTCCCATGTCATGACGAAATATTAATTATAAATATCAAAGATAAGTCGCACTGCCTGTCACAAATTGTTTAAAAAATAGTTACAGCTGAACCTTCCAACACACATAAAACACAGATTATTCTGCTTCTAGTATTTACTCATTAAAATTAAATTTCCCACTTCAAAACAATGTGACAGATTGGGATCACTTGTTGGTAGATCTTTTTTTTTTTCTAATTTCGGTAAAAACAAAAAAATTGCAGTGCTCTAGTTTATTTTATTAGCTGATATGAATACAGTTCATGAAACATTTTCAGAATTCCAGAGCAATTTAATTAAAAAAATTGCAATAAAAAATAACATAAAACAGTCTTAACGATGTGGGGTATGTTGCTACCTAAATTTCTAAAAAATACACTCATATTAAAGAAATATATATATTGCCGCATACTTTTTATGTAATATTTATTGTGGTAATAAATTTCAGCTTGGTATAATTTTAAAAAATAAAACGAGAAAGATAACAAGCTCGTTGGAAATCAAATGGTAAAAAAGTATACTTTTGTTGATATTACAAAAAATGGCTTTGAAATTCAATTTCTTTCTTCTATCTATTTTTCAAAATATAATTCTTAAGTTCATTAAAAAGAACCGCATTCAATTTTAACAAAGCAACATTTTCTCTGAGACTGAGGAAAAAATGATTTATTTAGCTTACGAAAGTAACGCGTATACAAAAACGTGGGGATTAACGTCTTATACTGACGCTGGTTATAGCAGAAATGCAGAAAATGAAAGAAATTTATAATGATTGGCATGGCATTAGGGAAATATATTGCATTTATTTCGAGACGCTTTAGAAAATGTAACATTTCCACTTTAATTTATTATTTTTGGCGAGTTATTGCGGCCATAAGGTTTATATGAGTTCTTAGCTTCCCCAATCTATTCGATAGTTTCGAGGAAATATATTGCGTTATTAATATATCAAAGGCTGAAACAAAAGCAATATGTTTAGCAATCACTATTTCCCTACTATTTTATCAGTTTTAATCTATGGTCCGCTGTTAAAAATATGCTTCATCATTTTTTATATTTTTTAATGGTAATTGTAGTAATTTTTGAAGCCAAAAGATATTTATTCTCAAAGAAACATATTTGACTTGGTTTCATGAAATAAATTAGGCATTTTTTGACATAGAAATTGAAAGATTTTTTTTTTCAATAAGTTGTGAATTATTACTCTGAATTATAGCAGTTTTAAAGAACACCTTTGCCGTTATCAATATTGAACCTGTGCAAAATTTTAAAACGGCGTTAATTACTTCTTGAAACATTAGTATCGACCACAACAAAAATTAATCAACAAAGTTTGTAAACTGTTAAAGATTATATATTAATTTTAATTGTGAGAATGTTTTTCCACTGCAAGAACCAGAATTATACATAATATATGATAATGTGTATAACATAGAATAAGCCGTATGAAATAAGATATCAAAAAGTAAAAAAAATATAAATAATAAAAAAACTTATAGCAGAGATTAGCATGCATCGATTTTTAATTAAATGAACCTTACTGATAAGGACAGTTTAAAGTTTTGAAATTGTTCCCGTTTGGCAATGGTTAGAAAATAGAACAATACAATAGGGCAAAATGATTTGCTTTTTGATTGTATTCTTTGTAAAGTATCAAAATCACTTTTCAAGTTGAATATTACGTATTATTTTGAAGAATTTTGTAGTTTTTTTTTTTTCTTTTTTGTACTAATTGGTTTGCATAATTTGCTTTTTTTTTGTTGGTATGTGTAAAAACAGTAATAATAGTTGAATTTTATTAACACACAAATCTTTAAAGTTTAAGAAAATAAGTTTGAAATTGTTGCCGCATCAACTAATTAAATTTTCTGTTTTAAAATGTTGCTTTTACTTTTTTCGAAAATATTTTTGAATTTCGTTAAACCTTACATATTATTGAGATAAACAAAAAAGTACCTGTTAAAAAATCGATGTTACCATGTGGATTTTTTTTTTTGGTACGCAACCCTTGTTTATACGTTGTAATCATTTCATATTAGTTCAGGATATGTTTCATAAGCAGGAATAATATTTTCTTAAACACAGTGTTGGTTTACTCGTGCTAATATAAATCTAATGAATTATTTATTAAATTAACTCCCAGATGTTCTTATTGGCTCCAAATCACTTCACAACGATTTGAAATATTGCACCATTTTAGAGTACTGACTGATTTTGATATCCACTCACTGCATAAAACAAATTGATCAATATTCAAAAATTAAAATAAGAGAAGTCTATATGCGTAAAAAAGGTTTCCATATAAAATATTGTGAAAAAATGAGAAAGTTTTCAAAATTTATGTAGCCCGCGTTTATGGTAATACTAAATCATATTCATCTGTTCACTTTGAAACCTTTTTTCTAAACGGAAAATTTTAAACCAACGACATTGCCTGTACCAAAGAATATCTTTTAAAACAAACTATAATGGGGTGGTTTCCTTCAGTCAAAATTACTACTTTTAGTCATTGAAATGGATAGAATGAACAAAAAAAAAAAAAAAAACAAAAAAAAAACATAGACCCAGAAAATACTTTCATTTTCCTAACAGTTTTTTTTATTATTATTATTTTTTAAATGTTCGATTTTTCAAACAAGGCGTGGTCTTGATGACGTCACAAATGATGCATTTTGGCGTATATTTCTACTACGTTTTTATGTTATGGTAACCAACAACCGAATTAAATATTGCGCTCTACGCTTGCTATCCACCATATAGTTACCAATACACGTGAGTAAAGATGCGAATAAAGCATTTTGCACTGTGAATGGCAACACTGAAAGGCATTTCATCATTTGTGATGCCATCAGCAGAAGCCGTAAACAATGAAAGCGTTCCAATTTAAGTATTTTTTTTTAATATTAAACTTAAACAAATTATTTTAAAAATGGTCAGATCCTGTGTTTTTAAGTATGCTCTTTTACAAAAAAATACTTTTAAAATTTTGGAAACGACCCCATTAAACGAAAAGGAAACAAATCTAGGCGCAGAACATTTCAATGATTGTTTACACAAAATTAACACTTAAAAAAAAAAGCTTTAGATATTGATCACTTTAAAATAAAATGTGTATATCGCACCTAGAACTCCCTAAGGAAAGCGAAATCATTACATAAATTAAATGCATAATTAAAATCATAATTAGTTGTTAATTATCCTTAAGTGAAAAATTGTCCTTACTACAAAGGTATACTGTAAAAAGTGTCATTAAATATTACAGCTCATTAAACGTTGCTAAAAAATCTCGTATCTAAATACGCCATTTTCAGTTTGAATAAAGTAAATTAGAGTTATCTTTTTTTAATTTTCACACGTCATTTGCTTATCACTACATTTAGCATTATAACAGTTCAATGAAATAGATAAATTTCTATGCTTAAGGCGAGGGTGTTAAAATGTTATCGTTTTAAGTTAATCATTGAGGGAATTACTTTTAAATTGTAATTTTTACTTTAAAAAAAAGAACAGTAGTTTAATAAGAATAAACATTCTAAAATACATACATCATATGAAGTAAAGTTAGGCACAGACAGAACATCCATTTTTATCAATGGTAGTTACAGTGATATAAGATGAATTACAGTTGAAATTTAAAACACATATTTTTCCCCATAATTTCTTCCATTTTGGCTTGAAAAAAATTTGCAAGTTAAAAAAAAAAAAAATCCTTTTTATTTCTGACAAATTATAATCTTTACAATTAAAAACTGCAGCCAAGTTTTAAAACTAATTTTGAAAACAATAAATTTTTCTGAAACCTTTTATTTTTCTTTGAGACCAGCTATGCTCTTTATTTGAGTATTCAATGTGTAAATGTTTTCTCTTTTAACTCGAAATTTTTATTGATACTAATCATTTTTCATGTAAAAGGACACTTTTCGTAATATTTTTAAGCTATATAATAATGCATGAAGGAATTATCAACAAATAAATGAAGAATGAAGTAAGAAATGTGTGCAAGTATAACATTAAAAAATGAAAGATACTGTTTAAACATACTAAGGTGGGTGAATCAAATAAGGCCAAATACCATAATACAAACTAATGATGAAGCGCAGTTTGTTATTAACAGACAACATTGCACGCGCTAGAGTCCAGGACATCCTCTATTTTTTACTTCCTTTTAATAAAAAGGAAATATTGTATTCGCGAAAAAAATTCCCCCAAAAATCGGAATTAATTTCCATTTTTCTCACCCCCGAATGAATGTTGAAGGTTTTTTTCGACCCGATCACACGTGGATAGGCCTAGGAACGTACAGACACCCGAAATATCCATTTTGACAACCCCCGAGTTAATTACAACGAACTCGCATAACTCAAAAACGGTATGTCTTAGAAAGTTGAAATTTAGTACGTAGACTTGGGGTCTAGTTGTGCACCTTCCCTTTTGTTTGCATTCGGATGTTTCAAATGGGGTCTTTTGCCTCTTTTTGGGGAGGAAATTATTGTTAACTAGCAACAATACCCGGCGTTGCCTGGGTGTGTAATAATTATTAGAAAAAATCGTTACTTGCTTTTGTTTTCTGTTTTAAGTGAAAGAATTTAAAACACATCTTTTTGACGTGATTAAAAATCGAGTTTCTTCCTTACCCATAAAACTAAAATAGCAATAAGTATAAAGAACAAAGTAGTATTGATTTAGAAACGAAAGCACTATATTTAAGCATATACAAATTTAAAAAACATGAAATTAATCTTCTCATGTTTAAAAAGATTAATCTGTTGATACTTTTTTTTTAACATGGAGTCTAAAACCTTCTCTGTATGGCTAATGAAGTACGAAGTGATTAAAAAAAAGTAGCTGCGCTCGTAATCCCCTTATACCTGCTTTAGTTATTTCGGGAAATTTCAATCACTGTGGCTCTTGGTGCGATTTTACCGAATTTGCGAAAGTCGTTTCGGGGTACCTTCGATGATGCTCCCCCATTCTTTCCTTACTTTGTAAAACGATATGATATTAATTTTCGTTACAGAGATATCGTCGCCAGATGCTGAGATATTTTTGGTCACCATAAAATGGCGCTAAACAGTTTCATCCGAAATGTTACCAAAATAATTAATAAAATTTGGTGATTGTTTGAAATTGCGCAAAAAGGAAAATTAATGGAAGTGCTGTTTATGGATTTGCCTAATTTAGTTGCTGGATTATTTAACACAGTAAAAAAAGTCTTTTGAAAATTCTTTGATTGGCGATATTTTGTTTACATGGTGAAAGCTGAGAAACATTATGACGTAGTCTTCGGCTTCAAAAACAGCAACGTTGAAAAAATTGCCAAATGCATCAGCTACTCAAATCTTTCTGCAAAAATTTTGGCGATCTGCTGGTTGTTTGGATAATGAGTAAGTGTTCAATCAGCATAAATAATAATAAAAACCATTAATTACATTAAAGTTCCGTTTAAATGGAAAATCATCAGCCAAATCATGTATTAATTGCCAATCTTGTGCAAAAATCTTACTTCAAGATTTGACTTGAGAAAAGCCTTGAACAATCACGAAAAGCAAAGAAAATCAACAATACAACAATTGTCGCTATCGACAGGGAGTTGAGATGATACACTAAATACTGTATTGAGTTGAGGAAAGCCTTTGAACATGGATCTAAAAAGCTCATAACTCGTTTTTTATTCTACTTAGAAATTTCGAACAGGTGCCATCTTCAGCAGAAAAATCAGAGCTTTCGATGGACATATAATGTAAATATGTGCAAGTATTTTTTCATCTCAATATTAGAGAATTTATACAAAAATTGTGTTTTATTGCCCCCCTAAGGGGGTTTTGCCCCCCATAACGGGACGAAAACTACCCTATGTGTTATTCTGATGCATAAGCTATATTATTGTAAAGTTTCATCAAAATCCGTTCAGTAGTTTTTGCGTGAAAGAGTAACAAACATCCATCCATACAGACAAACTTTTGCATATATAATATTAGTAAGATTGTAAACTCAAGTTGTGTTATAATTAGTCGGACACTGGGCCAGTCTTTTGGTCGCCAACTTGGCGACAAATTTGATGCTTGGTATTTTTTTTAAAGTTTGGTTTCAATTTGTCCACTGTTGGTGATATTTAGAGAGTAAACAATTGAATCACATTAAAATTGTCAATAATGGGGAAATGACATTAAATTGGTGTAAAAGGAAGTCATGTGATGCACACATCAGCTCGTTTTTTTTTTAAATTTCGTTTCAATTTGGCCACTTTGGTGATATTTAGAGAGTAAACAATTGAATCACATTAAAATTGCCAATAATGGGGAAATGACATTAAATTGGTGTAAAAGGAAGTCATGTGATGCACACATCACCTCGTTTTTTTTTTTTAAATTTCGTTTCACTTTGGCCACTGTTGGTGATATTTAGAGAGTAAACAATTGAATCACATTAAAATTGCCAATAATGGGGAAATGACATTAAATTGGTGTAAAAGGAAGTCATGTGATGCACACATCACCTCGTTTTTTTTTTTTAAATTTCGTTTCAATTTGGCCACTTTGGTGATATTTAGAGAGTAAACAATTGAATCACATTAAAATTGCCAATAATGGGGAAATGACATTAAATTGGTGTAAAAGGAAGTCATGTGATGCACACATCAGCTCGTTTTACTTAATAATAGTATTATGATGTTAAAGTTTTAGCTTCTTACTCAAATTTTAAGACGGTGCTCAATGACTCCTTCATTTAACATTAGCCGTAGCATAGAAAATGCCACAAATTGAGAAATATTTAATTTTCCCAGCTTCTTTTTTTGCAAATAATTGTTTTATTGCAATGTATATGCACATTTCTACTGTATATTATAATATGTAGCATTGTTTTTTCAGTTCGATGTATTTTTAGCCCCCCCCCCTCCCCTTATTATTGAAGTTCGGTGGAGGGTGTTGAAGCACCCTCTTTCAGTTGAAATAGGAAGCTAAAATTTTTCCAGTATATTGCAATCCACAAGTCTAAAAATATGGAGGAATGTCCCGGTATCTAGGAGAAACTTTTTTTTCACATGTATTTTTGAACCCCCCTAATAGGCATCCTATAAAGGTTTCAAATAAATTTAAGTACTTAAAATCTCGTTTTTAATACACAGCTGTTATTGACTTTTTTTTTGAAACTCAATTGATATATTTGCCTTTATAGAACCAATAAAAAAACGGAAAAAAAGGAAACAAAATAAATGAATTTTTAAAATATTAATCATATTCAGCAGCAAACACTCAGAACGAAAATGATTTTATTATTTAAAAAATTCTTCATTGGGTTTTATAACGCAATAAAGTCAAGATTTTTTTTATTGTAGATGCAATTAAAGAAAAAGATATTGCTTTAAAATTTGAATATACCATGAAATTATTTCTTTACTTTTCTAATGTGTAATTTCTATGTGTAATTCTTCCTTCCGAAATGTTACCTTGAAAAAGATATCAGTAGCATTTTAATGCATAAATCTCTTCTTCACATTCAAATGAATAATTCAAGGCGTGCATGTAATTTATATCTTACGTACACTCGAATGTTAGAGATTGCTAGTCGAAAAAAAAAAAAACTCTTAAAAACCGAAATTCCTTTGGTGCCGCCTGCATATTTTTTCATTCCGTATTTCCATCTCTGCATTTTTTTCTTTCTAATTTAAATCTTTCACTTTTTCTCTATGATATTAAGTAAGGTTTCAAAGAAGGATGTTTTAGCGAAAATTCAGAGAGACATCAAAAAGGAGTAGTTTTGAGCCAAGGTATTCCATAGTTGTCGAGTTTGAACATTTCTCTCGTGTTTTACTTTTCTCTTACACTCTTTCAATGTGCTTTAATGCCTTGCATTAATATTAAAGTAAACAATCATGGAATATAACACTGTCCCTGTGTTTTATGTTTTATGGAGTAATTTTGGTCAGCACTTATCATATTATTCAACAATGACACTATGCATCTATGAGATCTAAATCTACACGGGGTAGTACCAATATATTAATAGTTTGTTTTATACGTGATAATAATGTGTGTATGTTTTAAAGAACATACAAAAGCAAGCATTTTTATTAATATACTTAAGTACTAATTAAAAGCCACGAGTAAATTTCTGTGTAAGAGCTAAACAGAAAACTGCTTCGTTTTCGAAATGCAGTGCGGTTTCTGTAAAAATAGTTTTTCTGTTCAGTTACTAGAGTACTCGTCTCAAAGCTTGTAAAACTAATTATTTTTCTGCTTGCATTCCCTCACTCAGGCCTTTCAGCACGCCCCCTTAACATATTTTCCTCACGTTAAATAATTAATTTAAATTGAATAATTTTCCAGAATTATTTCATAATTAAGTTCAAGTATTATTAGCAAAAAAAAAAAAAAAGCGAGCTATGGAACGGACTCGACCAGAGCGTAATTTTGCAAAGATAAAAAATACATTTTTGCGGATTTTATCTGGAGCTTCAGTCGTAAGTTTGGCCGTTCGCTATGTGTGTAAACAAATATGTATTTATGATATTATATTTATATAAGTGTATTTCATGTTACATCCCTAACGCATTATATCCTTGAATCAGTTAACTTGTGTGCTAGCTGTTACTGCAGGTTTGACATTTTTTCGATTTCTGGTTCATATTTTACGCGTTATTAATTATGAAATGAAAAAAAATGTGCCTTTTTAAAATTTTATAAACATAAATTACTTTTGAGATATTTTCATTTTTGTAGATATACAGCTTTCAGGAAAACATTTTTATTTCTTTTTACAAATATAGACCCAGTTTTAGTTACCCTTGAATTTTTTCTAGCATCAGAAGCAATCGTACATCTGCTGCTGAAAGATACGTGCATCTGTTTGCGTAATTTTATTTTGCAGTAGATTTTCTTCTTAATGTATCATTTTGGGATAAAATAGTATGCTTTTTTTTTGAAGAGAGTAATGGCCCGTAAAAAACGTTTGAACGGTGCTCTACTGAAATAAGAACTTCCTTGAAAAACATGGGAAAACGAATGTAACGAAACATTTCTTAAACGGTCGTATGGGGGGGGGGGGTCTCAGATAGATGACTTCTTATCCTCATATAAATATTAGCCAATGATCGAGTCACCCGCGAGTTTTAACAATGAAACTCGCGCCACGGCATTATAACTTGATAATATTTTCTGGCAATGTTTGACATCCAGGGAAAGGCTTTATTGTGACGAGGCTGAACTGGATCCGGTGACGTAACTATTTTACTGGTAAGACAGTCATTTTAGGGGAATGAAGAATCGAAAAAAAAGTTGAAAATTAACGCTATCTACTGGAGTTTAGGGTTCATCCGCTGGAGTTAGGGTTAAAATATCGAAATATCACCGAACAGGCAATTGCTTCGTTCAAATATAGAAGAGTAGAAGCAATTTTCCCCCGTCATACTTAGCGACTTTCTACATTAATAATAAACTCAAGTAAATCTGAGAAAATATCTGTACCTTAGAGAAAGAAAGACGTAAGTCATACTATAATAATTTAAAAGAAAAGGGGGGAAACTTTTTTCTGGCGTGTGCAAAGGATGAGACGCAAGTTTTTTTTAACCATGGTAAAAAATTGCAACGGATTTTTTTTGAAGAATTACGTTCGCATGGCTCGATGCGGAACAGGCTTTCTACTTACAATGCACGAATAAACGGAAAATCGCATTTTTTGAACTTAATGTGTCTGGCTCTGAGATACACATATGTAAATTAATAACCACTAGACTCCCGACGTTCAGCTGCGATACATGAAAAAAAATATATCTATGAAATAGTGTATCTGAGAGATACTATTAGGTGTGATGTTTATGTCCCAAGAGAATTTGCGCCATCTGGGCTGAGCCCGCAAAAATTTACTGGCTAATGCACTTTATTTGACTGGACCAAATACATGCTTTTATCAAAGCCGCTTTATTCACGAACTAACTATAGGGGCACTTATTTGGAAATCAAGGGCACACTGTGGAGGGGGGAGGGGGCATGGATTTGACTGAACGGCAGCTTTTTAAAAGTAAGAGAGATAAAGGGGGAGGAGAATACAGTTTCTGATACTGATGTAGAAAGTGTCACTAAAAGGATTTAGCAATTTTTAACTTCTCAAACTGTGGTCCCCTTGGGGGTCCACCGATGTTTAGTAGGAGGTCTGCGGCAAAAAAAAATAATAAAAACTTTAAGTGCTACTAAAAAAATTATGCTTTTCATTGAACATTTTTAACTTTCAAAGTATGAAGTTGTCCTTTGAGCACTACTTCCCGATATCACAAAGAACAATGCTGCAAGATCATGCATAGGTGGTCAAACTGTTCAGTCGGTAGTTAAAAAAAATATAAATGTTCGATATTCTTAATTGATGACTGTACCTTAAAATTTATATCTAAAGATTTTTACTTTCAGGGTCCGACAAATCACGGGTACCAGGTCAACCGGGTGACTAATTATATACCTAGGAAAATATAGTTCTTTCTGAACAATATTATTTAAGAAACCTTATCACTCAATTTTCCTTAAAACTCTAAAATAATTGTTTAGCGTCTAAAACTTTTACCTGATTCCTAAGATTTTACATTTTCTGTTGATCTCGGCTTACGCCAGTTCTATCTTTCGTCTCGAAAGCTAAAAATACCAATCACTCGATGGAAATGCAAAACTGGTTCTTCCATTTGCCGCAACGTTCCGATGCAAAATCGGATTATGAACCTAGGCAGCCACCAAAAATAAATGCCGAAGTTGACTAGATGCTGATACTGATTCTCGGTTCTAGCAATCAAGAATTAAACCCCGGTATATTAAATGTGTACCAGGGTTAAAAAACCATCACTCGTACCATTAATGCTATGTTTAATTGAAAATTTTAACCGTTTTGTTAACTTGATTTATGTTGGTACAATTTTATTTTTTACTCCAGACTGTTTATATAAATTTAAGCATTGTAAACTACTTACCCCCCCCCCCCCTCCCCTCTTTTTCTTTAATACCTTGTTTCCTTCATTCGACGCAACTACATTTTTTTAAATCAAAATACATAGTATCTTACTTCTGTCAAAACTACAGATTGTACGTATATAATACATATATTTGGTTTTTACTCTGCGTTATATTTCTGACTCAATACTCGTAGTCATGTAACTTTATATATTTTATGGTTTTAACTATCTATGATCTTGTTTGAGATTCACGATTTCTAGTGGATTCTCATTCATTTTCACAAAAAGTGTTCTAACTGTGCATTTTAATTGTATTTTTCTTCTGATTTTTTTAAATTTTCTCGTACAAAGTACAAAATTTATTGCAATCGCGAATACATTTTCACTTAAATTTTTGCTTGACTCTTCCTTTATATCCCCAAACAATAGATGACCAGTTTTCTGTTTTCTTCGGTCTGGCAGTACGCACATATCTACGTATGAGTTGAAGAATAACACTAGTTATTACGTGGCATCTGTACGTATGTATAAACGCTATTCTATAAATCTAAAAGCATAATTTTTCATTTTTAAGCATGCTGTTTCATAAATTTCTGAAAAATATAAAAAAAAGAGTCAGTTTAATTGCTGACAATTATGGGTTAATGAAACTGCTCCTATACAAAAATGAAAAAATCATTTTTATCGTTGAAAAATCTTGCAAATGGATGAGCCATTCCCAGGTCATCTTCTCTCTCGTTTCAGTGACCAGCATGGAACATGTCATAATTAATTTAATACGGTTGGTTTTCATTCTATGGGGTTATTTAATGATCTATGTTAGCATCCACCAGGGCAGAAGAAAAATGCACAGGGTGTGTATTTTAAGTAATGAGAATAACTCCACACAAAAAGAAATATTGGAGATATCGCTACAAAGTTTAGTAGTCTTCAAAATATGCTTCTTGAGCATCAACACACTTCTGCAGGCAACGTTTCCACGCTTCGTGTGCTCCATGGAAGTCATCAATCGAAACATCCTTCAGAGCATGCGTGCAAGCCCTTTTCACATCATCCAGGTTCCTGTAGTGGCTCCGTTTGAGGGCGGTTTTCACTTTGGGGAACAGGAAAAAGTCTGATGGGGCAAGGTCGGGGCTGTAGGGAGGCAGTGGAATATTTATGATGCCATTTTTTGTCAAGCGCTCGGCAACTACGAAGCACGAGTTACGCGCAAATCTTCCTCATCCCAAGATCCTGCAAGATGATTTTGTGCACAACCATTTTATCCATTCCTAGCTGTTCTGCGATCGTGCGAACACTTAAACGCCGGTCCCTGTTCAGTAAATGTTGCACACCTTGTTCGTTTTCTGCGGTTCTTGATGTTAACGGGCGACCTGTATGGGGCTCGTCCTCCATGCTTTCCTGGCCTTCTTTAAACATTTTCTGCCTAGGTTTTTCCTGCTGTACGCTTGCTAAATAATTTCCAGCGTTGATGCACCCGATTTTCCAAGGCGAAAACAAAATTTGATTGCTCAACACTGTTTAATGCTTTGTTGTATTTTTAACTTGCACACACTTTTTGAAGACTACTACCAACTCCAAACATTTGCAGCGCCCTCGGGCGTACAGCGGCATCAAAACAAAAATATTCTCATTACTTAAAATACACACCCTGTGTTTTGCTGTATCAAGAACAGTGAGCCACATTTATGCATAATGATTATGTTGAAATTTAACAGAATTGTACATATCTGCAGCAATTTCATGGACGTCATTTGTCCAATGTGCTATTCTATAAATAACCCTATCCCATGCCTTCTGTATTTCAAGAACGAAAAAAAAAAACGGTGTTTTTCTTATTTAATTCAAATTTGCGTGATTTATGGGACGCTCTTTAATTAAAACTAGGCAAAACAATTCCGTTACACAATTTTCGATGACCAAAATGATTAAAACGCAGGCCATTCCACATTAATTTGCAAAGATTTATAACTTATTAACGTAATGAAGCTACTTACACCGTGAATGCGTGTTGTTAAACATGCCTTTAATTAGAGTACACGAACTTTTCTAAGGCCGGTTTCTTACAATACATAAAACCGAGCTGTTAATTAAAGGACTTAGGAAGATTACTGGTACGAAGTTCTATAATAATTTGAAACTTTACTGTATTTTCCAGTCGTAATCAGCGTTCATGTGTGAACGAACAATGACTTCATCTTTCTTGGTGTTTTATTGTTTAATTAAAGCAGCCCATATTATGATCCTTAGGTTTCTATAAATCTGGACGTAAACAGCTTAAAAGAAAGCAGGAACTTTCTGGAACAAGTTTCCTAATTATCTATTTTGAACTACTGCTGTTAAAAGAGGAAAAGTCTTTGTTGCATCATGCATAAAATTTATTCTGGAAAGTACACGAAGTTCTGTCGGCTGAAGTTAATTATTGGGATTTATGGAGGAGTACTTAGTACCTTTTCGCATCTTTCCAAGTACATTTCAGTTGAAAATAAGGAAAAAATAACCTATTTATTTTAAAGCTCGCACAATTGAACTGAAAAACAGTCTAAATGAATTTATTTAAATGTGCTTGGTATGAGAAGATATTAAATTTGTTTTGAATTCTAAGAATGATCACTTACAGTAACCATTTTTAAACGTTTTAAGTTAAATATTATTCATAATATAAATGATAATGATTGCGAATAATATTCATCAAAATGATATTGTGAACAAAATGAAAAAAAAAAAAAAATACAAAAACAAATAAAAGCTACATTTTTACCCACGGTAAAAGCAGATCAAAAAAATTACCAGTTACGCAATTTTTTCCCTTCAATATTTAAGCTCTTAAGAGTTTCATAAGATACAACATTGTACAATTGTACATACCAATAAAAACACAAAGAAATTAAAGGACCTCTAGCATTTAAACGTAAAAAAAAACAATTTTGTTTGCTCAACACAATTGATTTTTTAAAACATTTTTTGTTTACAAAAAAAACGAATCGAAAAATGCTCCTTTTATCATTTTTATATTAAAACTCACCAAGAAAAGGTGTTTTAAAACATAGTTTAAGAAAAAGTAAAATATACTTGTGAGAAAAATTAAAGAACAATAGAAATAATATTTTAATCACATTTACTACCTTGAACATTTGAGAACGGTTGAAAACTTATGTAGTATCTGTCTTTTATGTACAGTAATGATCTATAAAATGAATTCGTAATATGAGTATCACTGATTTGTCCTCTGTTTAAATGCCTTTCAAATGGCAATAATTATTTTTAAAAAACTTCTTTTAAGCAATTATAATGTAAATTTCAATGCTCATTTTCATCAAGGTGTTTTCACATAACTTGAATAATTGAAGATAAAAAATGGTTTAAAATACTTAGAATAGAACTTTAATTAAAATGAAAAACATTAACAACAAGTACAAATTGTAAGGGAAATGCTGTAAATACACTGTAAATGCTACATCACTGTAAGTGCTCAACACACAGCAAAAAATCATAAACGGATCATTTAAACTTCAGGGTATTAATTACTAGGCTAATTACTTGTAGTACAAAACAAACGTAATTTTAATTATTGGAAGAATTCATAAGATACATAAATTAATTAATAATCAACGCGGTCTTGAACATAGACTATGTAGCTATGTCTCAACTGACAAATTGACCTTCAAAACACAAACCTAGTTGTGCTTGCCATAAAGCAAGAATTAACTAGTGAAATTTGCACATTTTAGCACGTTTTAAAAAACAGTGTACTGTTTCAAGTAGAGCCGCTATATAAATACAGTGGCCTTTGTTTTAATATGAAAGAGCTAGTATGAAAAACACCCTAAGAATAAAATAACCGTTATCCGAAACAAACACCTGAACTAACTGCATCCAATTTAAGTGGAAATTGAATAACTTCTTTCAGAGTTTTCTTGGAATTATTGCTTCAGGTTTTTGGAAAATAACACTGTGCGGCAAAAAAACAAACCCTTTTAAAATAATTCTGACACTTCGTCGGCTGATTCTTATGCAAAATTACCCCCTGAATCCGAATATGACCTCCGTTTTCCCCCCTATACTTACGAATTTTTTATCAATTTTCCTTAGTTTTAGAGCAATTATTATTATTATTATTTGGAGGTTAAAGAAGCTTTATACTAACTACTAACATAGTTTTGGTGGGCAAGAGGGTTTCAAAGTTCAAGATCATGGACACCGATCGCAAAAAAGGGGACTTGAGGTGTATTACCCCCCTTCCCCCCCAAAAAAAGAAGAAAAATCACGACAAACGATCTTTTTAATCCGTTTTTTTTTTTTTGAAAAAAAGATGTTTGTAAAAAAAAATCGGTGCAGAATGAGAGTATATGACTCGCTTCTATGAGTCCCATATCCAGAAAGATTTTCACGATCTAAAATTTAAAAAAAAAAACTATCATGTGAATGTCGCACGTTGCGTACAAAGTTGAATCGCAGGTCTTCATTCAAAAATACGTTCTTCCGGCTGATTCTGATGTAAATGACCCCTTGTTTCCAAATACAACCACCTATCCCCGCATTACGCCCTCTTTTTAGAACCTCCTCCCCTCCTCTGATTCAGAGCCATTTTATTTTAATTTAGAGGGGGAAAAGAATATTAAAATAACCGTAAACATTATTCTTAATGACTAGACATGTACAAAGCTCAAAATCTTGTGCATATGTAGCAAAGGAAAAATATGGGGACCACCCATCCATCAAGCACACTGTGCAGCAAAAAAAAAATTCTCAATTGCTTCTGAGGCTATTCCGGCTGTTTCTTTTGCAAATCAACCCCCTGAATCGGAATATGATCTCTGTTTTCCTCCTACACGTACTGATTTTTGTTAAAAGCACCCTACCTCCCTCTTTTTTTAAATTTGGGTGTATGGCAGCTTTTTTTTTCTTTTTGTTTAACTTTGAACCTCTCTTGTCCAACAAAACTAATATGTTAGCAATTAATAAAAAGTTCCTTTAACTTCCAAAAAAAGCTCTGAAACTAAGAAAAATTGAAAAAAACTTGGGGGGGGGGGCTTAAAAAAGTTGATACGTATAGGGGGAAAACGGAGGTCGAATTCGGATTCAAGGGGTCATTTTACATAAGAATAAGCCGACGAAATATCAAAAGTACTTTGAAGGGTTTTTTTTTTTTTTTGCCTCACAATGTAATTATGGTTTTCAAAAATGATAAGCTTACCTACATTTATATTATCTCAAAAAAAGTTTTTGGTCCCTATTAAAGACTTACAAGTAATAAACAGCTGAATTGAACAAAAAAAAACTAATTTGGTGATTAAAAAAAAAAACTACATACCTAGAATTTATTGATGTTCATTTAATAATGGATCAATACGCCAAATGAGTGATTGAATTGAATGTTAGAATGAAACTTATATATTTTATGGTTTTAAGAACAAAGAATTCCACTTTAAGTTTTTCTGAAATTTTCGTACGAAAGCAACGCTGAAGCGAAAGCATTAATCTAGTAGATGCTGGAATTCTTTAAAATTCATGAAAAGGTTACTAAGTTTCCTGATAGGATTTACTTTTATGGGACTTTCTATGAATAATTCAAAAATATGGCATTAATTTTTTGTATCGAAACCCGAATATAATACAACGTTTGCCAGAAATATTCATTTTGAATATTTAAAAAGATTTTTACAAAATTTCGTTTTCAAAATGTCTTTAAAAATAATGCTGTTGGCTTCATAAAATGTACAAGTTTGAAATGTACTGTTAAAAAGAAAGAAAAAACATGCATACATATTAATTATGCTAGCATTTTATAGAGTAAATATTGATCATAAAAGAAAATTAAGAGATACATTTATCTAGATGTATTGTATTTTTATTCAAACTTTTTCTAAATGTTACGAGTTGTAAAAAAAAATACAGCAAACGTAATTTTGTAATTATTCTTTTGAAAAAAAATATGAGCCTACATAATTTAACAAGTTTTCCAGAAATAATTCATCATCGTAGTACTAGTATCATTTTCAAACTTATGCTTTTATTATGATTTTTGTTTTACTTTGACGCTGAAATGACTTATTTTGGTAACTGTAAGAAAACTTTAAAACTGTGGCTTTCTAACTAGCATAGTATTCTGCGTTGCGCTAATTATAAATCGTGTAGTAAAATTAAATATAATAATTAATCTGCAGTGTCATTGTTTAGTGTGCATACGGTTGCTAACATGGACAATTTAATATAAACGCATGTTGTATTTGCACATTTTTCTTAAATGTTGTAATTGCTGCTAGAAAAAAAAAAACAAGGCACATTCAATCCAGTATTATTTTGGCGTAAGTTTGTGATGAATTCCTATCATCTTTGTGTTTACTATTCATAAAGCTGAAAGTATCTCTGTCCGGATCTCTCTCTGTCAGTCAGGATCTCTGTGACGCGCATAGCGCCTATTCGGCCGATTTTCATGAAATTTGGCAAAAAGTTAGTTTGTAGCATGGGGGTGTGCACCTCAAAGCAATTTTTTGAAAATTCGATTTTGTTTTTTTTTTTCTATTCCAATTTTAAGAACATTTTCCGGAGCAAAATTATCATAAGATGGACGAGTAAATTACCAAGTGATCATAACGTGGAACCGTAATATGGGCAAGCCAATTGGCGAGAAATTCACCAAACATTATTAATACATATACAGGCGAACCAACAGACCTTTTAATTTTCTACTATGGGCGAATCCGTGCGGGTGCCACCAGTTAGTAATAAAGTAAATGTAGACAAAATTTGATTTTTCTTTTTATGAACATGTTAATAATATATGTATCTGATAAAGTTCTACTGGTTCCACGGAGAAAAAATGTACAGTTAATTATTGTGTAATAGGCTTAAAAATAAAAGCTTCAGCAGGTTTTCTTTATTAGCCGAGACGTTTCGTGCATCAAATAATGTTCTTGTATTTTCGCTCAAACTAAATAAACCTGCACTTATGGTTGGCAAAACACGTTTTTTAATGCTAGTATTGTCAGATCTTTGACTGCGTACCTTGCAACCTGTATGTTTTTACTTCTGCTTAGTGAAACTTATGTTTAAAAAAAATATTTTTTTTTAAAAAACAGATGTTTTGCAAAATGCAACTGCATAAGTCATCGTGTGTAATGTCAGGTAAGTTTTATGAATTTCTTTCAATGTAAAATAAAAGTTTTTTTTTTTCTAACAATTGTGTTTACTGTGGTTCGATTAAATCACGGAATAAGAGCATACTGATATTAAATCCAAACTTTTACCCGGTAGGCACATTAATTATTAAATACAAAGAGCGGTGATTATAAATACAAATTGAAAAAAAAAACCTCTACTTTAAGTGACTAAAAGCATTTAAGTATAGTAAAACGTAACTTTTTTTTCAAATATATGACTTCTTTATCAAAGTAAGTATAGTTTTCATAAACTAGAAAGTAATGCATGGTTTAATATAACAGTTTGCCTAGGTTTTCGCTTTGTTTAAGAAAAAAATAAATAAGGTGAGGAAAGGTGAAATAGTTGAGAAAATATAAATCGATCCAGTTGTAAATTAAAAAAAAAAAAAAACTTCACGGCCATTGCTCTTTAAATCTAAAGTCCTGAAGAAAGTCCACGCTTTTTAAAGAATAGTTTTTTTTTTCACCTGGAGAGACAGGGAGGAAGTAATTACGGAGATGCCCATATAATGGAAGTTTTAAACTGTTTTTTGAGCAATCACGATTGCTTATTATTCTCATTTGACTGTTTTTGGCTTTTTTTGATTTTTCCCACCGCCACCCTCCGCACCATCACCGTCGACGGGCTCCTCACGATGCTGCTCCTATAGCGAAAGCCGTCTCCAGGTTTTCATCCATGTCCTACACACACAACTACAAACGCACACATGCACACAAACACACACATACACCTACACCCACACAAACACATACACACACGCATACATACAGACACCCACACATACACACACAAAACATACACACACACACACATACACACAAGTACCCACACATTCATGCCTGCACACAGACACAAACACATATGCCTACACACACATACACATGCCCCGCCCCCACGCACGCACACTCAAAGCAAGAGTAAGATGTCTAATTCCAGAAATAACACTAAGATATGTTATTAATGCTCTGAGGCGACGATATGAAGAACTATCTTGTTGAAATAAATTCTACAATAACTAAAAAAAAAAAAAAAACTGAGAAGAATCTTCTGAAATCTGAAGGTACCAAAAGAGGAGAAGGTTGATGCGTTCAGTTTTTAAAAGCACTATTCATGTGATTTTTAGGTGAACTGTGAGTTAGTTCATGGAAAAAAGAAATAGATCCGTTGTAAAAATATATACGTGACAAATGATGTTTTCTGATTGGTAGGGCGTCGGACTCGTAACCGAAGGGTCTCGTGTTTGAGCCCCGCCTTTTGAAGATCTTTCATGTTCGTTAATGGTGACTAGGGCACGTTAAATATGTCGTGGTCACGAAGTCCTCTAAGTGACTCAAAACCTCTGGGGGTACTGGAGCAGGGATTGCTCGACTTCTGGTCTAGAGCAAAAAATCAGGTCTGTCTTCAGGGTCACATCCAACCGGTTAAACCACAAACAGTAGTAGGTACGGGGGACACTGAAACGTGAAATATAACTTTGCTCGAAAGTAAACTTAATATGTTTTTTAACCTTAGTACAGCGCTAGTGTACTGTAAATTATGTATCTGCAATGCAAATGACTGAATTTGAATATGTTACATTGACCGTGCTCGATGGTCTGTAGTGGTTTACTTTTGATGAGTGGTCTTAATAATATCCATATAAAAACATATCTTGGTTTATATGTATTTTATTTCTTAAAAAAAATCACTCCACATGCATTTATTTTGTGAAAGCACATTTATATGATTTAAAATTTATTTTTTACAGTTTAAAGAAATAAATATTTATAGACAGGTAGTGATTTTTCTTCAGAAAACTCTCGTTTATCGAAACGTATCAGTTTTAGAAATTTGAGACTTTAAAAAAAGGTTTCCACTGCTTTGACTGTACAAGAATTTCCATGAAAAGTCAATAACTCACCAAATTAGTTTTGAAAATTACTCACATTTCTGAAAAGAAAATTTTAACGAAGTTTTAGCAAAATATTAATATATAAAAAATACTATGAACACTTGGGCTCACATATATTTTTACTTTCTATTTATAATGCTACAATTAAGTAGTCCAGCTTTCAAAAAATCTAGAAGAATCTGGAGTTTTATGAAGGAAAATAGTTTTCAGAGCTTTTTACATTTCAACTTGATACTATTTTTCAAAATTTTGATGAAACATTTTCAAAATTACCAAAAAAAGAAAGGTTTTTTTCTGAACGAACTTTAGTTTATGAAACGTCATGCTTGATGATATGATTTTTTGTAAGCTTAACGAGGTACCAAGATTTTTTGACTTGCACTTATACTTTGAATCTATTTCATTACTTTGAAATCTTAATTACTTTTATCTGCAGCGTGTAAAATAAAGAACACTTCTGCAATGCTAAACGAATCCAAATAATGATATAACAAAAATATTGGCTGTGATATTATATTAAAAAGAATACCTGCATTCTTAAAAGTGTATATCTGCATTAAACGACACTTCGCTTTCAAGAGCAGAACCCCTTTATTTCCCTAAAACGATTTTTCAATGCTGAATGGGATAGAATTACTCCGATTCATTTTAAAGAAACGAGAAATTTAATGCTTCCTGAATTTAAAGGCCATAACTTTTCAGCAAGTTCAGCAGCATTCATTCTCAACACATTTTTAGTTCCAAGTTCTGACGTTATACTATTTTTATGAGGCCAGAAAAAAAAACCGCTCAACTCGAGATACAGTCAATAAATAACGGACACGCTTACGACGTTAGATCTTTCATTGATGCAAGCAGTGCTGTCAGTATGAGAACAAATTGCTTACATCGAAAAAATGAGAAATAAAATTCCCAAACTATTTCTTCATACAGTTATTTCTGAAGGTAGCTTTAGAAAATCTTTACGACGATGAAAGTCTCAGCTCATAAAACGCATAGGTTTGTTATTTTTAGTCATTCGCTTTAAATTAAATCTTAGAAGATGGTTTGAAGCAGTACTTTTGTTTGAGAAAAGTTGCTGTAAAGAATAGGCACGAATAGTTTTCCTAAACTTTTTAGGCTAACGATTAGTTTACACTCCAAGCCATATTTTAAAGTTATTGTTACAGTTGTTATTTATGCTTGAAACTACTGACGTTGCGCAACAAAGAAAAGTAAATACGTTACATAACGTTATTTCTTTACATATGTTATAGAATCAAATAAGAACGAACTTCAATCTTAAAGGATTTTTTGGAGCACACACACACATACACACATTATACATACATACATATGTATATATATATATATATATATATATATATATATATATATATATATATATATATATATATATATATATATATATATATATATATATATTGGGTGAGTGCAAAAGTTCGTGCGGAGTCTGTGAAAGAAAGTCATACAGTGATTAGGCAAGCAAAACTCTTTATTCAATCAATGATATATTCTCCATCGTTGTCTATAATCTTCTTCCAACGTTCTGGCAGCATACGGATGCCCCGATCATAAAAACTGCGTGGTTTAGATTCGAAGAACGAAGACACGACGTTTTTTAAGGCATTCAAAGAGTCAAGTTTTTTTTTCATTAAAATGATTTTGCAATGACTAGAATAAATGATAATCCGATGGTGTGATATCAGGAGAATACGGTGGATGAGTTAGGACATCCCATTTCAGGCTGTTCAGTTTGCGTAGCGTCTGTCTTGAAACGTGTGGTCTAGCGTTATCTTCATGAAAGACTATGCCTTTGCGATTTGACAAACTCGGACGTTTCTGTTTTATTTCTCGGTTCAGATTAGTTGATTGACGACAGTACTTGCTTGAATCAATCGTTTGGCCGGCGGGGAGGAACTCAAAATAAATTATACCCTTGCAATCCCACCAAACACAGAGCATCACCTTCATCGGCTGCAAACTGGCCTTTGCCATTGCTTCACCATGTTCACCTGCCTGTTTCCATGTGCGTTTGTGCTGAACGTTGATGTACAGGACCCATTTTTCATCGCCCGTCACTAATCGATCCGAAATCGGCTCGTTTTTGAGCCGCTCGAGTAAAGATACGGCAACAAAAATTCGCTGGATTTTGTTGCTCTCGGTCAACAAATGGAGCACCCATATATCGAGCTTTAAATCGAATCCAATTTTTTTTAAACGCCGAAAAGCGGTTGATCGGTCAACGTTAAGTGCTGTAGCAACTTTCTCTGTTGAAATTCGCTGAGTAATCTGAATTAAAGAACGCAAAACGTCGTCATCAATGCCGGCGTCGACCCTCCGGCATTGATGACGACGTTTTGCGTTCGTCATCACGTTTTGCGTTCGTCGAGCCACACTCAGGGTCGACCTGAGTGTGGCTCGTCTTCCAGCTTAAAGTCTCCGCAACGAGATTTTGCAAACCATTTTTCCACAGTTCATTTAGCTGGTGCTTGATCTTGATAAACGTCTTGAATGTTTTTACGGCTGCTGCACCGTTTATTCCATTCCGAAACTCGTAAAGCATAACATGCAGTAAATGCACTTTATCAACACTCATTTTAAAAGTAATCTTTCTCGAAGCAGTTTGTATCTGCACAAATTATTTTGATTGGAATGAAAGCTGCACACGTCATACTTTCCATCGATCTGACTTACGTAGATAGTGGCATTAATGACAACACGTTACGCCCGTTCTAACGCCATCTATTGCAACTCCGCACGAATTTTTGCACTCACCCAATATATATATATATATATATATATATATATATATATATATATATATATATACATATATATATATATATATATATATATATATATACATATATATATATATATATATATATATATATATATATATATATATATATATATATATATATATATATATATATATGTTGTGTGTGTGTATAATTCTGGACAGAAATTCTGGTTAATTTTGAAATAGATTTACTAGAGACCTATTTTGTTTTTAATGAAGCTCTTTTTTTTGTTTGAAACTATAATTGAAAACTAATTTTCACAACGAATTTTTCTATTGACATTTTTATGACTTCGCACTTAGTTGATAAATTGAATTATAAATGGAGACGCATTAGGCCATGATCTTTAGGCTACCCTTATTTAGATTTACTGACACAAAACGTATTAAACAATTTAGCAAAAAGAAATTTCATTTTTTTGCTGGTACACTTTGCTACATTTAGTAGTGTTTAGTAATTTTAGAAAGGATGCTATATAGGAGGACCGCTCTTGGAATGAAAAAGATATTGCCTCTAACTCAGTCCTATTAGAAAGAAAAACAAAACACGACATTATACAAAATTTAAATATTTTTAAGAAAAATATAGCCTTTGAAGATTTTTAGTTTTGCGAAACACAAAAGGAAGATGTTTTTTTTTTAATTATAACTTAGCATCTATACTTGTATTTTTTTTTCAAAAGAATTGCGGAATAGTTTTTTAGTGAAACTCCTGCAAATGAAACAAAGAATGCAGCACTTGTCCAATTTGGTGAAAAGAGTTTAAACAAAGAAAAATTCAACTTGAGAAAAACATCTGAGAATAAAATGAACGCATTTATGTTTTGATAAAAATATAAAAAGTTTTTGAGCAAAAAAATAACAGGAAGTATATAAATGTCACATACCAACAGTTTTTTTTTTTTTTTTTTTTTTTTGAAATTCGTATTTTCCCTCCAAGTATTTCCAAGAAGAGTTAATGTATCTTGAGAAAAGTTTATTACATACGAATTAATTCAATACTGTTTGAGGATTTTATTGAAGCGTTAATTCTTTAAAGACTATGTCAAGATGGAATAATAAGAAAGTTCTATTCACCCTTTGAGACTAGAAAAAACGAGCTGATGTGTGCATCACATGACTTCCTTTTACTCCAATTTAATGTCATTTCCCCGTTATTGGCAATTTTAATGTGATTCAATTTTTTACTCTCTAAATATCACCAACAGTGGCTAAATTGAAACTAAATAAAAAAAAAAAAAAAATTGCCAAACTGTTGGCGACTAAACTTGGCGACAAAAAGACTGGCAATATATCGCCAAGTGTCCGGCAAATTATACCACCACTTGAGTTTACATCAAAATTAAAAATGATTTCCCCCCAAAAAGGGGCAACAGACCCCCTTTGGAACATCTGAATGCAACCAAAAGGGAAGATGCACAACTAGACTCCACTAGGAGTCTAAGTACCAAATTTCAACTTTCTAGGATATACCGTTTTCGAGTTATGCGATATACACACGCACATATACACATACACATATAACACACGAGAAAAATCGTTGTCATTAACTCCGGGGTCGTCAAAATGGATATTTCGGGTGTCTGTAGGTTGCTAAGCATGTATCCACGTGTGGACGGGTCGAAAAAAAAAAAACTCAACATTCATTCGGGGTCGCGAAAAATGGAAATTAAGGCCGATTTTTGAGTGAAAATGTATTCGCGAATACAATACTTCCTATTTTGTAAAAGGAAGTAAAATAAGTTCGATTGAATGACTGAATAATAAATTGTGCTACTAGTGAGTGTCAAATAAAATCTATAGCAGACATTTCAATCCTACGTTCCTGACAAAGAATACCAATTCTATCTAAATCCAGACGTTTTAAACTTAAACATTACGCACCAATTATACGAAAAAATGTCTTAAAATCTTTGATGAGAAATACATTCAAAACATCGAAAAATAATTAATTACAGACGGTTCTACGAATATATCTGACAAGACTTTGAAATGTTAATTTATTGGTTGAAATAAAGTACGTAAAATTCCTTTTTGAAGAATAAATATATCATTAAAATTTACGATTGCAATTATCAAAATGCCCACATTGCTAATTATAATTAATTGCTTCTTTTGTCCTCCCATATCACAATAATTTATTGTAATAAAATAATTTTTTTAAACTGTTCCATTTTAATTATATTTTTCCATACAAACGCTTCATTTTAACATTAAATCATCATCGTAAAACCTCCATCTAGTAGCAGCATAGATAAATAATAAATATTTATAATTGGACGTTTTTAAGCTTTTGATAATTAACTGCTTTTGAAACAAAGTTGTTGGGGAACTGAAGTTGCAAGTCTATTTTTTAAAGATATTTTTTGACAATGGATGTTGATGCGTATAAAATTTACGCTTTCTAATAACTTGATTTCTTTTTGGTTAACCTTTACTTCTAAAATGCTGAGCAATCTTTGAATTAAATTATTACAGTATGCTTTGTTTTATAACATCGTTATTATCACTAAGTTACCTTAAAAAATCCTGGTGATCACAACAGCAAAAATTGAGCATGATTTAATGTCAAATCGTATGTTTATTTCTTTATTTAGGGGGGTGGGGGTATGCTGCTTTTATCGTGCTATATGTAAAATTTTAACATAAAATCGAAATACTGAAAATAAATGAGATCTCAAGTGGCACATAGGATATCTTAATATATAAAAATCTTCTGTGCGGACGTTTGTCACCATAAGGCTTTTAAACGGCTGGACCGATTTTGATAAAAAATTTTTGTGTGTAATTAAGTTGTGGCAAGCATGGTTTCGAAGCGCGATGGATCGAATCGGAAACGTTTTTGTTAATTAATTAATTAATTTAAACATTGGATGGTTATATCTCCCAAATGACTAATATTTATTTTAACCTATTGTTGAGCGAGAATTGAAATAAATATTTAACCCATTGCCAAAGGACAATAAGAAAGCCAGCTCTGCTTTTTGTAATGAAATTTCCTACTGTGACGTAGAGAAAGAGAGAGTGGAGCCTTCATTTCTTGAAAGCAACGATTTTAGGTCCAGTGATATATTTTCGAATAAAGTAATGGAAGAAATCAGATTTCTTTCACTAGGTTCACGCAAAACGCGTATTTTTCGTCGTAGTTAAGCCATGTGACCGGGTCGGTGCTTTAGGTTTTTCTAACCAAATGATCGGATAATACCGTACATAACATTTGTTTCTCGGTTCAAATCCATCTGAGTTTTGGCACCAATGACAAAAATACTTTAAGGATTATCAAACTAATCAGTAAAGTATTAAAGGAAAAGAAGGTGGAATTTGAAGATGAAATAAATTTTATTTTCGTTCAGATAAATTACAACAGGGTAGTTCTGTACACACAAGATCAGTGCAGTGGAAGATTTTTTATCTTTGGTGGAATGAACAAATTAGGCAAATATATGAAGTTTTCGTTCAAAAAATGGGACCGCTAATCGGTTGGAGTTCGCTTCGCTCACTGATCGGCTGGATTACAGGAATTTGGTGGCTTGGCGACCTTGGCCATAACAATACAGTTGCGTGATTATTTGTTCACTACTGTTAACGTAATTTATTGTATCTTTTGTTCATTTGGTAAAATATTTTAAATGCAAAGAACTGTTTTTGGTTTTTAAAGAGTGTTTAGTCTACTTAATTGAAGAAAGTGCTTATTTTACATCGGGAGTGGGGAGGGCAGTGATTTTCGCTTATTCAGGGAATTGTTTTTACATTTATCATTTTTTAAACGATATCCATTCTATTGTTTTATTCTTTTTCGGATGGGAGACGTTGCAGCGGGATTTCCTGTTTTTGCTAGATGGGATGATGTACGCGAGAAAAAATAGTTGATAAAACAACTGCTCAGTGGGCACTAGATAAATCAAGTTGTAGTAAATATACACTTTCTGACACCAAAAAGCTTAAAACATTTTCTATTTACTTATTTTTTTCAACAAAACGGTTGAAACACTTGATAGTTTATTGAAATTTTTCAACTTTCCAATTGACAAAGTTTGAACAGAACAACGTCTGTCGGGTTCTCTAGTTAGTAATAAAACAACTAAAACTGATATCGTCAAGTTGACAACAAATTTGGCGCTGAAAATATATGAAAATCTTGAAACCGATTGGGGATATTTGGCGAGATATAGGGGAACATGGGGCAAAGTGAAAAAGCGGGGTGAAGTGAAATGGTGAAATATTTGCTCTGCTTTTAGCTCCACCTTTCAGGTATTATTATAACTATATAGTACCACATGTAGTCTATTCAAGTCAGGAAAAAAATACCGTCGAAGATAAAAGCATTTGGTGATACAGGCAATTTTTTAAAAAATGATACTCATATTGTAATATTTTGTTTGTAAGTCACTTTTTTGTTACTATAAAATGATAAAGTTATTGTAATTAACATTTTAACTATTAATTGAGACATCCTTATATTCAATGCAGTATTAATGTAATTAATATTAACCTTATTTGTATTTTAAATAAATTGTACAATTAGTCAAGTACATACGGGGCAAAGTGGATGGGGCAAAGTGAGATTTTGTTTCGTTTACTCGCTCAGTCATCTTTACTAATAATAAAGCAGAAAGTCTCTCTGTCCGGAGGATGTCTGGATGTCTGTAGGATGTCTGTGACGCGCATAGCGCCTAAACCGTTCTGCCGATTTTCATGAAATTTGGCACAAAGTTAGTATGTAGCATGGGGGTGTGCACCTCAAAGCGATTTTTCGAAAATTCGATGTGGTTCTTTTTTTATTCCAATTTTAAGAAAAAAAAACTATCATAAATTACGAAATTATCATAACGTGGAACCGTAACATGGGCACAAGCCAATTGGCGAGATACGAAATTATCATAACGTGGAACTGTAACGTCGGTACAAGCCAATTGGCTAGAAAATTCACCATACATTATTTGTAAATATACAAGCGAACCAAAAGACCTTTAATTTTTCTATTACGGGCGAAGCCGTGCGGGTGCCACTAGTTTAATATAAATCACTTAAGTTTTCATTTATTAATTAATTCATTTACGTTCCTTTATTTCGTAATTACATATATTTATTTAATCATTCACTTATTTTCTTATTCGTTCATCCTCTTACTCGCTCATTTATTTTTCTTGATATTGTTATTGATTTATTCATTTTATTATTCATTTATTTGTTTAACCTTTTATTTAGTAATTGTTTCGATGAAAAATATCTTTTATTATGGAATAGAAAATATTTCATTCGAAAAATATTTTTTTTTTCACTTTGGCCCATGGAAAAAAATGACAATTTTCCACTTTTTTTAAATGATTCAAATTTACTGCCAAAAATAAAAAAATACTGTTTCAATGCAAGTTTTATTAAAAAATAGAACGTTCTTTCTTTGCGTGCAGTAAATTTCAAAACCAATTACCGTTTTTTTCATTTTGAAAAATATCAGTCATCTTAACCATTTCACTTTGCATTTTTAAGCATTTTTTTGGCATTAGCTTACAAAACTGAACACATTCTCTTCAGAAATAATTTACTCTTCATTATATTTATTTATATAAAATTAAATGCAATGGATTATTTCTAAATATATAACCAATTATTTATACTAGCTATATGTATATAACATCAATTTTACATTTTATTTCAGCTGCATTTTAATGAGTTTGCATTTATGAGGTTTCGAATTGTGGCTCTGGTATTGTAGCGTATGATAGGAATTGAACTGGAACTCTTCAAGGAAAATTAAGCAAAGGTATGAATTAGTTATTTCAAATATAAATATACCTTACATTTAAAGTTTATTTTAAAGAAGGAATTCAAACAGTATAACAGCATAGGGGAGGGTGGCCCAAAGCGGGTAGATTTTCAAACAACGCTCGAAAATTGTAGTTTTAGGGGTTTTATCGTAACAATTTCAGTTTTATTTCCTAACAGGGTTCTTGAACTTCAAAATAAAAAGGGATTTTTGTATTATTTCAATCCCAATATTTATTTATTATCAAACTTTATAAAAATTTGAAAAAACCCGCTTTGCCCTATCATAGAGCCCAAAGCGGGTAAGCTTTTACTAATTGTGGTTTGGTACATGTTCCAATGAAATATGAAGTTATAAATGATTAAAATAGTTGACTAGCTCCATGCCATTATATAAAAGAAATATAAAACAGTTGTACATATTCAATTTAAAAAGTCAGCACATTTGTTCATAAAATATCATTTTTTAATTAACTAATTAACTACCATTCTAAAAATAACTTTTTAAAGTTATACTTATCCTATTTGAAAGAGAAGAAGTCAGCACACGAGTCAAGAAATTTTAAATAAATATATGATTAAATCCTATACCCGCTTTGCCCGACCCGCTTTGCCCAAAGCCACATTTTTTATTTCAATTATTACAACCTTAAAATTAAAAAAAAAAAAAAAAAAAGAAATGACTACGTAGTTTGTAGGTAGATGGTGTCAGAATAACGTTATATTATTGACAATTAAAAAAATAAGCTTCTCTTCAACTAATCACAAGTTGCAAAACTTTATTTGTTTTTAGAAATGTATCATTTATTTTTTTTTTTTTTCAATTTTAAGCTTGGTTGCGCTGTGCCGCGTCACTGCTGCTTCGCTGAGACTGATTAAAACTCGGGGGTGTTCATGTAAACACGACACACGTATGCATCGCAGCTTACACACCATGGGGGGGGAGGAGCATGAGAAGGCCTACCTGCTTTGGGCGACCTCCCCTATACTCATAACGCGCATGAACTGTACGCATATATTTTATTTTTAAGCTGTAGAACATGTGTGTGTTTTTAAACTGAATGCCAACTGCAACAAAAGACTTTGTCCTAAAAATTCGTACACTATGGAAAAAGATGTTAACACTTTAAAAGGGAAAATCGTCTATTTGCAAGAATGAGTATCAAGACATGTTCCGAATGTGCTCCGTTAATAAGAGTGTACTGAAATGTCCCCCAAATATGTTTCGAATGTGTCCTTCTCAGGATATTTATAAAATTTAAACTTGGAATTACATTTGAGAACTGATTGGGGTCGCAATTAGAAACACTTGTGAAATCATTACTTTCTTTCTTACAAATAAAATTTCAACAGCTTTGGTTATCAACCAGTCAATAGAATATCTTGAAATGATACTACTAGAAGTTTTGCTTCATTAATTGTTGTCAGTCGGGATCGCGAACGACCACAAAGAGGACGGATATCCCTTGTCGAGGATATGTCGTCCGTATTCCGAAGCTGGAGAACATCTGTTCCATGAGATTACTGTGAAATTAACGGGAAAAACCAGCTAGTATGATCAAATGAATGCTCCATACGTTCATGTTAATGTTTAACAAAAAAGCGCTACAAAGTGTTCTGAAGGGATTGCCATTTGTCAGTGTTGAAAAAAATGTTCTCCAATATGCTTTCAATAGTGTTAAAAAAGTTAACTGAACCAATAACAGTTCTGGAAACTGTTCTCAAAGATGTTTTTTTATTCTTTAATAAAAAGAGAGTGTTCTAAATAAGGAACAAGAATAAGTGGACCAAAAGTGTCCTAAACGTAAAACAAGTATTTGAAAAAGTGAATTGCAATTGGTTGGTTAGATAATAATATACGTTCTCTCGCATGAAGTTCAGTAACGCCCAGAAAAACACACATATGACGCTCCTGTACTGCATTGATCATTAATTTAGTTGTTTATACAACATATAGTTAAAAGCATACCTTCCTTAGCTTGTATAAGAACAAAAAAATGCTATGATTTGTATACATTGGCTGATCGGTTTTGTAGTCTGATTTAAAATATTCGTTTAATTTCTTTTTTCATGCCAATTACATCTTTACATTGTCCGAAATTATTTTCAGCTTCTTTGAGACCTTATTTAAACCTTTTTACTTTCTTCTATATTTAATATATAGAAGAAAGTATTGGATTCGTGCAAATTTTCGAATTTCGAATTTTGACGGATTAGAACGTTTTGAGGTGTGCTGAGTCCATTTCGACTATTTTTGGGAAATGTCTGTCTGTCTGTGTGTGTGTGTGTATGTGTGTGTGTGTGTGTATGTGTGTGTGTGTGTATGTGTGTGTGTATGTGTGTGTGTATGTGTGTGTGTCACGTCTGTGTGTGACCAGTTTTTGTGGCCGCTCTACAGCAAATACTACCGCATGAAATCGAACGAAATTTGGTACACATACGTGCCCCTATGTGAACTTGTGCCCATTGGTTTTTGGAGCGAATTCTTCCAAGGGGGGTGGAGCAATCGGACGTTTTTTGAGTTACGCGTGCTTGCTATTCCTCAGGAAGTAACTGGCGGAATCAAACAAAATTTGGTCCACATGTTGCCATTAACAGGAACAGGTGCTGATTCAATTTTGGTGTCAATAACTCAAACGGGGGTTGAGCTATAGAACGTTTTTTGTCGTCAATTGTGACTGCTGTATCTCAAGAAATAATGAACGGAATGAAAGAAACATTTATCGGCAAGTAGTCCTTAGTGGGAATAAGAGCTGATTTTACTTTGGTGTCAACAGCTAAAAAGGGGGTAGCGCAATCGCCCGTTCTTTTTTTCCATTGTGAGTGCCTATCTCAAGAAGTAATGCTACGTTCTGGTTGAAATTTGGAATGTATGTGAATCCATATGTAAACAGGCTTTGGTTCAATTTTGACGCCAATCGCTCCAAAAGGTGTTGATTCTTTTTGTTTGAATAGAAATAGCTTTATTAATGCAACAATAAGAAAGATAAATCGTAATAGATTGTCGTCTGCGTATTTCTCGTGATTTTAATTGTATGGAAATGATCGGAAATATTATCTCAATGATTTAAAATTTTTAACTGTTGCCATCTTATGTTTGTTAACAAATAAAATATTTGTAATTAATTCAAGCAATGCTTTTAAAATAACTTTCAATTTTCGCTCTTTGCTTTTGCAATAATTCAGACATTGGGATTGTCGTCAAGTTTTTGCATGTGTAATTTCGTTTTTGTTGGGAATATTGCTTCCTCATCAAGCATGGGGAGGGATCAGAAAAAAAAAAGAAAAATATAGAAGAAAGTTTTGTGATGGCCACAACAACTTTCTACTTCTTGTTTTGATAAATATTTAAATTGAAAATTAATATTCATTATTTTATCTCAAATTTGGTATGCTTTTGCACACGTTACTTTTAAATTTAAAGAATAGGTTATGAATACTTTTCTTCGAAATCGTTAAATAATTTTTTATTTCTTTTTACTTACCTAATCCTATTTTTGATAAGAAAATTACAATTTATAATGCAGTGATATTTCAAAAATTATTTCAAGCTATTATATGTTATCATAAGCAAGACTTAAATATTTTTTCTATTGTCGTTTCAATTAGTGCTTAATGAAGTACCTTTTCAGTGCAATATTTTCCTGCCCTTAGCTATTATAACAAGCTCACCATTTCATATATTAACTTTTTCCCGTATAATATATATTTTTCAAATAATTAAGTGCATTAAAAACATTAGCGAAATAATTTCTTTGCAAAGAGCATTTTGATTGTGCCATTAAATTAAGATGAAAGATAACAAGTAATTAAAGTATTTTCTTTCTATTACGCATCTGATGAGTGTCATTAGTTTAAATGACTTTCTTGCTTTGTTTTATTTTTCTAGTCGCTAGTTTACTATTTCAAAAACACAAAAAACTGACTTTTAATGAGTATATGTTGCTGCTCAGTTCTGCTATTTCAAATTTTCATTTTTTATGCGAAAAGAGTCGGATGCACCAATTCATTAATTGGCCAACAAATTGAATATAATGGAATTTCTTTTAATTACCAATAAAGACGCATCCGCTCGTTTATTTGGATGTCTCATTAATTAAAGCATTCGAAAATGCTTCTTACGTCGAAGTATTTAAAATAACATAATTAAACGAAAAGTAGCTGGCGAACAGGAGAAATGTTTTGTTCGTGTTTTGAAAATTGTTACGAGTATTTGATGTTCGCCATTTTAAGCTTAATTTACTATCATGTTCCAAGGCAAATTTTTAAAGAATAAAACAACACTCCTACGCAAATGGTTTCCAATTAATCATTTCATTTCATTAGTAAATTGTTGTAAGTTCGTCTTTGTAGAAATAGTTACACGTCGTTTTAGATTATTCAGGCCCAAATTATGCAGAAACTATTTAGGTGATCACCTGGATAATCTAAGTTCGTCTTTAAGCTTTGAAAGTTCGTCTTTGTGTCAGAAATATTTACACATCGTTCGTATTTTATTCAGGACAACACCCAAATAAAGCACAAACTATTGGGATACTTACCCGAATAATCGAAGTTCATCTTTATTTTTTGTAAGTTCGTCCTTTTGACGGAAATATTTTCACATCGTTGTAGATTATTCAGGTAATCACCCAAAAAATGCATACATTTTAAGAAAAAACATTTTATTTTGTTTAGTGTTTTCAAATTTTCAATAATAATTTGTATTTTTGCAATTTCAATTTTAAATATATTAATATAGTGTACCCTCTAAAAGCCCAACTATCTAATATTTAGAGGTAAACTTCATCCCATTAAAAGTATTTGTTGTCAATAAAAAATGTATATATATGTGTTCAATATTTTAAAGTGTTTTCAGTCGACGTGCAGAGTTTTATTTAAATCGTTGATTCACACTTGGGTAGGGTTACTTATTAGTGTGTACAAGTTCATTATTATCATCCATGCTTTTTTTTTTAGTCAAGCAGAGAGGCTGAAACATATGAACTTCGGTGTTACTTTAAACTTAAGAGTTATAAGTAAATATTTTCAAGCAACTTAGCTACATTATTACGATCAAAACTTAAAATGTTTATATCAACTATTAAATGAATAGTTTTTAGTGAGAAAATATTGATCTTTAAAACTATATTAAGTTTAACTCACTAAGAGATAGACAAACAAACATGTTAAAGCATTATTTTAAATGGGGATAATTAGATGGGA
Source organism: Uloborus diversus (assembly GCF_026930045.1). Classification (NCBI taxonomy): domain Eukaryota; kingdom Metazoa; phylum Arthropoda; class Arachnida; order Araneae; family Uloboridae; genus Uloborus; species Uloborus diversus. Next base: position 184,306,112 of record NC_072734.1, read on the forward strand.
TAGAAAAACAAACACTTATTTAAAACATATATATATAAAATGTTGAATTAAGAAACAAATTTTCAAAACGCATCAAATTTCTTTGAAAACTTAGAATAATTGACTGACCAATTAAAGTACACTTGATTCAGAAACCGAATATTGAAAGATAACATCATTTGGTTTTTTATTCTGACTAAAAAGGATGAGTAGAACTAGAGGAAGAAATTTTGAAAGTAATGAAGCACATTTATGAGTTTTATCTTTTATTTATATTCTGAAAGTCAAAACCCTTTAAATAAGACAAAAGGTTTTTAGGCCTGTTTTTATACGAACTGCACAAGCTGTTGTTTATTCTTTGTAAAATAATTCAAAATGTAAGGTATAGTCTATGATATGCTGTTTTGTTCAAATATTTTTATTTATTCAAAAAAGTGTTTCTTAATTTTTTGAATAGTCAAACAAATCAAATTTTTCGGTTCTTCAATACCAAAAACATTGCATTGTGAGAAACTGATACATCGACAAGAATATTTTTTAGACACTATTTCTAACTAACAAACTAATTTTTTAAAGACAAATATCAAATTTACTTTAAAAATTCGGCAAATTATTTCGAAATATTTAGGGAGGGGACATTTAAGACTGATGTAACTATTGTTCCAGCAAAATGAAACTTGAAAATATTGATTTAGAAATAACTAAAATATTAGAGCTTTAAAAATAGATCTATAACACTAGTAGTTCATAACTGTTTCTCAATGCGGGATAATTGTGTAACACTCTTGTATATATTTTCGTACAAAAACATAATACCCCACGAATATATTTAAATTTCCGCATATTCAATTTCGCATTAAATTGTCAATAAACTTTAATAAATAGAGGTTTAGACAAAACCATCAGTAAAATATATTACTATTCCGTATATTTGATAAAATGTACGCATTTACTTTTATAGGGAAAAAACAAATTTATAGTTGAACGTATTTATTTCATCATTTTAGCAATTGAATTTTGAATTTTCTTACCCGTTTTAGTTTGTTTTCAGGCTGTTTCAGCTATTTGCTTTAGATATTTATTTCAGCGTCCATGAGGGATGACAACAGCATCCACGTTACCAATCTAGATTAGTATTTATTTCATATTGGTACTTGCAGTTTATGTAAATATAATTTTTTTTTTTTCATATCGGAGCGGTCATAAATATACTGAAATTAATGCTAAATTTTCTAAATTGGAATGGGTATGATTAAAATGTGATGCTTGAAATTAAAATGTGAGTTTTAAAAAGATGAATCACATCTAAGATCGCAGTCTCTAAATGCTTCATAAAGTATGGTAAAGTTTTCTTATACGTGGTACATTTTGCAAACGACAGTTGCAACTAACATGATTAACACTGAAAGTTCCAAATATGACAGATTATATCTAAGTAACGTTCCAAAATTTCGCTACTTTTTTGCCAGTTTACAGTGAAAAACTAGTATTTTTGAGAAATCTTTTCCTGAATTACTACAATTTACACAAATACAGACTTCTCACTGCGGTGAAATTTTTTTTTAGCTTCTAGTGTGAAGATATGTTTTATTAGGTTTTCGATTTAAGTTCGGTAACTTTCTTTTCTTTTTACTCCAGGGTCACCCGTACCTACCACTATTTGTGGTTTAACTAGCTTTATATGACCTTGAAGACAGCTCAGATTTTTTCGATACGGACCAGAAACCGAGCGATCCCTAATCCAGCACCCGTAGAGGTATCGTTTCACTTGGATGACTTTGTGACTAAAAGCATATTTAACGTCCACCGGTCACCATTAATGATTGACTTAGACCCAAACGAGGGTAGCGCCCTCTCTGGATACTGTATATGTGAATGAATAGCACACAAATGACATTTTCGGCATATACTTGGGATTCTGAAGTAAGGGGAGTCAGTACCCTAAATCCTTTCAAAAATACGATTTTTTGATTTTGATATATTTTGAAACTCAATTTCAATACCAATACCTTTTTAATGATACAAACTTCTTGATCGTGCTCATATTAGAAGTAAGTTAAAATAAGCTTTAAAAAATGTAAACATGTTTTGATGAGGTATGATTTTCCCCTTTAAATTGCAATATCTCGAAATGGTATTTTTGAACTAAATGTTCCTTTTTGTGCGAAACTAAATTGTGTTAATCTTTGAAATTTTTTACCATATATTCCATACATCTAATTGCATATACTGAAGTAAAATTTTTCTCATATTCCAAAAATATTTTATAGTGCTGATTTCGTGCTGCAAAATGACATTTTTTTGAAAAAAATACAGTGACTTACACATCAGATTTTTTAAAAAAAAAGGATTCTTTCTGTAAAATTTTATTTTAGTGTAGAGAATAGAGTCCACTTAAGGTACAGAAAAAAAATCATAATTGTATCTGTTATAGATTTTTAGGAAAAGGTACATGAACCTGTGCTAATTAACATTGACGGTATAGGGATACTGACTCCCCTTTAACTCAGAAACCTTGCTGGAAAATTAAAGAGGGGCTAAGCTATGACTATAAACAAACCTTGGTTTTCTTTGAAAGTATCTCATTTATTTTGGAAACGTGATTGGCTGTAGTAGGAAATGTTTTTAGATTTATCAGGAAGATTAAAGGTTAGTTTCAGAAAGGCTACTGTCTTTCAGCGGGATTTTTTCCTGGTGTTTGCTTTAGATATTACTGGTAGATATTCGGCACAATATAAGCCCATTATTTTTGAGGAACGATTATGAGTCCTTTTTAATGCAGAATGATTTAACCGTTGAGCGGGGATAAAATGGAGGGAGTGAAGATTTTAATTCATGAAACCCAGATCCCCAGTCACGTGATAGATTTTAAAGCAAAGCATTGGAAGAAATCAGGTTTCTTTAGCTTGTTTCACGTAAAACGTGCCAACCATTCGTCGCTGTTGAGTCACGTGACTTGGGGGTCTTCGAGTAATTTTTTGCTCTGCTCTAAGGATTTAACACTATTGAGGCGCTCAACTAAATTTAGGAATCATGAACTATAATCATTTGACTTTATGTTTTTTAAAACTAATAGGGTAAGTTCCGAATAAGGCCATGCTAAGGTTCATGGACTAGTATCTCAATCATTTACGATGGAATTAGCTCCAAATTTTGTACATTCACCACATGACTCACAAAATATCAGAAGGAATAAAATTCCATATCAAAATGTAAGTTTCAAGTATGAGTTTCCGCACTTTAGCCAAAGAAAATTGATTTTGTCTTAGGAAAGCAGATCCCCAATAAGGCCAAATATGTTTAAACACCAAAAAGAACTATCAAACTAAACACTAAAATTGCTTGCTGTCAATAAATGTAAAAAAGTCTTTGTTGCCAATATAACAACATTTTAATCACATTTGATAAACTCGAAAATACAATCTGAAACTCTCTGTTTGCTTTACTGAAAAGGAGGATGATCATTTGTCACATTCGTGAGACTGAGAAGCAGTTGTTTTCTGGAGTTTTTTTTTTTTTTTTTTTGGAAATTCATGCGCACATAATGTGTGTACTTGCAGTATATACAGCGCAAGATCATCAACTCCAACCGATCCTTCGGTATCTTTGTGACAAAGCTGATGTCCTAGTAAATGGCCTCATTTGACTGCAATCTAGTTTTCCCTCAGTTATCAAATCGCAAGAAAAACGGACGGTACACAGTGGTATTTTCCTTTTTTTAACTCGTCAAGTACAAAAAATAGACTCTAAAAGAATAACAATATTTTTTATGCTGTGGTAAATCTCGAGTTATCAACCTGAATGGCACCCTAGGGGTTCGTTAAAGAATTTAAAGAGGGAGCGAAGGTGTGAAAAAATAAAATATAAAAGTTAAACTAACTATAATTTGCTCGTATTTCTTGTCACATGTAAATATTTTCAACGTTATGTTCTTTTTTTTTCCGTGAGGATTTTAGTGCACATTTCATTTACACATCTTTGCGAATCTTCATTTTCAGCATTATCATACACTAGAAAATCGCCAGTATGACGGGTGAAAATCTTCCGCATTTGAACGAAGCAAATGCCTATTTGGTGATATTTTAATACTTAAAATTATAACCCTAACTCCAGTGGCTGGACCATAAACTTCAGTAGATAGCGTTGATGTGGACCCCTTTTTCGTCTCTTCATTGCCAGTAAAACAGTTAATTTATAGGATCTAGTTCAGCCCTGTCAAAAAAAAGCATTTCCCTGCATGTTGAATATTGCCAAACAATATTATTAAATCGTTATGCCATGGCGCGGGATTCATTGTTGATGACGTCAGCATTACTCGATCATTGGCTTTCATATATATATGAGGATAAAGTAGTCCAAATTTAGAGCAAGGCATTGAAAGTGACCTGAAATGCTCTTTGTTACAGCAGCAATCTAATGGGCAAAAACTTGTCACGGACAAACATTGACAGACCTCCAATTTATGTTATGCAAGTTACTCATATAACGTGCCATTCTCTTTAGATCCTTAATTACTTAAAATTAATTTGGAGTTAGTTTTGTAATTACATGTGTTCTAATAATAATATGTTCAAAAACATTGCATACAGTAATAATAACGTTGTGAATAAACAACCACATCAATATTTCAATTTCTAACTCCCATTGTACTGACCACAAATGGGGAGGATTAAGCACATGAGTGTTCAAAGGTGGCCATACAGCTGGAAGGGTTCAGAACCCCTGCAATTAAGTTTCGCTTTCGCCTGTCGATAACACACTGCTAATTGATAATACTCTAATGTCAGTTAGCTTTTCTGATTCCGACAAAATCACAATCTATTGTGTGTTTATTATCCAACGTTGAAAAAAATGAGAGGTTAGCCATTTTGATGTTCATTGCCATATTTCGCGCACCCACTTCATATCATTTACTCTTGCCATTTCTCTATTTTTTAAACAAATCCTAGATTTTCTGTTTTTCTACTCATAAGAAATATATAAAAAAATAAATCTGAAGAAGACAAGCATTTTGATTGTTGGCATAGTTTAAAAACTCATATTTCGGATAAGAATCAAATATTTAGATATAAAGTGTTTAAAAAATTAAGTCATCAGAATGCAAGCTTTTTGACAACAAAACTTTGAAAAAAAAAAGAAACAGAGACTAAAGTCGTTAATGTAATGACTTTTTTGCCTACTTTAAAAGACAATAAATAAGTAGGGAAAAGTTTTTCATTTCTTATTTCTTCTTTATTAGTAACTTAAAACATTTCACAAAGCACTAATAAAATCTCCACTGTTTATATAATACAATTTTAAGTAATGGCTAAAGTAAACAAAAATACGGGGATACACTTAACACAGAAACATTGTAAATAACTGATGTATCAATAGTAAGGGAAAAAGCAGTAATTTCCCTCAAGAGATTGGCTTTGCTGATTTAACTGCCTCTCCACCATAATGGCTATACTGAGTTACATCACTTACTCCCATGTCTAACATAATTGTAGCTATATAATGTATAGTTATTTCTATCCAGGGGATTGATCTTGAAACTATCCAGTTCCATCGCTAAACTTTTGACTTTACTTCGCAGCTTCGTTGTTTATATCAAATGCTTCATCATATCTGAAAAAGTAAAATACCGAAACATATTTTTCAGTTGTGTAACAACAAGCTGATTTTTCGGTTATCAATATTGATAACTAACAAAGATTTAATTATTTACCAATCGTTGAGTAAAATGTATTTTGTTGTGGGTGATTGTTCTTATCGTCTGCAGCTGCAGCTGAGCCTAAGACTTTGATTTAATTATTATTATTTTCAGTGGCAACGTTTAAATTTATTTTTCTTCATGGAACAAAAGATTCCTTAGCGGCGATAAATCAAACAGCGTTGCTGCATAACATTCTATTCTTTCTGAGATATCCCTATCATTCTAAGTTAGATTTATTCTGAATTCATGTTGTAAATGTTATTTTTTCGTGTGTTGTAATAAATGTTCAGTAGAGTTATACAAGCATCTTTATTGCGAACTCACACCAAAGAGTAAGCGGCTCTACAAATTCTTAAAGCCACGTAGCCCGCCATGTTCATCCAGTGTGAATTTCGGTAAATTTAGATTGTATTTCTGAAAGTAAAATGTTAAAAGATCACAAAATAAAAATTGGTATATAATGCGCAATTCCATGCAAGCTTTGAAAAGTGTGTTGTGGTACATATATTTTTTCAGTTAAGTTTTAGTGTTTAATGACTAATTTGTGCATATTTATGGAAGATTATCTTCTTCCACGTGTTTCCTAATACTCTTTTTCCGACTAGATTTGTTCGTTACATTGAAGACAGAGATTAAAATTTACCTAACTTGTATTTCTTCATGGGAAAAAATATCTTTGCTTGTGTGTAAGATTCTTAGATTTTATTGCATTAGTCAATTAAATGAAGTTAGTCTCGGATACCAAAGTAAAAACCGCACCCAAATTGAAAAAATAGTTAATGCTCTCGCACTTGTAAGGAATAAATTATCAAACAGCAAGTCATATGTTGCTTACGAACGCGAAGAAGAACTAGATTATGCAATAAAATGGAATGTAATAATATACAAAGGGTACTGCGGGGAAAGTACACTGTAAACAAATTCCGAAACGTCACTGATTATTTCCGAGAAACTTTTCGGGATTTTACGGGCTTTCATCCAGTTCCCCACAAAATCAAGTATATTTGCAAAAAGTATCCTGAATTGCTAGAACTTGAAAGAGTGCAGACTTTTCACGGTTGTGAAAAATATTTTTAGTTATCCAGTTTAAAGATTGTCTGATCTTGTTTATTAAGTGGGTTATCTTCACTGCGAAGTTCTTTTTACTTGATTTTATTATTAATATGATTTTAGTGAACCTAAAACAGACTTTTTGTATTATAACATGTTGATTTTTGAATTTAAGGGAGTCCGGGACACAAAAATCGTCAATTTTTGCAAATTTTCTTTTGAATATTTGATAATCTTCTCCGTCATTTTCTGCTCAAAAGGACGTTTGAATATTGTTTCTATCTTAATTAGAGCGAAAAATATAATTATTTTTGTTGCATGCATTTAACTTATATTATTTTTAACTTTAAAACTTCAAACGCGTTTTTCTCCATGATGCAGTTTTTTTTTGCAATTAAACTCTTATAAGTCAAGAACTGATACAGATAAAGTAAAAAAAAATGGAGCATATCTTTTTCAAACAGTTTACTTTAATTTTTATTTGGCAAATAAAAAAAAAGTTTACTGCAAAAAATATGATTTTTTTTTTTATTTTAAGTGTCTTCGAATTTTTCATTTTCTACCCAATTATTTTCTATTTTTATTAAATTATTATTTTTTAAAGCGCCGAATGAAAATGAAAGCTTAGATATTTAAATAATTTCTTGGGAAAAAATTTGAAAATTTACCAAGGATATTTTGAGTTTTAGCAATTTTAAGCACAACTCCATTTTTTTAAAAAAAATAATTAAATTTAAATAAATTTTCTTTTAATATTTATGTTAGGGTCTTGCTTATTAAATATATGGTAATGCAGTGCAAAAATTTCAACTCTCTTAATTGCTTAATTATTTATTTTTTTTTTTTTTTCAAAATGTGCCCCGTAACCCCTTGTAAAAGTAGAAGACTATAACAAAAGTGGCTTTTTTCAAGTTAAATGCTTTCGCGTCAGTATATATTTCAGAATATTTGGGTTACATTAAAAAAACTATGTCTCCATATTCTGCAAATAAAACGTGTTTAAAAGACATTTTAACGAAGTCGCATTTCTTTATAAGTGAAATATTTAAATGCAATAGTGAGACATTGTTAGTTTAAGAAAAGAAAGATGTGATTTATTGTTTGTATGTACTCCACTATTTAAAAGCCCAATTGAGAAGCAGTCAATGTAAAAATTAAAAGGTGTACAAGTATTACTTATAATAATACATAAAATGAGAACAGGTATTAATTAATTAAAAATAAATTAAGAAAGTTGGGCATAATGCTTGAGATTTAAATGCTCGAGAGCCTCATTTTCTCATTTTAAATCATAAAAGATTAATTGATTCTATAATTAAGAAATATGTTTCAGAATAAGATAAAAAAAAAAAAAACTTTTGTGCTGAATAGTAAAGTAAGAAACAAGGTCAAAACGCACAAAATACAGATTGCCGCAGACACGTGTTTCGGCGTTACAAGGCTTTTGTCGGATATCTTTTCATCCATAAGTTCATTACTTTTTGCATTGAAAAAAAGCGTAACGCCGAAACACGTGACTGCAGTAATCTGTAATTTGTGCGTTTGGGCGCGTTATTTCTAACTTTATCTTCCAGAATGATCAATTGCAATCTTGATCCTTTCCGATTGTAACACTTACCTATTTTTCAGTGAAAAAAAGAAACCTGAAAACGTTGCTCAAACTTTGGTCTAGTCTATGGTAGAATGCTATTTTTACTTCTAAGTAAAATTAAGTGCCTATAATAAATTATAATGTTTTAGTAATAATGTTTAATCAAAGGTTTTAACAAGTTATCTGTACAAAAAATATCCTTATTTCTTTTCTTCAAAACTTTGGATCAAGAAGTCATTCGTTACTGTGTCCTGCTTAATCCAGATAAAGTGTGAGGGATCAAAAACAGTAGTTGTTTTTTTTCTTTTTCTTTTTAGAGACCAGCGAAAAGGTTTTGTCTCATTATCACCCTATATTACAGAAAACAATACAAGATAAAAGAAAAAAAAGAGAAATATATAAAATATCCTCTGTTACATTACTTAACAGCGGGCTTAACGTCATCCTACTTAAAGATAATTATAGGAAAAAATGATAATGCTACCTGTAAAAAAATGTATAAAAAAGAAATTAGTCTGTTATGATTAGTGCTATCCCTGCTTCAGTACTTATATTCAAAATAAAAAAAAATCAAAATTCCCATTTATAGAGTTTTCAAAGGTACCAATCGCGCTACTATTATTTTTATTGTTATTGTTATTATTATCATTATTATTATTATTGTTATTATTATAATTATTATAATTATTATTATTATTATTATTATTATTATTGGTATTATTATTGTATGTTATGAGTATTGTTATAATTATTTTTATTGCTATTATTATTATTATTATTATTATTATTATTATTATTATTATTATTATTATTATTTGTATTATAATAATAATTATTATTATTATTATTTGTATTATAATAATTATTATTAGTAGTATTTGCATTATTATTATTATTATTATTATTATTATTGTATATTAATATTATTATTATTACTGTTATTATTTTTATTATTATTACTACTATGATCATTACTAATAGTTAATATTATAATTATTATCATTTTATTTTAGCCACCCATATGAAGCAACGCTGCAGTAACTTTAATCTATTGCATACTTTAATGCAGTTGCAGTCAGAATAAAATATTTCTGAATTATACTCACTTTAATGTCTTATTCAAGCGAATTTACCTGTTAGCCACAGCTTAACAACAAAAGATTTATCATTCACTTACAGGGGCTGAGGTCTAGAAGATTAGAGAATAGAGAGTGTGAGAATTATGAATTCATATCATAGTTGCCATTTTCTGCTCAAGTGAATTTTGGTCGCTTTATGAAGCCATTTACCCTTAATGTGAATATAATGGTCTTAGTGGAAGTAAATTTCCTCTAGTTAATTTACTCATTCATTAATGCCGCACAGTACATTTTAGTTAAGTAATTATTTTTGTAAATGAAAAACTTTTTGCATAAAAAGTGAAGAAAGTTGTTTTGAAATTTAGCAACTTTTTTTTCTTAGTTTTAGTGTTTACATTTACAAAAATGTAGATAAAAATACTAAATATGAGGCAGTGAGAAGGGATGTAAGTGGATATTTTCAAGTTTTGAGCAAAACGCTTTTAAAGATAAGGTCTAAGGTAGGTTTTATTGATTTTTTTTCTAAATCATGCTGTATAACAGAACCTACCAGGCTTCTAGTTCTATATATCTTGTCCCAAAACAGATTAGAAGTACACGTACCATTTGTACTGGTTATCTCCATTTTTACTTTCTTTTATATCTAATATATAGAAGAATTGGATTCGTGCAAATTTTCGAATTTCGAATTTTGACAAATTCGAACGTTTTGAGGTGTGCTGAGTCCATCTCAACCATTTTTGGAAAATTTGTGTGTGTGTTTGTGTCACGTGTGCGACAACAAAAACTACCGCATGAAATCGAACGGAATTTGGTACACGTATGTGCCTCTATGTAAACTTGTGCCCATTGGTTTTTGACGTGAATTCTTCCAAGAGGTTCAAATTTGGTCCATATGTTGCCCCTAACAGGAGCAGGTGCTGATTCAATTTTGGTGTCAATAGCTCAAACGGGGGTTGAGCTATAGAACGTTTTTTGTCGTTAATTGTGACTGCTGTATCTCAAGAAATAATAAACGTAATCAAACAAAAATTTATCGACAAGTAGTACTTAGAGGGTATAAGAAATGATTCTATTTTGGCGTCAGCAGCTGAAAAAGGGGTGGCGCAATCGAACGTTCTTTTTTTTCCATTGTCAGTGCCATATCTCAAGAAGAAATGCTACGTTCTGGATGAAATGTGGAATAAATATGAATCCATATGTAAACAGGCGTTGGATCAATTTTGGCGCCAATCGCTCCATGGGGGGGCTGATTTTTTTTATTTGTGTGAATAAAAATAGCTTTATAATTGCAAAAATAAGAAAGATAAATCGTAATAGACTGTCGTTTGCGTTTATCTCGTGATTTAAATTGCATGGAAATGATCGGAAATATTATCTCAATGATTTAAAATTTTTAATTGCTGCCATATCTTGTTTGTTAACAAATAAATGTTTATAATTATTTTTAGCAAGGCTTTTAAAATAATTTTCAATTTTAATTCTTTGCTTTGCTTTTGAGATAAATCAGGAATTGGGATGGTCGGTCAAGTTTTGGCATGTGTAATTTTGTTTTTGTTAGAAATATTGCTTCCTCGTCAAGCATGGGGAGGGATTAGAATTATAAGAAAGATATAGAAAAAAGTTTCGTGATGGCCACAGTATACTAGTTAACTTTACCACTTTTATCCCTATGTTTCTCACTGCCTCATATGAGGTTGTTTTGTTTAAATTAAAAAAAAAAAAAGGTAAAACAGCTCTCATTTCTTTTGATCTATAAATTTAACTAACTTAATAACGAAGAAGTATTATGAAAAGTAGTGCGGAGTATCTACAAGGTCTACTAATAACTACACATTAGGGTTTTTTAGCTAATAACGTGTCTGCCAAGTGCGTATAATCCATTATACGCAGTTGTATTGTACAGTGACAGTACAATACAGACGAAACATATTTCGTGTCAAAGGCAATGATTTGGGAACAAAATCACTTCACCAAGATAGCTAGTATGGTTTTAATATTGATTATTATACTTGTTACGGTTATCATTATAATATCCATGACAATATGGATGAACGATGCTTAAACGTCAGTTCATGATTGCTTGTACATTAGGGTTTTAAATATAAAAAAAATATGATGAAAGCTAAAAGAAATGAAGTAAGGTAGATAAAATTAATTGAGCAAGAAGTAAAGAAATAAAGTAAGTAATTTATTGCAAAGTCACCTTGAATTAATAACATCAATTTAGAGGAAAATGAAGCTAGCAAAACAGTATGGTGGGGACAGACAAATTAGCTTAAATAGTTAGCATTAGCTAAAATACAGACAAGTTAGCCCATTGCCCCTTTTTTTAATTGGGATACAATAATAAACCATTTAAGATGCCATTGAAGCATTATCTGCTAAAAATTAACAAAACATGAATAAAGGAAAGTTATGAATTCGTATCATAACTGTCACTTTATGCTTAAAAGACTTTTGCCCCATTTATGAAGACATTTTCTGTTAATGGGATTATAATGAACCTCAAAAGTAAGTATTTCCTTTTAGCAATCATTAGCTTTCGTTAATGCTTCGCTTTTTATTGTTGCAAATCAAATATTCTAATAAGAGCCAACAGTCTTTCCTTTTTCAAAAGTCGAAGGGGTTTCCTTCAAAAATTATTTCCTGATTAAGTTAATTTGTTGAAAAGTTTACTAAAATAATTTTTGACATTATTCATCTCATATATATATATATATATATATATATATATATATATATATATATATATATATATATATATATATATATAAAGGGTGTCCCAAAATTAACGCAAGATTTGAATTTGCCGCCATTTTTGCAATAAATTGTGGGCAATCTTGAAAAAAGAACAATTTGGCAGCTGAGGGTCTAGGGTTATTACAAATAGAGCGTTTTCGATTCTATAATGCGTTTTCATTATCGAACAATTATTTGAAAAATAATGAAAGTTTGGGCGGGTCAAGCAGGTTACTGTTATTGGCACTCGATATCGCAATTAGGTAATGCGCAGGTGGTTGTGGGATTGCTGACATAGACGTTTGACTTCAAATACCCCATAGGGAGAAATCTAATGATGTAAAATCACACGATCTAGGGTACAATTCATATCACCGAAACGAGAGAGTACACGAACAGTAAATTCCTCATGCAGTGATTGAATTGTTTCGCTGGCTGTATAATAGCATAACACTCCATTTTTACTAACCCTAAACTCCCAGCTGTCAAATTGTTCTTTTTCCGTGGCTGCCAACAATTCACAGCAAAAAATGTGGCAAATTCAAATCTTACGTTAGTTTTGGGACACCCTTTATATATATTAGCATTACCCGCATGGCGATGCCCGTGCTGAGAATTTACAGAAAGTCGGATGAATAAAAAAAATCCATGAACCCTTTTATCCCTTCTAATGTGAAATGATCATTCTTCTTTAACGAAAATGCGAACACACATTTTCAAAAACTTATTAGAGTATTTTTGGAATTTAAACTATTCGCCAAACCACATAAACATATTAACATTAGCTTTAAAACTGAAGATAATCCTTCAATTGTACAGTTCATCACTTAACGCGTCAAGCAATCACGATACCGTAACCCTGCCCTTTAGCGATAGAAGTGTTTTTTTTTTTCTGCTATTTCAAATCTTTTGCCAAATCAACATTACTACAGTAAAAACGTTATAAAGAACAATAACAATTGAATAATACACTGGTGTGCAAAAGTTAAGGACGAAGTCGAAAAATTAGCATATCAGCAGAACGAAGAGGCAGAGCGGACAGAAAGACCAATCAGGAGATTAAGTAAGGTGATGTACGGTAGCACATGCGCAGATATGCAGGCAGACGTAACGGGGGAGTGTCTGAGTAGTATAAAGCATGTTGTCGGTATTAGATCAGTATTTCTGACAAAGAGATTGCACGCCGTATAGCAGTTAAAATCACACCGAGTTGCTCCCTCAGCGAGAAATGGCGAATAATCAATCTGTTAGACGACATGTGGATGCTTTTACCCGAGGTCGAATCATTGGGAAGTTGGAGGAAGGCCACAGTGTGACAAGTGTGGCTGCAGAGTTCGGAATTGCTCACAGTGTGGCATAGTACGTTTTGTGTCAAAGAATGCCACTGTTTCCCATACTTTTTACTCATTCCCACGCTTCGAAGCCAGCTGCATCGAATTCTGTTAAATCCATAAAATACTATGTTCCACCCCCAAGCTGACCTTTGGCCGTTTTGGCTCAAGTTTAACATTCCGTTCCCAGGATGGCCACCTGCATTCATGGACCAGCTGCATCCTTGGGAAAGGAGAGAGAGAGAATCCCCGTTTGTTTTCCAAGAAAAAGGGGAGATGAATTTTGCGGGGCTGGGGCGCGACTGACTCGGAAACGAGGAGAACGATCAAAAACTTTGGAGAGGTCAGTCATGCTTTCTGACTCTCCAGAAATCTGTCTCACTACGGATCAATACTGTATTTCTAAATCTTGTAAAAAGCTGTGTAAATAAAAAATTTTAAGTTTACCCCTGGTAACTACTTGCTTTTCACTCAGCATGCCACACATACTACCAACACGCCACAGCTAGAAATAAATTTGGTGCCAGCGGTGCAGATTAAAGTTAGATAGAAAATGAGAGTTTTTCGTCCTCCCTTCTCTGCATTGAAGAAAGGCAATATTTCATTGAGAAGTTGTGGTGCTGCAGCCTAGCTGCGGGAAAAGGAAGATCGACCCCCGATCTTATTTTATTACGGATCGAGTTTTATGACTTCGCTCCTGCTCCCTTTCTACAGCGTAAAGGACCTCTTACTGGCTTCTTTTGTTGAATGGAGAAGATCGACCCCGATCTTGATGAGAAGTCATTAGACTGAGGGAAAAAATCACCCTGCGGATCTGTTGGGAAAAACGGAACTTTGTAGTCGTCTTGCGATCATCGTGATCTCTGAGATATATTTATACGAAAGATTCGAAATTTTTCTCTGGCCAACCTGGCTGATGTGTTGAAAAACCTCCTGTTTATCAACTGTTATGTGCGAAGTGTTCCCGTGGCTATCCTTGCTTGTTGCGTTGTTCCTACGGCTACCCTAGCCGATTGTGTTGTTCCTGGGCTATTCCTGCCGATTGTGTGACGCTGTGACATGCGTTAAAAAGACATCCTGTTCTTCGAGGAAATTTGTGAACAAAATTATTTGTAAGGCCAACTTGGTCTGATTCGGGTCGGAACGTCCGTTCCTGAACAGTGTGTTTATCCGCGCATTTGGTTCTCTCCAAGGAATGTGATATTTAGAACAAATTGACTCATTTTTTCGCGAGTGCTATGTGAGTGAACATTTAAATTGCATTGGATTACTCTGTGCCAGGGTGCATCCAGTGTAATTTTTTTTTCTTATTGTTGGTTGTGAATAGCTTCTTGGTAAAAATTCAAAACAGTGCATTTGCTTGTTTACATCAGATTGAATTGTTTATTTTATTTATTTATTTATTTATTTATATATTTTGTGCTTTTGCTGTTTGTTCTAATGCTTTTCATATAACTTTAATTTTATGCCGCTTAAACACTCTTGTGTTTGTGTTTCTTTTAATTTACTGAAAGAGTTTTGTCTATTTTAATTTGCATTTTATTTTAATATGGCATTTTTTATAAAAGTAAAGAAGGTGGACCTTGAAGAACTCACAACAGAGTTCGAAGTACAATTTACTGCCAAAGTACGGAAGCTAGATTTAATAAAACAAATTACCGAATGTACTGTTTATGAGGAAGATGTAGCTCAGACTCTTTTAGAAAAAATTGTTCAAACTAGGGATAAGAAAGAGAAAGATGAAAGGGATAGAATTGAGAGAGAGAAAAAGGATAAACAACTCTCTTTTGAACTTGCTATGCGCACGAGCACGAATGGGGGGACAGCAAATTCTTCCACTAGAGTAATTCAAACAAGTATCCACAATTTGATTCCTCCCAAACTGATATTTGTCTCTACTTAGTCATGTTCGAACGGCAAGTTAGACGCGCGGGCATTGAGGAAAGTGATTGGGTATCACATTTGATTCTATTATTGCCCTTAGAAATAGCCCAGCTAATAGCGCGTGAATCAGATGAGGACGCTGAAAATTATTCTTTTGTTAAAAATTTGCTTTTAAAGCGGTTTAAGTTAAGTACCGAAAGCTTCCGAAAAAAATTCGTTCGGCGCCAAAAACGTGACGACAGTACCTGGAAAGACTGTTTTTGAGCTCCGAAACTATCTAAATGAATGGATTAACAGTCTAGAGGTTAATGATTTTGAAAATTTAAAAGACCTTATGATTACGGATCAAATGAAAAAAAGAGCCCCATCGGAAGCAAAAGAACACTTCCTAGATGATTGGTCGTCAATTAAAAGCTCCTCGAAGTTAGCAGACATGCTTGACAACTATGATGAAGTGAGAAAATTTAGAAATCCAAACTCGGAAAAAAAGAAAGACAAGAATAATTTGCCTAAAAAGACGGATCTCAAAAACGAAAGCAATAAACCCCAAAACAGATTCCCTTCTGATAGGGTAAGCAGCAGTTTTGAGAGGCGAAGACCCCTGCGGTGCTTTGGGTGTAGCAGCGAGACACATTTGTGGCCGACTTGTCCTAAGAATAAAAAGAATAGTGAATTCCCCGTGGCGGAAGAGGTAGTCAATTTGCGTGAAAAATCTCGCTGGAGAAGAGCTATTAGCTCCATTCATTACTGAGGGAACTGCGAATTCTTTTCCTATTCGTATTCTTCGGGACAGTGGTAGCTCTATTGACTTGGTTTGCAGAAAATATGTAAACCATAGCGATTTTACCGGGGAGAATGTTTGGTTACAAACCCCTTTAGATAAAAATAAAGTTTGTTTACCCCTTGCCAGTGTTTACTTAGAAGGTAAATTTGGGAAAGTGAAAACTAAGGCGGCAGTCATAAGTGACGAATTAGATCAAGGGAGATACTTATTAAGAAATAGAACTGCGCTTTTGGTAGGGGACAGCTTCGAAAATTATTGCTCGAACGAAGATGCTTTAGATGCTGTAAAAGCGCGTGCTCAGGCTCGCGAAAAACAAAAAAAGTTTAGAAGGAAAATATCCTTCTGAGAAGTGTAAGGTTTCTTTGGACAATACTCCAATTTTTTCCATAACGCCTTTGGAAAATGTAGAAATTCCGGAAGTCGATATAAATGAGCCAGAATTATGGTTAGCCAGGATAAGTCCTGAGAATTCAAATCAGCGCAGAGGGAGTGCCCCACTCTTAAGCCCCTCTTTGAGTTAACGGGGGAAAATACGGGTCTAAAGGGAAAGGACTATTATTGTCTTGAAAATGGAATACTGTTTAAGTTTCAGGAGGATCACATGGGTAACACTAGAAAATTAGCGGTTGTCCCGGAAAGTTTGAGAAGTAAAATACTTACTCTTTGTCAGGAGGGTACCTCTACACATGATGGAGTGACAAAGTCTAGGGAAAATTTGAGTAAAAATTTTTTCTGGCCTGGTTGCCATAAGCAAATGGAGAAGTTTATCCAAACTAGACATGAATGTCAGATAGCTGGGAAGTCAACTGATAAGAAGAAAGCGCTTTGAAACTAGTTTCAGTTATTCAAGAGGTATTTTTTGGAATCAAGTTTGATGCAAGGCAATGGCGCCGATTTCTTTATTTTTGTTCTTACTTTTTGAGGAGCAAAAAGAAAAAATGAAAGAAAATTCGACTTAAAGAGTTATCCTAGCATGGAAAACTTTGATGATAGTCATAAAATAATGTTCCACTTATTAAAGTTTCACTGTAGTTGCAAAATTTTTAAAATTTTGGTTTTGTGTATGTACAAGTTTTACTTAATGTATTAAGTATGTATTCATTTGTGACTGAATGTCTTCGTCATTTGAAAAATGATTGATTAATGATGTTTCAGGGTTTTTTTAATTTTAAATTGGTTGAAAATTATTTTAGTGACATTACTAAAAATCTGAAATGTGTTAACTGTGCATTTTTAAAGCAACTGCACTGGTCACGATATTATGCTATACATCTTAGATGTCTTGAAATTTTAATTCAAACTAAAATTTTGAAACTTTAAATGAGTTAAGACAAGACAAGCTGTTTATTTTTGTATCACAACCAACTTATAGGAAAGAAATACTTGATGTTTTGATATGAATTTGTATTACGTATTATTGATTAATTTCTTAATGGATTTGAAAGTTCTAAAGGGTGGGAGGAGTTGTGGCATAGTACGCTTTCTGTCAACGGATGCCACTGTTTCCCATACTTTTTACTCATTCCCACGCTTCGAAGCCAGCTGCATCGAATTCTTTCAAATCCATAAAATACTATGTTCCAGCCCCAAGCTGACCTTTGGCCGTTTTGGCTCAAGTTTAACATTCCGTTCCCAGGATGGCCACCTGCATCCATGGATTATCTGCATCCTTGGGAAAGGAGAGAGAGAGAATCCCCGTTTGTTTTCCAAGAAAAAGGGGAGATGAATTTTGCGGGGCTGGGGCGCGACTGACTCGGAAACGAGGAGAACGATCAAAAACTTTGGAGAGGTCAGTCATGCTTTCTGACTCTCCAGAAATCTGTCTAACTACGGATCAATAGTGTATTTCTAAATCTTGTAAAGAGCTGTGTAAATAAAAAAATTTAAGTTTACCCCTGCTAACTACTTGCTTTCCACTCAGCATGCCACACATACTACCAACACGCCACAACAGCATCGTTTCACGACTTTGGAGACAATTTCAAACTACAGGAACAGCTATCCGGCGGTTCAGTAGTGGTCGTCCACGAGGAACCACACCCTCAAATGACCGGTCTATTGTCTTACAATCCAGAAGAAACAGGCGGCAGACAGCGGGAGAAATCGCTAGACACACGACACAGGCGACTGAACGAGACGGTGATCGATATCGCGCTTTAACGTATCCAGAAGACTGTACGGTGGTGGTCTGTTTGCACGACGCCCTATACGGTGTGTACCTCTAACGCCTGCCCATCGGAGAAGGCGTTCTCTGTGGTGCCTGGAACACCGGAATTGGAGAGACAATGAATGGGGACGAGTACTCTTTACAGATGAGAGCAGATTCAGTCTGAGTAGCGATTCTCATCGCATACTCATCTGAAGAGAGCGGGGAAGCTGCAATCATCCTTTGAACATCATTTAAAGGGACATGTATGGAGGTCGCGGTGTTCTCGTTTGGGGAGGCATCATGCTTGGCAGTCGTACAGACCTTTACATCTTCGACGCAGGTTCAGTCAACTGGACCCGTTATTGTAACGAGTTTCTTCTTCCATATGTGCGTCTTATAAGGCGCTATGGGTCTGCAGTTCCTTTTCATGGACGACAATGCACCATGTCATCGCACAGTAGCTGCCGAACAGCTCTTCGAGAGTGAGTATATTGAACGTATGGATTGGCCGGCACGATCTCCGGATCTCAATCCCATCGAGCATGTATGGGATCTTCTAGGCAGACGCTTGGCAGCTCGTACCTTACCACCAGTAACGATTCGGGAGCTTCGATTGTTGCTGCAAGACGAATGGGCAGCAATGCCTCAACAACTCATTGACACCCTCATTCTCAGCATGGGCAGACGCTGTGAAACCTGCCTAGCAGTCGGGGGAGATCATATCCCCTACTAAAGACCGGATGTTTCTTGCTGGACACTCATCACGGGGATGTTTCGGCCTTCAGTCGCATTGCGCTCCATGCTACTTTTTTAATAAAGCTTCTTTTCATCTCTCTAATTTCTCTTTTAGTAAGTATTGCTTACATTACACATGTCCTTACGTATTGGGGATCTTACGGTATTAAATGTGTTGATTTGGAAAGCTTTTGTACAAAGTTATATTGAAAGAAACCGTCTCGTCCTTAATGTTTGCACACCAGTGTACGACAAATGAAATTATTTACTTAGATAAGTAACTATCTTCAGTTATGAGAACAAAAACAAATGTTTTAGAAATAAGGAAACAAAACCCAATAGAAAAATCCTACAAAATCAATTTATCTACCTGAATTTTGAAAAAAAAAAAAAAAAAAAACGCATTCAAAACAGTTCGCTTACTACAATAGTCCCACAATAAATACAGTCCACAACTGTCCTGCTCCCTCGAGTTAACTTACTTCGCCATCTATTAGGAATTCATAGAACTAAACAATTAAGGAAATATTTAATCTTCATTTACAAATCTTTCAGGAATGCGCTCGGACAGGATAAAATGTTATAAAATGTTGAGTTATAAATAGTGTAACAACTAACACGACTTTCTTACACACACATATATAATTGTGTAATTGGGACAAACACGGGTCACATTTATATGCTCCAGTTGATATGCGCAGTGAAGACAGCGCGACGGAGAGATTAAATGACAATTATTTTCTTGTTGAAGAATTGTTTTAGCCTTTGGTTCATAGATGAGGTCTATAAAACGAAAGGAAATAGTAATAAACAGAAAAATTAAAAATACTCGTTGGGATAGAAATAGAATTACATTCAGAAATTAAACTGAATTATTTTATTTACAAAAGCAAATATATATGTTTTATTTACAAAAACAATATATATATTTTACCCAGAAAGTTTGTACTTTAACGACTTACTAATGGTTTCTTGAAACCATCCCCCCCCCCCCCGTAATCGGATGTATCAGAGAAAATAAAGAAATTTTCCTTCTATAACTGATTTAACTCACTGCACCTATGCGCATGATTCATTGATTCATAATCTCTAAGCAAAGATTATTTCATGTGATCAGTTTAACTTAATGGTGAATTAAGACCCCGTCATGGTGTCTTTAAACATTTTAGAAAATCGCTTTATACACAATTTATGACTTAATGTACGGAACAGATGTCATTTTCCTCAGAAGTGATTTAAAATGAGTTTCGGATTCTTTGTTCATTGATGCAAAAATAATGCCTCAATATTTTGTTTCTTTTAACTTTAGATTAAAAGACTGTTTCTTCCTTCCAGATTTCAAACAATCCAAAAGAGACTTAGAATAGCGTCAGAGCATTTACCTAACCTAAACAATTTACCAAATAAACGAATGCGTTATAGGATGAAATAATGTTGAATTTTAAATTTTTCAACTTTAAAGAAATAAGAGATGAATAAGACTTTGATCTGCTTGTCTTGAAAAAATAATGCTTAATTTTCAAAAAAAAAACAAAAAAAAAAAAACGATAAAGTATTATGTTAACGTCATAATTTTCAAATGTTCCCAGCATGCATTAGTTAAAAAGAGTGATAACAAAATCTCATTTGAAGTGAACAGTTTTGGTATACATCTAAGCATAAAACAACTCTTATTTTGAAGGTGATCGAAATTTTCAAAATTTAAGGGCTCTTTAACTACTTTTAACTGTAGGAATTTCAAAGCAAAATTGTAACACCGAAAGTCATAGATGCATAAGTGCCAAGATCAAACTGTTCAAGACAACTTGTGCTCATGGAAGGCGAAACTCTGCCCTGTTTTTCTGCTTAAGATGGAAAAAATAGCACTGGTAGGAGCTAATGTAAAGATATATTCGTAATTTCTTTTTTTTTTTTAATGTACAGTAAACTCCCGATTATTTGCGACTCAAACAACACCCAGGAATATGTATTTTCACAGTAAAAAACAAACACCTGGCTGTTGTTGTTGTTTTTTTTTTTTTGTCGAAAATTTGAAAATTTTAAGCCAGTTGTTTTTGTTTTATTTATTATTTTATTTTTCGTGCTTTCTTGATCGTGCATGCAGTTGTTCTTTATTGATGCTAAGTTGTGTTGTAAAAAAAAAAAAAAAAAAATACAAAACATGTTTACTGTACTGCATATATTTTCACTATTTGTAGAAAGTATTGTGCATCATTACAGCTAAGTTTTTGGGGAAGGACAATTTTTACCTTATTTGTCCCTCATTTTGGCCATTTTGCAATTTATCAGCGATTTTTATTATCCGCGGCACTTTCGCCATCCCCGCAGATAATCGGGAGTTTACTGCAGTTATACTTACAATTTGAAGTCATACCCTTTGCTTTTAGCTTTTAGCAACCGTATTTGCAAAGCCGAACTGGAACAGGGCCCACACAGCAACATCAATTTAACAAGGCACATCAAAATGTTAGTTTAGCCGTGTTCTAAGAACATGCACACGTAAATGAGAAAGCTGGTTAATTAGCAGAAAAAGCAGATTTGACTCCTAACTACCCGAAGAATATCACAGCGCCACTACATAAATTTTTCTTTAAAAAGAGCCTATCCCAGAAGCTTTTTCTGCATTGGAAGTAAATTTGAGACCCAACGACCACAGGTTAAAAACTTTTTGTAATTTTGTCCAAAACTATATTTATGCCTATCTGCAAGACTCTTCAAGAGGCTCAACTCTTGCGCACCCTCGGACGTTTCCCCTCTTACTTGCAAAATCTCTAGTTGTGTGCTCTCCCCACTATGTATCCGTGGTTAACACGAAACTCCATGCCACCAGACATTCAGCTGCCCACTACCATCATGTTCCCATGCAAGATTTAACAGAAAATCTAAGCCTACAGGGTATGATTGAAAATTAACTGAACTTTTGCCACAGCGCGGTTTCCAGGCGTCAAAAAAGAATGAGTTTTGGCGGATGTGCGTCTGATCTTGCTCTTTCAGGCCCAACATGAGACGTTGTGCTGCAAGCAGCGGTTGAAAAAATATTGCAATACGCGCGAAGGTTATTTTTGCAGTCGGTTACATTTTACGAGTGGTGAAAATGCAACGAACGAGATTGTTTAGCGTTACGCAATCAAGTTTTGCATGAAACTAAAAATAATCTTCACTCACACCTATTACTTGTTTAAGGCCTTCGGAAATAGTGTTCTGCCCCGGACACAAATTTATGAATCGCACGACGCGTTCAAAGACGGCGGGAGGACGCCGAAGACGAACAACGCGCAGGGAGGCCTTCGACTTCAAAACGTAACGAAAAAGGCGACATGGTTCGTGAATTCTTGAACATCGACAGGCGGACAAGCATCCGGGAGGTGAGAAAAAAGTTAAATCTAACTCACTACAGCGTTCAAAAAATTATGACCGAAGAATCGAGCATGCGTAGGTGTGCGCGAAACTGATTCTCAAGGTTTTGGCCTCTGAGCAAAAGGAAACATGTTTGCAAAAGGGTCGTGAAGTGCTGGAATCCCAGACATGTCTCTCCTAGACTTCTTTTTGCTCCGACTCATCAAAAGAAATCTGAAGGAAAGGAGATTTCAGACGATAGCGGACATTCAAAAAAGTCTAATCGACAACATAAATGCCCAACCGGAAGATGCGTTTAAAAAATGCTTTAAACAGTGGAAGGACCACTACCGCCGGTGTATAGAAGCCCAAGGGACTTATTTCAAAGAATATTGGGTGCATTTGTCAAAAAGTTTACCAAAATCGTTGTTCAAGCAAAAGTTCGGTTATTTTTCAATCGCACTCTGCATGTGGACCATCATAAACTTGTTCTCGCTCTCAAACGCAAGATAAAATATCCGGAAATGAACTTACCAACATCAAAAAGAGATGACTTCGTCCCTCCAGATTAGCACTCATAATGACAAGCAACTAGCATCAAATTGTTTGAAATTTTCCTTTTTGCGTTTTTGTTCGTATCATGTCCTTTTCGAATATTTTTAACCCCGTCTTCCCTCTGTCACTACGTTTGGTTAAACCATTATCAGAGAAGATATGGCTCTTAATGACTGGGGGGGGGGTTAACTAAATGAGTAAATATATCATTAGCTTATTAGTAATTCAATTGCGTACTTTTTTGAATGCATGTGTTAGAATATTATGCAATCTATGCACATATAAATGGTTGGATTTGAGTACGTGTGTGTGTGTGTTAGTTATGCAAACCCCCACTTTACGTCGTATCTTTGCCGAGTTTGGCACAATAGGTCCTACGATGCTCAAGAACTTACACCAGTTTGGCAAAGTGGGCCTTTGAAGTTTAGGAATTCTCATAGATGGTTTGCCTCCCTCGTCCACTTTGTGGAATGCGACGATTTAAAAACTATGCCTGGATTCTTGAGCTTAAAAAAATGATGAAAAGAGGTTTGAATTTAAATTCTGAGTCATAAAATTGCTCTTCTCTTCATGCAGATGTTAAATTATAGCTTATAAAATCAGCTTACATAGCTGTAATATGTAAGCTGTAATCAATCCTAGTATGTTAAGCAATCAATTTCAGTACATAAAGTTTCAATCTAGTTTATTTTCCCAAAAAACTGAACGTTTGAATAAGCAAATTCATCTGTATGTTTTGAAAATGTTATTAAAAAAGTGCACCTAAGGACCACAATAAAAAATAAAACATTGCGATAACAGAATAGTCGAGGATTAGTAGAGTTGAGATATAAATGTATTTTCCGAATCTGTGACGGATAAAAAAAGCCGCTGACTAGCGCTCGGTATCTAAACAAGGAATATTTTAAGAAATATTTTTAAAAACGTGATCTAAAAAAGGTACGTGTGATTTTAAAAGCGTTGCAGTAAATAATTTAAAATAATGAAGCTAAAAAAATAAAATAAAAAAAAGCTTTATCGAAAACCAATGCATGATGCAAAGTATACAGTTTCAAAATGTTATAAAATATACAGTCCGTAATTAGTTAAAATTTCTATAGTTTATTATGTGATTGGTTAAAACATGCTTTGCTTTTAACTTACCTAGCAGAATAGATGGTTATATTAATTTTAAAAAAAGGCGTTTAAGTACAAAAGAGAAGAGCTCCAGATCATTATCTGGGAAAAGAAAAAGGAATTCTAAAATTGCTATTTCAACATAATTTATTTAATAAAATTTAGTTTTTAAATTAACTTCGAGATGGCGGCATTCTTCCGAATATTTTTGAAAGGAATGTCATAATAAGCAATTATACATTTTTAAAAAATGGAAAGATTAAGTTGCTAAGAAGAAAATAATCGGATTTCATATTTAAATGCTAATTCTTTGAAGAGAAAAACGTTCTTATTTTAAAGAATTATACTCATTTTTTAAAACTATTTTTAGTTGAGTCATAAAATGGTTGTTTATTTTTAAGTTATTGAAGAGAAGTTGTTTTTCCTACTTATATTTCCTAAATTATCTTAAAATTTTCTCTTTCACTTCTCAGTATTTTGTTAAAGGAAAATGATATGTCATGCTGAAAATTGTTTTTATGTATTGTTCAAAAATACTGATATTTTAATCAACAATTCTCAATCAATCGGATTACTATTAGAAACTCCTGGGAAAACATTTTATGTAATTGTGATTACTATAACCCAATGTTAGTACGCTGTAACAGAATGGTAGTTGTTGCGTGAAAAGCTTACTACTTCTCAGAGCGAATTCTATTAAAAATTTAAATATGCAAGTGATATACATTGCATTTATGTTTCCTTAATTATCTGCCACGATTTTTTTCTACAAAAAGTAAATTTTGAAACAAAAACAAATGCTAGAACATTTTGTTTAAAAAAAAAATATTTTTCTAGATACTTAGCACCATGTTCGTATGGAATTCGGTTCAAGTTCTCGGACACTTTATCAAATACGTAGTTCAAGAGACAGAAAAACATAATTTAAGTCAAGATTTTTTCCCCATCTTTTATTGTGGTGCCATTAACAAGATAGTTAGTGCTGAAAACTTCTCAAATACTTTTAAAAAAAACGCTTCTGAGAGAAAAAATCGTTTAAGAGGGGAAAATTCTCACATACGATATAACTTTCATGTGTCTTATGTGTTACTACTTTCATATTCTTATAATTTGTATTTTTATTAAGAGTCTTTCTTTTGAACGAGAAGAATATTCTTCTCTCTTTTCCGAACTTACAGCAGAATAAAAGTACTGCACTAATTTATGTTCAACTACGGTAGGTCTATCGTAATGAGCGTTGTTTTTGGGTAAGTTATTTTCAGCAGTATAAATAAGTGCCAGTCATTATTCTTTCTCTCTGGACTTTCCATTAACTGTGCATTATTTCTAAACACTTATCTTAACTGAAGACCTACACTTCAGCGGAAGACAGTGATATTTTTTCTTATAAAATAATGATAATATTATAAAACAAACGCGGAACACTGTGTAAAAAAAAAAAAAAAAAAACACCGTTCTACTGAACGGTGTTATTTTTTAGGGCTTCATTTTAAATAGTAAAGGTACTAGTCGATCCGTGCGGAACTCCGCACTGTACTTCGAATCGTGTCATAAGGCATTTCGCTCTTTAAAAATTTCAAAGAAAGAATATTATGAAGAAAAACCGAAAAAAGTAAACGTAAGAAAGTAAGCGCACAAGAGAAGGTATGTAATTTGAAGACATCAGTAACAAAACCTTGTTAAATACAACGTTGTGATAATTTGATCATCGCTCCCCTTTTAGTTGTACGTATTTTCAATGCTAATATAAATATAATTAAAAGTGTGGCTGAGTGACACGTGAAAAATCAGTAATTTTGCATGCGAAAAAACAGGTTGTGGCAAATACAGTCCTGCCCATGTAAGCATCTGATGGAAAAAAAAAGAAACATAAAGAGATATTTAGTGGCACGGATTCGAACTGGCGCCATTCTGATTAACAGTACGACGCTCCAACAAACCTAGCAACTGTGCCTTCCTTTTCGAATGCTATTCATTGAAGGAATGCGTAATAAAACACAGTAAAAAAAGTTTTTCACCGAAAAAAATATAATAAGATCATGCGTCTATGTTTTGTCATTAGCCAGCATGATGCGATTTAAAATTATTCGTAAAACGTGGAATTTGATTAAAGAATGAGGAAGATCTCACGTAGCGATTGAAACAAACATTCTAGAGAAGTAATAAATTCGGTTGAAAAAATAAGTGTTTTTATTTTTTAATATTCAACAATTTCCCATAGCAGGCTTCTTTAACCTGTACGGCTTAAAAGCCCGCACTTGTTTTTCTTTTAATCGAACACTTAAAACTCAAAACCAAAACCAGTTGAACTGAGTCCGTTTTTTAAGTGTAATTTTTCGAACGTAGACAAAATGTTTTTTTTTTTTTTTTCAGCCGAAAGCAGAGGAGTAAAAAATGATTTCTTACTAGTGAAGTTGATAATAATTTCAATGTTTTATATCGTATTCGAATAAATCATTAAAGACTTACTGGTTGAAACTCGTAGTTTTAATTTGGCGTAGTATTTTTTCATTTGTACAAAAGTTCGAACACTGCTATTAGAAAAATCTGCATTTCAGCATACAATGAAAATGTTTTTCTGCACAAAAAGGCTTCCCTTGAGGTATATCTAACACTTTTTTTTATGCTTACATTATGTTCAGTGGTCTGGACGGAGTCAAAGCTTTTAAAAAAAAGGGAAGAACACCCTTCGATTACCAGTCAACTTATCTGAATGATAACTGTAGCTTGCATAAATTAGTCGAAACACAAAATAGCATTCCCACTGTATTTATTTTATTACGTGTGTTATCTGTTGTATGTTATGAGTATATGTAATGCGTAATATTACTGTAAATTTGCTATTATGTCGGACAGCCCGAACTGCCTCGAAGTTCAGACAGTTTATAGCCGAACGCTCTACCGAAAAAAAAAAAAACCCACAGTTAAATTTTTTTTCGTGCCGAGAAGTGTTTTTATTTGTAAATATTTTTACAATTTGTTATCACAGGCTGTTTGAACCGTTATGACTTAGATGGCAGCACGTGTTCATCATTTAACAGCACGGTTAAAATGCAAAATAATTTGAACTAAGTTCTTTCTTAAGCGTAGCTTTTCAAATGTAGTAAAAATGTGATACGCTATTTGTTTTTTTGCAAAAAGAAGATACCCTTTAAATTGAAGTAGTATTTTTTTTTTATTTGTACAAAGAGTCAAAAACTCATTAGAAGAATCTATATTTCAACATACGATTTATTATATTTTACTGAACAAAAAACAATTCCAATGTAGTCTGAAATTGTAAACCTGATACTTATATTTTCGCTTACATTATGCTTTAATTTTCTTCCCGGAGCCAAAGCTTAAAAAAAAAAAAAAAAAACCTTACAATTCAGTATCAATTTAGCTCCGTGTTGCATCAAGTTTTCATAACAGCTAAGAGCGTTTCTTCCTCATGTATTCCCTCATATTTGTTATTCATTGTTCATGTACTGCGCGATATTTTTCTAATTTTTTGATGCAGATTGTCCGGACATGGGCCCGAACACGCATTCTCCTGGTCACCAGTCGAACGCTCTGCCGATCAAGCTATTCAGCTCTGTCGGTAACAGTGCAAGTTAAAGTTATAAATTTAACCGAAAACCTCATTCTGGTTCTTTAAAACAGGTTTTTTTGCCCGAAAAAACAATTTTTAGACCGTGGGTCTATTTTTCGTCAGTAGCCTGCACGATAAGCTTTAAAATAAGGTGTAAATCAAAGAAATCGATCAAGAATGGAGGAAAATCTCGCGTAGAAACCAAAAACAGGCTACAGAAATAATATATCAGGATTCGAGGAAAAACATCCTTCAAATATTGGTGTATAATATTGTGCATTTGTAAATTTCTTCATTTATACTTTTCCCGTGGCAACGCCTCTGGAATTGTTGTTTTATGCTGCGATTTGTGGACGAGGCGAGGAAAAATTGTAATACTGCGGCGGCATAATGTATAACCAAGTAAAATTAAACCAATAAAACAAGTAAAAGTAAGATCGTTTCAACCTCAGCCATTTTTCGCTTTAATTAATACAGTCCACTTACCAGCGACCAACAATTGGACTAAATTCCCCCCCCCGAAGAATGTTAAGTTGTTTTTTCTGCTCGAATGCACATGCATAAGTACCTGAGAACGTATAGACGCTCGAAATATCCATTTTGACCATCCCAGAGTTAATTACCAAGCGTTTTCTCATGACGTCTTTACATAATGTCCGTATGTATGTGTGTATGCATCTCGCTGACTACAATACGATATGCCGTAGAATGTTAAAACTTCGCACAGGGATTCTGAGTGTAGTCTAGTTGTGCCCCCCCCCCTTCTTTTGGTTGCATTTAGATGTTCGAAAAGGAGTCTGAAACACCTTTTTGGGAAAAAATCAATGCTGATTTAATTTTTAAAGCAGAAGATTTTATAACCTGGAGACAAATTTAACGAAAAAAAAAAATATTTTTGGAATCTGTCTTCAGTTTCGCGTTATTGGTCATAGTTAGAGAGTTAACCATTAAATCGCGTTAAAAGCGCCAATATTGGGAAAATTAATCTCTGTAAAATGCTGTTTTGCTTCGGTTTACAATTACTAGGGGTGAAATTATTTAAAAAAATGTTTTTGGAATCTGGCTTCAGTTTAGCGTTATTAGTCATAGTTAGAGAGTTAACCATTAAATCGCGTTAAAAGTGCCAATATTGCAAAAATTAATCACTGTAAAACGCTTTTTTGCTTCGGTTTACAATAACTAGGGGTGAAATGATTTAAAGTTTCATGCGAGGGGCCTTTATCAGTAGGATTTACTTTTCAAGTACAAAAATATTTGTTCAACTCTTGTGGAACGCTGTGGTTGTATAACTGAGAAATAAATTAATTCTTATAGCAAGAAAAAAGCTCACGATTTTGCTATTAAATATTTTTTACATAAAATAATTACTTCACGTAATTTTACCAGAATTTTTCATTATATTTTTTAATGACATGTATGTACTTATTTATGATTTAAAATAATTATTTAAAATTAAAATTCAATTTTCGCTTAGATACTTTTTAAACTTGAACTATTTTCAGCTACCAAAAAAAAACAATAAATTTGAGTCTTAAGATCCTTTTAGCATCTACAGTTTTTCAGTGTCGTATTCTGCCATGGAATAGTAAAAGGAAGTATCTTCAGAAATGAGTTTTTGAGATATTTGAAGAACGTATTTTGGATTTCATACTAAAAACATGGAAATATTTGAACTATATGCTTTTTCTTTTCTTTTTCTTTTCTGTGCTTTATCTTCAGCAGAAACTAAAGAAACAAAAATGTACATTGAAGCTAAAGTACTACATCTGATGACAAAACTGAAAAAAAAGGAAAAGTAATAAGTTTTAGTCACTGCGCGTAAGCTGCTTGCAACAGTTTTTTCGCTTTATGGTGCAGCTTAATAAATGCTTTCAAAACTTTTTATAGCGTGTTTATGATTTCTTTGGCTTTTATAATCCCACTATTTTGAGGAAAAATCCCTAACTTTCATCGACTGAATGTTGAAGTATCTATAAATATATTTTTATTTTCAGTCATGATATAAGCCAAAAGGACTTAGAAAGATGACAAATAAAACGGCAGCTTAAAAACACGAGCATGTCGTTAGTCGCCACCTTTAAAAGTTTAGTTAAACATTAGGCAGTGTCGTAGGGTAGGGGGGAAAAGGGAGCACTTGCCCCTGGCGGCACTTTGCTAAAGTGGCAATTTCTGTAACACTACATTAACACCGAAAGGCTTTTTTTACTTCCTTTTACAAAAAAGGAAGTATTGTATTCGCGAAAGAATTTTCACTTGAAAATCGGCCTTAATTTCCATTTTTCACACCAGCGAATGAATGTTGAGTTTTGGTTTTTTTTTTTTCTACCCGACCACACGTGGATATATGCCTAGAAACGTTCAGACATCCGAAATATCCATTTTGACGAACCCCGAGTTAATTACAACGAATTTTCTCGTGACATCTGTATGTACGTATGTATGTGCATATGTATCTCGCATAACTCAAAAACGGTATGATCTAGAAAGCTGAAATTTGGTACGTAGACTGGAAGTGGGGTCTAGTTGTGTGCCTTCTCTTTTGGCTGCATTCGGATGTTTCTAAGTGGGTCTTTTGCCCCTTTTTTGGGGGAAATCATTGTTAATTTCGATGTAAACTAAAGTGGTGTTATAATTTGTCGGACACTTGGCGATATATCGCCAGTCTTTTTGTCGCCTAAGTTTTGTCGCCAACTTGGCGAAAAATTTGGCGTTTTTTTTAAATTTGGTTTCAATTTGGCCTATGTTGGTGATATTTAGAGAGTAAACAATTGAATCACATAAAGTTGCCAATAATGTGGAAATGACATTAAATTGGAGTTAAAGGAAGTCATGTGATGCACACATCAGCTTTTTAATTAAGACGGCGTTTTGCCAGGGATGTATCACTAAATCAAAATCCCATTTTTTTTTTCATTTACTCTTCAGTTCCAACTTGTCTCAGGAATTCTTTCTCATTGAGGGACGAGCACGAAATGCTGGATAATGATATGCTTGCGGACCGTTAACACTAGCACTGACATAGAAAGCCGAGAAGAGAGAGGATAATCTCGTTGAAGAAGATTGTAAATCACAAAGATCGACAAGCAGGCAGGAGCGGACTGGGTCTCCCAAGGGAGCGCCGACCTTAGCTACCAAAGTGCACGAAAGAACTGAGGTTCAAAGGCGCAAAGGTTTTAAAGGTGCAAAAGTAAACGAAAGCGCACAGGTTTGAGGGCGTGAAAAAACGAAGCAGCACAGGTTCAAGGACGCCAAAAATAAATAAAGTAAACGAAGACATTCACGTTTGACGGCGTGAAAAAACGGAGGCGCACAGGTTCAAGGGCGCCAAAAATAAATAAATAAAGTAAACAAATTTGCACAGATTTGAGGGAGCAAAAAAAAAAAAAAGAAAAAGAAAAAAAACGAAGGCACATAGAGGACGTTCGATGGCGCATCGGCCCACGGGTCAGTCCGCTCCTGCAAACAGTCACTGAGCAGGACTAAAAAACCTTATGCGCCCTGTTTTTTTTTTTTTTTCACCTTTGTTCCTGTGCTCCTTTTTTTCTTCTTCTTTTTGCGCTCTCAAACCTGAGCACTTTATCATCGGCTATTATTTATATGAGGATTTCTTCAGTCTGGAATAGTGACCAAACTGACTAGTATATTGCATGTAGTTCTGCCTTAGCCCTGGCTTCGGGTTAGTAATTTACTGATAAAAAACTACTCCATAATTAAATTGGTTCTTTCAAAAATAATATTTTCTGAAGCTGCAATAACTTTACTTCAATTATTGTTTTAACCTGTTTATTTATGATTTTACTTAGCATTTGGGTTGAAAATTATCTTTTTTATATTACTTCGAATAGGTTAAGAAAATGTGATTTGTTTACTGATTTAATAATTTTAGTTTTGAAGATTTTTTTTACAATCAATCTCGAAAATTCAAATTTCAGCAATAATTGGGTTGTTTCCCATTTATTATTTTTGAAATTTTCTTAAAGATCATGGTTGAAAACATGGGGTGAGTTAATTTGTTTTTTTCGTTATTTTGAATTATTTTCTCTCTTAAAACCATTATCTTAGAAGACGTTCAGACGTTGTTTTCATTTTTGCTGCTAACGTCACAAGTGAGCAAGTCGCTAGGGTAAAAAGAAAAAAATTCAGGGCATTGTCAAACTTCGCTAAACGAATAATCATTTAACTAATTGCTCGAAGTGAGAAATTACTAAAAGGCGATAGATCGACTGCAAAGACAACCACGCGCTCTGATTCAAGAATACTTTTCTCACTTGTAACGTCGCACGATAAGACATTATGTTTTAAGAGTCTGACTTTTTATAAAAATAATTTAAAATTAAATCTTGGGAACGTAAAAGAATTTCCGAGCTCCATGTTTTTTTTTTCCTTTTTTTTTTTTTTGCTTATTCTCTCAATTTTAGTGACTAAAAGTAGTACTTTGACTGAAGGAAACAAATCATTTTAAGAAACCATTTGTTACCGTAGCAGTATGATTTGACTTTGATTTTACCTACATACAAATTTGTGATGTTTTTTTTTTTTTTTTTGCATAAAAAGCAACGATAAGTAAATATCTGTTTTCTTGAAGTGAACATGTTATATTAATATTGTATGGAATCACATTTTTAAAAGAAAAATCAATACATATCCCACTTATGCTTTATTCACGTAACTTCATATTTTATTTAAATCTTTCAGCCGTTGCTTCTAAGCCTATTTTTTGTACAGATAACTTAAATTTAATAGAATTCGAGAATGCTCGGTTATAGGAGAGGGTGGCCCAAAGCGTGTAGGTTTTTGTATCCCCCCTCCCCATGGTGTATATTTTTATTTACATATATATACACCACATTACACATTAGGGTGGAACGAAAAAAAACAAAGTTTTTATTTTCGAATCGTAATAGTTTGGAAAAGTTGCGATTGGTGAAGACTTACAAAACAAAACAAAAATTTTAAAAATTGGATAATATCTTCCGATCCCGCAACGAGCCTGAATATTTGAAAAAAATGAAAAATTTCGAGTTTTCTTAGTGATTTTTCAAAAATTTTGTTTTAATGTTTCTTTTAAAGGCTCTAAGACGGAAAAGTTACGATCGGTAAAGCCTTCAGAAATAAAAAAAAATTGAAATCGAATAATACCTTCTAATTCGGAAACGAGCCTCGAAAAAGTTGAGAATTTCAGGGTTTTTTTCCGAATTTTTAACATTTTTGGTTCAATGTACTTTTTTAGGCTACAGAACGGAGAAGTTACGTTTAGTGAAGACTTCAAAACAAATAAAAAATGTATACATATATATATATTTCTTTTTGAAATAAAACAATATTTTCCGATCGCGCAACGAACCTACATGTTTGAAAAAATGTAAACTTTAAGCCCTCTTTCAGCTTTTTTTTATTTTAGTTTAACGATCCTCATAAATTCGGTATGGAATACTAATGGAAGAACGTTTGTTTATGAAACAAATGTGATATTTCAGTATTAGCCTGCCTGTGAAATTGTCCACATGGCCCTTTAATCCCGCGAGACTTACATTTGTTTGTGCCGCTCAGTACAGTGTATGCATCTAATACGCCCCCTTAGCGCCTCACGATCTTGAATTTATGAGCTTTTTAGTTGGCTTGTGTCTATAGGTATCTTACTTAAATGAATAAAGCAGTCGTGCTGGCATCAGTGTTTCTCAATGTTTCTAATGTGCGTGTGAAGTCGATTTGCCCTGCTAAACGTGCTTCAAACATGAATCCATCTTTGCAGAAAAGAATTACGAGAAAGTCCTTTGAGTGCCCTATATTTGGCCACCCGAGACATTTGCCAACAAATAAGCTCCCTACTTATGAAAATGTACTTCAAAGTTGCTTTCAAGAGAGATTTGAGTTAGCTAGAAAAGTCAATAACACGAAAGTGAGTTTTTCCATTGTTAAGGACATAGTGGCGCAAAAAGTTAAATGTATCTTTGATAAGGCCTCGATTCCTACATTTTCCCTGAAAAGAATTGCTCAGCTTATTGATATCTTCTACAAAAAATATCTCAATTTCATGAGATCTTACAACCGAGACAAGGATAAACCAAAGTTTAAAGAAAGGATTGATGAATTTAAAAGTGAAGCAAGGAAACTGTTTGACGTCTCTGCGTGTAAGTGCGTAATGAATGTTATTTGCATTTGTAAAAAGACCTCAAACATTTGTGAATGTCCAATTTACATGAAATGTACGTGTGAAAAATCTAAAAAGATACCGATCTCTGAACAAAGATTTCTCAATCTTCAGAGGAAACATGGCATAGGAAAAATTGGAACTTTGGACCAAAAGGAAACAAAAAGGTTGTAAAAAAGATTTCAAAGAAAAGCCTGTGCCTTAAAACGAAAAGTTACTGAGTGCGTTTCAGTCATGAAAGATGAATCTGATGTTTCAAATGAAGAACAACCAAGTTGTTCAGTCAAGAGAGAACCTGATAATGATTACAAGTCAACCGATCCAGGGAAGAAAACCCGGTGGCAGATGAGGATTAAGCTGAAAACTACGGCACTAAGTAGCGATCGTTACGGCGTATCTGATCGTGCAACTGCTGCCATAGCATCCAGTGTGCTTCAAGACGTTGGCTTAGTGACTGAAACAGATACTTCTAAAGTTGTTGATAGACAAAAAAAATAGGAGAGAAAAGAGCAAAAATAGAAAAGATCTGCAAAGTGGCATTAAACAAGACTCCGTTCGGGATATTTGTTTTGACGGAAGAAAAGATGATACTTTATATAAAGGTAAGATTGAATCAAAGCAATTTCGGTGAACAGTGAAAGAAGAGCATTATTCTGTTATCAAAGAACCTAATTCCGTTTATATTGGTCACGTGTCTCGAAACTCTGGATCAGCCAAAGACATAGTGAATAGCATTGTTCATGTCCAAATGAACAAAGAATTTCACTAGATGATTTAGCCATCGTAGGTTGCGATGGTACTAAAATCAATGCTAGGTGGAAAAGTGGCGCGATTCGTCAATTTGAAATTTATATTGGACGACCATTGCAATGGGCTATTTGTTTATTACATTTCATTGAGTTGCCTTTTCGCCATCTTTTTCGATATTTGGATGGTGGAACAACTGGCCCAAATTCGTTTTCTGGACCAATAGGAGAACAACTCAGAGGTTGCGAAAAACTGCCAGCAATAGATTTTCAAGCAATTGACTGTACAATTCCAGATGTAAACAGAAAGTGCTTGAGCAAGAATCAAAGATATCTTTTAGATATATCTCAGGCAATAAAGGGTGGCAATTGCCCAAATGATTTGTCAAATCGTGACCCCGGCCCACTCTCACATTCCAGATTTCTCGCTTGTGCAAATAGAGTCTTTAGACTGTACGTAAGTGTATCGATCCCATCAGGTGACTTAAAAGACATAGTGACTTTTATTTTGAGATGTTACATGCCGGTTTGGTTTGAAATAAAGAACCGCAAAAATTTCACAGACGGTGCCATTCATGTTTACACAACAATTCAAACCTGTTGATACTTACCTGACAATCTAAAACAAGTTGTTTACCCTGTCATTGAAAGAAACGCATTCTTTGCGCATCCCGAAAACTTACTAATGGCAATGGTGTTTGATGAAAGGAGGCACATAAGAAAACAAGCGTTTAAAAACGTCTTAAAAGCCAGGGAGTATGTTTCTAAAGGCAAAAGCATTAGAAACTTTGTCATTTCATCTCTAAATTTCGAAGCAGAAGATTACACAGAGATTATTAATTGGAACACGACAAAGCTATCTTCTCCACTTTTCTTCGAAAAGTTCCTAAAAAGACATTGAAAATCTTATTGCAACAGGCACTATACCCGACTGGGATATAAAACTATTCCCCTGCCATACGCAAACTGTCGAAAGATGTGTAAAGCTAGTGACGGAGGCTTCACTCGAAGTGTGTGGATTTAAATCAAGAGATGGCTACATAAGAGCAACATTGAAATCTAGGTCAATTATGCCCGAATTTTCCAAAAAATCTGATTATAAATTAGCTTTAACAAGTAACACTAAAAACAATAAGACTTGTATACTAGATTGTAAATTTGGTAAATATTTTATAGCTTTCTATTATTTGAAAATGTTTCATTGTTGTAAAGAATGGTAGTTTTGCATGTTTAGAAGATACCTTAAAAGTCAAGAAATAAATTAATGTTTATGTGTAATATAGGGTTTTTTAAAAGGCTTGGGGAAAAAACAAGAAGAACAATTTAATTTTTAATCACTATAAGAAAAGATGAAATTCTCCCTTTTTTTTACTTTTCATGCTTGTTCCTGGATCAGAAGGTATTATTTGATTTCAACATGTTTTTTTAAATTTCTGAAGGCTTCAGTAATCGCTACTTTTCCGTCTTAGAGTATTAAAAAGAAACGTAGGAGCAAAGTTTTTAAAAAATCGCTAAAAACACATGAAAATTTCCATTTTTTCAAATTTTTAGGCTCGTTGCGGGATCGGAAGATATTATCCGATTTTAAAAATTTTTGTTTTGTTTTGTAAGTCTTCACCAATCGCAACTTTTCTGCCCTATTACAATTCGAAAATAAAAACTTTGTTTTTTTCGTTCCACCCTATTACACATATATTAATTTACAATTTCTTGACTCGTGTGCTGACTTAGATTTTTGTCTTTCAATAAGATAAATATAACTTTAAGAAGTTATTTTTAGTATGGCATTTAATTAGTCTGTTAATTAACTCAGTTATTTCTTTATGTTTTATAAACAAATGTACTGACTTTAAATTGGATAATAACAACTGTTTTATGTTTTTTTAATAATGACAGGTAGCTAGTCAACTATTTTAAACATTTATAACTTCATATTTGATTGGCAAATGTGCCAAACCACAATTAGTTAAGCTTACCCGCCTTGGGCCCAACGGTAGGGCCAAGCAAGTTTTCACATGTTTGTTAAGTTTTATAATATATAAATTTGGGTTTGAAAAAGTACAAAAATCATTTTTTATTTTGAAGTTCAAGAACCCTGCTAGGAAATAAATCCGAAATTGTTGCGATTAAAATCCTAAAACTACAATTTTCGAGCTATCTTCGAAAACCTACCCGCTTTGAGTCACCCTCCCCTACATTTAGAAACAGATTAAAATTTATTAAATTTTTTTTTAATAAACAGATTTTTAAAATTTTGTAAGCGAATTTAGCTTCGAACAGTATTAAATGTTAGGCAAATATTTAGCTTTTTTCCATCGTTTTAATTTTGTTTTAATTGCGAAATTATCAAGTTATACTTATTTCAACAATTTTATTTTAATATTGTTAGTTGAAGCGTTTCTTGTGAATCAACTATTTCTCAAGCTACAACAAACCCAAATTCTTATAACAAATAGAAGATTAAATAAATTCTGTTAAAGCGTAACATTTATTCCTACGTCAAAATGAATTTACATAAGGCACCAAAATTCCCTTATTTGCCCTTATTTGCAAGAGCAAGAGGCAAGCATTAATTAACAAACTACATTTGATGCACTATACAAATCACACCACATAGTTCTCTGTGAGTTCAAGCAATGTGTATGCGCATTTCTCTTAGCTTCCCACTCTTCGAATGCAACGATTCATTAAATCAATGTACGGCATGCCTTATCCGATTAGATTTGTTTAATGGTAAAAGATTAGGAACCCATTTGTGGCATTAGTTCAAATCCATTTAAGAAAACAATTTATATTGACTTCAAAACATGTCATATTCGATTAATAATAGACAACGCGTGCATTGTAATCGTAAACCTGATATAGTCCGACCTTGAACAAAATGACCGTTGTCAATTATTTGAGAAAACGAGTATATTCTTTGAAATAGGTAGAAAAGGAAGAAAGGACGCTTGCCATATATTCGATCGTGAAATGTTTAGGTTGCAGCAATAACCGCACTGATTTTTCGAAAAAGGAAAAATGACAAGCTTTACATTCTTTATTTTAACCTTATTCTGGTAAAATAAGTAATTATAGGAGGCGTTGTTGTTTCTGACCAATGGCTGCTGGAGGAAGTAAAACCAAGACCCACCCACTTACGTAGGATGTGACCTGCTCAATGAGACATCTGCCTTCACCGCCAACAATATAACTGTTTTACCTCATTGCCCAATTTTTTAAACTCAAAGGTCACGTAATCAAGTTCTAGAACCAATGTTACACTTGCAAATTCCGTTCTTCACTTTCCCCTCTATATCGGATTCCTTTCACGAAAATGGAAATTTCTCAAACAAGTCTGAAACAGTTAAAGGACCAACTCTTCGCGGTCAGACTTTATCATTAGAAGATCAATAAGTACGTTTTTGCTGCAAAGCAACCATACGAAGAACAATGTAATAGATGCAAATTTATTACGTTGCAACAAATTTACTACTTGCAAGTTTTTGCAATTATTACATTGCTTTTTTACATTGTTAGTTAAGTTCTTTTTTGCTTTTCTTTTTCAACGTTGTTTGATAAAGTTAGCAGAACATGTAATTATTAATGTGCTACCAATATATTTTTTTTTTAATAGCCCATTCGTAACTAACATAAATATTAAATGAAACTTTTTAATTTCTTGCGCGATTCATGCTACAGTCTTTAACTTGCAATAACATGTGCAATGGATATCAGGTTTAGACTGCAGAAAATATATACACATTGCGTATAATAATGTTTCATTTGCCAAATTGTATTTTTTTTTTTTTTACTTTGCTACAAAAAGCTGCATTTAAATACGGCTTCCAAATTTATATTGTTGCAGCTAAAAATGGAAATCTTTAAAAAATAAATGTTACTTAGACGTATTTTTTAAAATCTTTATTCAACTCCATAATAACGTAAAATATTTGAATCCACTTAAGTTCAGAATGTAATTTTGGTGGATTTGGATCAACACAACACTATCTGTCTAACAGATTTTAGAAAAAAAAACCATCAAAGCGGATAAAAAAAAAATATTCTGTTCACTTGCTTGTAAAAATGTTCAAACAATATTTTCTGGTTTATCGGAACTGTCTCAGGGAGGGACTGCATCAGATCCGATTGTTCCCCAGATGACACTGGAAAAAATACTCAGTTCATTGCATGGGAGCTTTATTCCAGGCATGAAATCAAATCCGGCATTAAACCCTTCAGGAATATTGCACTACAACCCTCTCGTACCGAGCTGAATGTTTCAAAATTATACATTTATATGCTTTACCAGAAAAATATGACGTCTTCTTTCGGAATGTATAGCAGAAGAATATCACATGAGATTCTCTACTCATGAATAAGTATTGTTTTTCGATATTCAAAGAAGATAACATAGTTATTTTGTTTTTTCCCCCTGGTAAATGGCATATACAGTCGAGTGCCGACTTACGCGAGGGATGCGTTCCCAGAGCCCTCGCGTTAGTCGAAATTTCGCGTTGTGAAAAAGGGTACGTATGCGACTTATTGATAACTAGTGGTACCCTTACGGCTTTGCCTGTAATAGTAAAATTAAAAGGTCTTTTGATTCGCCTACATATTTACAAATAATGTATGGTGAATTTTCTCGCCAATTGGCTTGTCCCCATGTTACGGTTCCGCGTTATGATAATTTCGTATCTCGCCAATTGGTTTATGCCCATGTTACGGTTCCACGTTATGATTATGTTGTAATTTACTCGTCCATCTTATGATAATTTTGTTCATAAAATTGGAATAGATAAAGAACCACATCGAATTTTCAATAAATCGCTTCGAGGTGCACACCCCCATGCTACAAATTAACTTTGTGCCAAATTTCTTGAAAATCGGCCTAGGCGCTGTCCGCGTCACAGAGATCCTGACAGACTGACAGAGATCCGGACAGAGAGAGATCCTGACAGACAGAGATCCGGACAGAGAGAGATCCTGACAGACAGAGATCCGGACAGAGAGAGATCCTGACAGACACAGGTCCGGACACAGAGAGACTTTCAGGTTTATTATTAGTAAAAAAAATAAACAAATACTTTAACACCCTTCAGACGACTGTAAGCCATTCCTTAAGTATATGACAATGTTTTTCAAATAAAGGACTGAACTTATACTGCATTAAAGGAAAAAAAAATACTGTACAAAAAAACTTTAACAGAAAATACTTATACTGTTATGATGCACAAAATCAATGAGCAATGGGAGGGTTACACAAAGTGCTATACTGTAAGTACAGTATGAAAAAATAACAAAAACGAAATGCATAACTGTTACACTATTCTACAGCAGATAAAATTATAATTGTTGTAACCAAAAAGCTGAAGATGATGATGGTTGGTGCTGTGAAGCCCCACCGTCAATATCAATGTTTTTTTGCATATCGAGGATCTTTCCTTTTGCTTAAATTTTAACGAATTTTCTCTTAACTAGCTTAAGCTGAAACAGCGCGCTTGGATGCTAAATTAACTTTCACTTTTATAGTGGAAAATACCGAGTGGTTATTTGTTTCCACTAGCAAAGGGTTGAATCGACTAGTACGTTGTTTGAACTTCCGCACTTCAGGAATTAGGTTCATTCACGAAACCAATATTTAGTTAGCAAGTACTGAAGACGATAACTAGCCGAGCTATTCCTTAACTAAAATTTTCGTTTTGCGGGTGACGAATTCGCATTAGCTCTTAAATTCACTACTCGTGAAAAACTAACCTTATAGACATTTCGAGTCGAATCGCGTTGTAGCGCGAGTCGACTGTAGTTCATTTCAAGGCGCTTTAGATACAATTTGGACCAAGGCATTTATTGAATATTCATAGAGCCATTAGAAATTAGGACTATGTAGCTTTTGAAAGAAGTCAAATTAGTACCAAGTCTTAGAATAATTTTATCCACCACAAGTACATGGTAAAACAGAGCTATTTTTAAAACTTTGAAGTACGACATGAATCTTGGAAAAATGGGAAAATCTAAATTATTTTTAAAGTGTCAGAAACCCAAAATTTGCAAAT
Organism: Uloborus diversus; assembly: GCF_026930045.1. Classification (NCBI taxonomy): domain Eukaryota; kingdom Metazoa; phylum Arthropoda; class Arachnida; order Araneae; family Uloboridae; genus Uloborus; species Uloborus diversus. Next base: position 184,346,647 of record NC_072734.1, read on the forward strand.
ATAATCTTGATTAAGTTCATACTTAAAACTACTTCGTTCATTAGATAACATATTACTAATTTTGCTTTTGGCAGCCAATAAAAAGCTTGTCCCACCGAAAACAGAGTAAGTATAACATGTAAATATATATACCTATACCCTGGCAATATATTTTAGTTGCTTGACGAAAGAAACGCGATGGCGAATAACGCAAAGTTACAGTTTGCCCACGGATTATATAGAGTTGGCAAACGTCCAATTAAGACGAATCTATTTGAATGAGGGAAAAAAATAAAATCTTGATGCGGCGTGTTCCGCTATTTGAATGTGACTCTGCTGAATTTAGAGTCTAACATACATCTGCAAAAGCTGGCATCCCTGAAAACTAATGGATGCGCCCATTTCCGCCTGGAAACCGGATGTTTGCCTTAACATCTAATAGGTGGTCTGACTGTATGTGAATTTTTAGAACGCACTGAATGGTATGCAAATAGATATTTTTCAAGAGCAGAATCACAGCCGAGAAATTTTATATTTTGTAATTTTCTAAGCATTTATTTAACGTGTTTTCGAAAACAATTTTTCCTTGTATTTTACAGAGTATTTTTGTCTCGTTTACCGTATTATTTGCAACATAACTGTAAAACCATAAAATAATGCTGGAATGGTTATTTTTCACACGTGTTTCCCTTTTTCTACACTGCAACAATATAATATTTAGTTAGCCATCCTCAATATGCAGACGATTTAGCATCAGGTCATGAAAATGATATCAATTAATAAAATACATTGGCGATAAAACTTAATAATGTCACAATTATCATCCACTTTTTACAAAATGACGATAGACAACGTTAGTTAGAAAAAACTTTCTTTATAATGAACCATAACAAAAATTATATGCTCCATAACTTAATATTAGAGAATTATATTAATATATAATTCTTTTGCACTGGAAAAAATTTAAAAATAATCACCGAGTCATTTAGAACCGAAGGAAAATTATTAATGTTTCTGACTTCTTATACACCATGTCATAACATTCCAAGCATGATTACGATATATTTCCCTGAATACACAGCCTCAATGACTTATTATTTCTCCGAAAGAAACCTAGTATTTTCAACGTTATTAATGAACACTATCGATTTTGTGGAATAAACATTTCTTTTGCCCAGCAATGATGAATATAGTAATCATAAGCCTAATTACACAAGGAAGGGTAATTTTGCATTTATGAATAGCTTAATCTGTCATGCCTCTATTCGATAAGAACTGATTCGGATACCTCCTAACAAAAGTATATTCCTAAACAAAAGTATATTTCTGGCAGAGTTCCCGCGCTAAAAGAGAGAGAAATTAGAGCTGGTGTGAAAAATCTTTACTTGCATTGAAACTAAATACATTTTCTTAAGTTTATTTGTCTGTTTTACTAAGCAAGTAAGTGGGTGGGTAGTGATTATTTTTTACACATGAATTAATATCAAAAAAAAGAATAATAATAACAAGAAATTAAAAACAGTTTACAAAAAGATGCAAACATAGTCAAGTGTCATTAGAATAGTCATAGCATTGAGAATTTTTTTTTTTTCAACTTTTTATATCCAATGTTATATAGTGACGTTTTTGTACATTAAGTTGAAAAGTTATTTTTCGTATCTCATCTTAGTTAAAAATGTACTTAAATGTATCCATTGTGGAAGCATAATTGCGAACTGATGCAGAGGATATCAGGGTCAATGTATCACCTCACACTTTATATACAATCTGTCAGAAAATTTTTAAATGTAGGGTAACGACCTCAGTAATTGGCACTTTAAGAGTTTGTTCTTAAACTTACCTCTACTTTTATTATTTAGAAAAAAAAATATTTACTTGAAAATATTTTTGTATTAAAGTGCACATCTGTGCATCTATTTAGTTCACTAAAATCAAAAATATTTGAATTGAAATTTTTATAAAAATATATATGTAAAAAGTTCAAATCATCAGCAATTGGCAACTAATACCCTAGTGTATGACACCTTGTGATCCAGTAATTGGCACATGTTATTAGACCTGGAAAATCACATTATTTTTCACTTTTAGATTACACACAAATTTTATCATCATAAGAAACATAATAATTGTTAATTTAAGATAGGTAATTTCACATAAATTTATGTTAAATCACACACTTTTTGACGTTAAAAAAGTATTTTAGAGAAATAAAAATAGATTTGGAGTGTGGCGTGGAAAAAAATCGAGATTATTGCTGTTTCATTAGTCGGTATGAAGTTTCGATTTTACGAATTATAGCTATTTCCACAGAAAAAGGAACATTGACTAGATGATTCTAAGGGACCATAAAAAATTAACCGATTCTCTACAGTTGCAATATCTAACTGATGGCCAAACATTTTTTTTTAATTGTTTCTCTTAAAAATTTAACAGTATTCAGTAGGATTCAAGTCAATAGTAGAACCCATATAATATACTTGCTGCATAAGTATAAGAAAGCAAACTAGTGATATATTTCACAACACATAAGTGTTTATAGGCACATGTGCCAATTACTGGAGATTAGCAAAACTGAAGCAACACTAAATGGCATCCTTCGAAAATCCAAAAAAGAACAAAAATATATTTCTACCCACTCAAAGTAACACCTTTCAATTAAACAAAACTTATAACAACGAAAATTTAAAATATATTTTAAGTCAGATTTTAACGGATTAATGCGCATGCTTCCCTTAAGCCAGAGAAGAAGGCTTTTGCAACAAAAATTGCTGATTTGACACAAGCCACAATTGTTTATCTTTCCTACGCACTACTACCATTTAGTAACATGAATTGAAGTTATACTCTGAAAAGTAAATATTCAGTTGGTATATAGCCTGCTACTTTTAAAATTTTGGATACGAATCTTATTTTAAGACATTTTTGTTCGGAGTACCAATCACTGGTGATCTGCCAATTACTCGGGGTGTTACCCTATATGCACTCAGAAGAAATTGGGCTACAACCCTACAGGAATGGTGTCAAGTAAGAGACATGCAAGTAAAGAAATTTTTTTTGGCAGTGAGACAAAGGTAGGCACGCTATGCGCATAAGAGATGTACAGCTCGGGAAAAATCAAAGCGTGAATGTTTGTGAAGTCAAACTGTCGACTTGTATTGTCGCTATTGTGAATACCTACCCTATTGTAAACACCAACCATAACCCGAATACCTTTGAGAGATAACCGATGGCAATAAGATTAGATTTTGAGCGTTTTGAATACTGTTCGTTATTTATATTGTTTTTATATATTGTTGTTATATTGTTTTTATTTATTATTTTATTTATTTATTTATTTATTTATTTATTTTGTGATTAACATTTTTATGAATGCATAACACTGACGAACGTCATTGATTTATAAGATCACCCCAAAAGCCAAAAAATGATTTGTATTGTTTTTCGAAATGTAATTTGTTTGCATTCTATATTTTCAACATTTTTTGCCTGTTCTGCTTTCAAAACACGAAAAAGTAAAATGATCCAAGGGAATGCTCGAAATTTATTATTTTTGTAGACTGTTATGTATAAAATATACTTAAATCGTTACTATTTTTAATACATTTTGTTTACCAGTTTAAATGCGAAATTTAATGTTTGGATATTTCTTCTCCCCATTATCGCTTATAGCTTGTACCTCTTGTACTTAGCATGCACTAAATATATTGTTAAAAATTGTATGAAATCAAAGCAGTACGAATAAAAGTAAAAATATACTAATTTATGGAAGTAAAATTCATAGCTATTTTAGAAAATATCTACTTAGAGATTGGTCACGTAATAAGTTTTTTCTAGCATTCAACCACCTGTGTTTCTCTGCTATAATACTTTATATAAAATTTTGAAAAGGTTTGATTACATCACTTTTTTTTTAAGATTTGAAATTCCATTTCCTTTTCATATAACTATTCAACTATTCTGTAATATCCAAGTATGTCATAACTTTTGAAGATTTTTTTCTGACATTTAAATAATGATAATCTAGTGAAATTTCTAACTATATTTGGAAGCTCTCTTTCAAACAAGCTTGCGTATAACTCTAAACTATTAAAACCCCGATTTAAAACATTAAAAACGTATTTAAAAATATGAAGATCATTTGAAAAATGTTAAATCTGTCAGTGGGTTTTAACTTAACTATTTTAGAAGCAAAATAAAGTACCATAATATAGTAAACCATTAACAACATTTGCTTTTAAAGCTGGTCATTTGCTTCTATTTTAAGAAAATACTATTTTAGTTACAAAGAGAAAGGTAAAATTTTCTTAATAATAAAAAACTGAGCCACTCGTTCTTGTAGTGGTAAATCTGAAAGCAGTACTTTTAAAAAAATGCTGAAAATGTACTTAAGAAAAGTACTGATTCATTGTTACTGATTATATTTACCACAAAGTAACATTTTACTGCAAATATTTAAACGTTGTCGTGTACGCTGTTGACTGATTTCATGTTTTGATTGAACGGAAAGATTATACGCAAAGAGATAAAAACATTATGCAAATACATAGAACGAGCGTTCATAAGTACTCAAGGTTTTTACTTCCTTTTACAAAAAAAGAAGTATTGTATTCGCGAAAAAATTTTCACTCAAAAATTGACCTTAATTTCCATTTTGCTCACCCCCAAATGATTGTTGAAGATTTTTTTTCGACTCGATCACACGTGTATAAGTGCCTAAGAAAGTACAGACACACGAAATATCCATTTTAACGATTCACGAGTTAACTACAACGAGTTTTCTCGTAACGTCTGTATGTACGTATGAATGTGCGTATGTGCGTCGCATAACTCAAGAAAGACATGTCCTAGAAAGTTGAAATTCGGTACGTAGATTCCTGGTGGGGTCTAGTTGTACACCTCCCCTTTTGGTTGCGTTCGGTTGTTTCTAAAGGGGTCTTTTGCCCCTTTTTTAGGGGAAATCATTGTTAATTTCGATGTTAACTCAAGTGGTGTTACAATTTGTCGGACACTTGGCGATATATCGCCCGTCTTTTGGTCGCTAAGCTTTGTCGCCAACTTGGCGAAATATTTGACGAGTTTTTTTTAACTCTGTTTCAATTTGGTCACTGTTGGTGATATTTAGAGAGTGAACTATTGAATCACATTAAAACTGCCAATAATGGGGAAATGACATTAAATTGGAGTAAAAGAAAGTCATGTGATGCACACATCAGCTCGTTTTTCTTATTATCTTTGTAAGCATGCTCATTCAGGATATCTTTGAATCCGTTCAAATGACATTGTTCCACTTGACATTTTTTAGTTTATTTGACAGAAAAAACTTCAAGTTCGAGTGATGCAGTCTTGCTGGCGAGGTCAGAAAATAAAGTTTTTACTTTTTATGATTTTGAAATGTATTACACAAAAAAAAAAAAAAAAAAAATACATATATATATATATATATATATATATATATATATATATATATATATATATATATATATATATATATATATATATATATATATATATATATATATACAGTGAAATTCCGTTACAACGAATACCAATACAACGAAATTTCCTTTTCAACGAACTACATTTTCAGTCCCTATATAACTACTATTACATTATTTGAATTTTTGAATTCCATTACAACGAAATTCCCCTTACAACGAACAAAATTTGCAGTCCCTTGAAATTCGTTGTAACGGGATTTCACTGTATATATATATATATATATATATATATATATATACCGCAAAGTTATCCGGGCTGACTCAAAGAGAACCTGAAGGATGGTAATAAGAATCATCAATTAATATAATTTGTGTACAATAAAGACGTGTGGTGTCCACATTATTTTTTTTAAATGGTCAACAATTTCTTTACATGAATTAAGAACGAATTTCCTACAGCTGAACTGTTTCATTAACAAAATATATTCGACATTAATAAATATTGTGTTCTTCAAAATCATTTAATTCAAAATCATTTTTTTATCTCAGATTATTTCACAAAATTTAGCGATACTAAGTCTTATTTCCTAGATCATGTTTTTCCTCTACCTTTTTTTTACTACCCTTTTTTACTCCTTTCAATATTTTTTCTCAATAAAATACGTTAAGAGCCAGGAACAAATGTGCATTGCAACAAATAAAACATTTAAATTAGCAGAATTAGGGTAAATAATCTTCAATACTTCAAAATTATATGATATAATTGCTACTCTAATGCTGATTTAAAATGATGTATCATATACATCTTTCCCTTCAAATCGATTTGATTGAAATAAAAAACATGAAAAAGAATGATAAACCGTTCTGGAGCTTTAAACGAATTCCCAAGATTGATAGGCCGAAAAACTTTAACATTACGTTCCAAGAGTGTGTAAACCTTCTAAATCGACACTACGAGTGCCCATCGATCACCCTCTTAAATCGGATAACGTTTTTTTTTTTTTTTTTATTATTTTATTCTTTTTCAGAAAACTTTGTCGACCTTAAAAAACGCTGTATCTCTCCAAGCTATTAGCAAGGCATCTGTTTTTAAGCTCTTTTATTGGCAGACTCTTGAAGATACGAGTGAGGGAAATTTCTTTGATTATATTAGGAGGGCAGTATTATTTTTTGATACGTATTTTTTCCGATAATATTAAATCTTTAAATATCTTATTAAAAACATGATATACAAAATTCAACATAAACCGTTAAGACGTAGATTGCTCCATTTAACATATTTGCGTATCCTGGTGTAGGTTTATAACATTGATCCGGGACTCAAAAATCCATCAAATTTTGCAATTGTTTTTTAATCATTTGAAATATTACTCCGTTTTTATTTTTTTGCTTAAAATCACGTTGAATATTGTTTCTGTCTTAATTAGAACGAAAGATATAATTATTTTTTTATTGCATGCACCTAACTAATGTGTATGTAACTTTAAAACTTTAAACGCATTGTCCTCCATGATGCAATTTTTCCCAATTTTTTACATTCAAACTCTTATAAATCAGGAACCAATAAAGATAAAGCAATGAAATTTGGAGCATATCTTTTTCAAACAGTTTACTTTAATTTTTATTCGGCGAATTTGAAAAATAAAACGTTTACTGCAAAAAATATGATTTAAAAAAAGTATCTTTGAATTTTTCGAAATCTTCCTTCGAATATTTTTTATTTTTTATTGAAACAATATTTTTAAAATCACCGAAGAAAATGTAAAGTGTAGATATTTGTGCATAATTTTTTGAAAACAAATTGAAAATTGATCAAGAATATTTTGAGTATAGCAATTTAAAGCAACCCCATTTTTTAAACAAATTTAAATTATTATTTTTCCATATTTATGTTTTGCTTATTAAATAGATGGTGAATCAGTGCAAAAAATTTCAAAACTTTAAAGTATTTAATAAAAAAAATTTCAAAATGTGTCCAGGACGCCCTTAAAAGCTTTCCCTAAGGTCCAACGGTATTGAAAAATGTTATTAATCTGCACCGAAATATGATAAAATAGATGTTTTTATTAATGCTTTCTACTTTACTTTGTTGATAAACATGCTTAAGGGTCATTCTATGGAAAACTGTATTTTTGTTCCGTAAGTGACGCGTCAAATATTGCATTAAAAGTTATTTTAAAAGGCCAATGATAAAAAAAAAAAATGCTGTTTAACAAATTACAAACGTATGTGTGATTCCTTAAGCAAAATATTTCGTCGTTACTTTTTTTAAATAATTATTTTTTCATGAAACATTTGAACCTTCAAGTGCGGATCAAAGTGACTACTTTTTCATGGAATGACCCAATACATATTTTTTTTTCAATGACTCAAAATATTGTTTCTCAACAATGTTTCATTTATATTGGAACTTTTGCTCATTCAAAATTTAGAATTTATTTTAATATTAGTATATTAATACAGCAAAAATATTAGCTGATTGATAAGCAAATTACGAGAGGCTGACTTTGTATGTCCAGCACTTGACGCATGCAAATAAATACAATTTTAAATTATAAAAATGTTTAATTGAAATAAAACTGTGTAATTAGCATATTTGTATTAAATGTAAAAATCAAAAAAATGTGTTTATTTCCGTTTAATTGAAATATTAAAATATATGACAAAATATTAATGAAATTTGAGCGTCTTTTTGTTCGCACACGAACCTTAACAGCATAAAAGGTAATAATTAAAAAACTGGACTGCTACTCTATGATATATGAAGATACATGTTTAAAAATATGTTAAACACCGTATAGGTTTCTCTACTTTCAAGTGCATGGCCTTTACCCGTGCTATAATTAAGGCTCATGAAGCTAACATTAGTGATCCCGTAAAACATCTTTTTAAAGACAAATCTAAAATGTACAGACCTTGCAAAAGTTATAGTGATTACTTTTCTTCTGTTTAATTGAAATATTAAAAGACATAACAAAATATTAATGAAATTTGAGCGTCTTTTTGTCCAGCACACAAACCTTAACAGCATAAAAGGTAAAAGTTACAAAACTGGACTGCTACTCTATAATATATGAAGATACATGTTTAAAAATATGTTAAACACCGTATAGGTTTCTCTACTTTCAAGTGCATGGCCTTTATCCATGCTATAAATAAGGCTCATGAAGCTAACATTAGTGATTCCGTAAAACATCTTTTTAAAGACAAATCTAAAATGTACAGACCTTGCAAAAGTTATGGTGACTACTTTCCAAAATGAATGATAAAAATAAAAAAGAGAGTTTGGCACCAATTGCATCTCGAGAAATAATTTTACTCTGCATACGAAAACAAAGAGTAGGGAGATGTATATTTGCATACGGTTGCCACAAAATAGGGGCTGTCCACGAATGAAGTCCCGCCCTTAAGGTGGGGTTCACGAAATAGTAACGGTTTGTGACAAAGGAGAGGAAAGACATGACGAGGGGCATACAATGGGGTGAACGTGACAACAAGCCTTTTTTTTAAGAGGAAGGTTTATGGAAAACAGCGTGACAAGTGACAAAGGGAAGAGGGGGTATGGTGAAGTGCGAAACTTTGTGACAAAAGGGGAAGACTGTCGAAAACGTTGGAAAGGTCGACATCAGTTATGCACCGCCCTTAACCATAAATAAATCACAAAGACGGCTTTTTTTTTAAAAAAACTATTATTGCGACGTCCAGTGTTTTCGAATGGACAGTTGCCACGAGTAGAGTTCGTTCATTTGTTTTTTGGAAATTTGTATTTCAAATGACGAATAAGCAACTTACTCAATAATAGTATACGTTTGATAAGTAATATTGTTCATACAAAAGTTTTACGTATAAACTGAGTTTTGATGCTTCATTTCATACGGGAAGATTTCGAAAATTGGTTAATTGGCGATTTTTATCTATTAGCGTTAAATTTGTTGTTTCCAATGCCAGGGCAAAAAATGTTTTTCTTTTGCATACGTAAACAAATAGTAGAAAAATATCTATTTGAATAGGGTTAGCACAAAGCAACATGGTATCCAAAATAAAATTGTTCAATCCAAGAATTATACGACCACACAAATTTCTCAATGGGATTGTTTTCTTCAGTCAAAAGTACTACTTTTAGTCACTGAAATTGATAGAAGAAGCAAAAAATAAAAAAATAACGTGGAGCCAGGAAAAACTTTAATTTTTATAACAGTTATTTTTTATTATTTTTTTTAAAAGTCCGATTCTGGAAATAAGGCGCTGTCTTTATGACGTTACTAGTGATGTACTTTGGCGCTGCTACATTGCCGCTCTAAATGTTTACGCTTTGCTGTCAACCGCGTTTCAAGGTTATGATAATTTGTGACTATAGCATCAGTGAATGGCATTTCATCGCTTTTGATGCAATGTGCAGAAGCGTAAAACATGAATTTCAATCTGCGCACCAATTAAAATAATTCTTAAAAATTATTATTTTTTCTTCAAATTATTTTAAAAAAATGTCTAAAACCCATGTTTTTAAGCATGCTCTTTCAAAAAAAAAAAAAAAAAAAAAAAACCTTTTAAAATTTCAGAAACGACTCCATTAGCGAAATATCCCCTTTCATCCATTTATTTTGAGATTAACAGACAAAAAGTAAAATTGGAATAAATTACTACTGTTTGGTATTGTATGTACATGTAAAAATTGTATGTTTCCCCCGATGTACAGTAAACATGAGTAAGAGTAGAAATAAAAGTGTTGTAAATAGTTAAATTCATTCAAGTTTTCTAAATATTCATTCATGAGTATGGTCGAATTTCGACCACTAGTTATAATTAATCGATCGTAAGAATTGTTATAGATTCATGTTTTGCAGATACAAATATCCCTTGCAAAATTCAATTTATGGGTTTAGTGAAATGTATAGAATATGATTTCAAATAAAAAAAAAGTCTTGCTAAATTTCCTTAAATTTCCTTGCTAAATGTCTAAATCATTCTTTAATAGACTATATTTATACTTACATTTTATAACTGATGAATTTTATTCATCAGCATTCCAGCGTCAATACAAGTATTTCAACAGTCAAAAGTCCAGAATGGAAGATAAGCAGAACAGTATAATATATTTTTTAAAACCTCCCTTTCATTCTGGTGCATTAGCGTTGAATTTCTAATCTAATTTACTTAGGACTTTATCAGTTTAGAAAAAAAAAAGCATTCTTCTTCAACTGGGGACAATTTAGAGAGTAAAAATAAGATTAGTACTTCTATTTGTTTTCATTTTAAGCAGAATATCGACTGATGGGAAACAATCTCCTTACGTTAATCCCTACTTAATAATTTAAAACTATTCCTTTATTGCCTCTTTTTTTTTCTTTATTTCAATTTTCCGTCACATTGGGTTGTGCAGTGAAATGCGCCCAGATTATGCTCTTTTAAATTTATGCTCAGATCATGCTCAGATAAATTGCTTTAAAAATACTGAATTGAAGGAAACTATTACCACAGAAATATATTCATTCTTTCAGAAGAGCGGATACAATAAAATACGAAAAAAAATAGGGTAAAATTTTTAGATTTAAAATATGTTAAATAAAACGGTTGCATCTTCAAGCTCGGGCATTACTATATAGGAAAGAAATATCGTGCTACGGAAAACTTATGCTATCTAAAAGAATGTCAATTACTCTTTAAAGCAAAAGTAAAACTTTTTTTTTCATGTGTTTTGACCTACGTTTCAGCAAAATGATATCAAATTTATAAACAATACAAAATAAAAAATAATGATTTTTTCCGTCAAAATTTCTCAACAAGAGTTATTTCAGTCAAAAAAAAGTAAACTTTAAAGAATTTTAATTGGCTGAAACCTGAGGTCTCTTATAAAAGAGAAACCCTACGTGTAGTACAAGTCGAGTTATACGCAGTGATTGGAAAAACTTGCGCAGGAAAAAAAAAAAAAGAAAAAACTCTTTTTTAAACAACATTAGTTATTTTGATTCTTTTCTCATCGAGTTTGTTTTTCCCCTCATGTGCACAATGCTTGCTGGACGCATGCATCGCGAACATCAAAAAATAAAAATGGCCCTCCAACTTGCGAAGAGGGGGATGATGAGGGTAACCCCCCCCCCACCCTTTGATTTTAATAGATATTACCAATTTATATACGACATATTACATACATACAAGTTCTGCTACAATACCTTCACCCACCAGAAGGTAAAGTTTGATTGCCTTAATGCCTGGCACGAAGTTCAGAATCGTCTAAATCAGTAGTGCCCAATCTAAGTTCCGCGGGCCAGATGTGACTCGCAAAGCCGATCGATGTGGTCCATTGTTAGTTTAATGTTATAAATCTAAAAATATATGATATAACGTTCCCAAACATGATACAGTCTTTATGCAGTATTCGAACAAGTGTTTCAAATTCGAAGCCGAAATACTAGAAATTCGTTTGTTTCTAAAAAAATGATGGAAGCCTTGTATCAATGAAATAAGCATATAATAATACTGTTATTAATAGATTTTTGATTCGGAATTTTTATTACTCTTTGTGTTTGTAAACAAAGATTTAACTATATTTAAATTTTTTATGTGTGTTAACTCTCATTTTAGCCTGAGGTGCGGCCCTTTGGCCAAAAAAAAAAAAAAAAAAAAAAAAAGTTAGGCACCTCAGGTCAAAATCTTCTTAGAACTACGAAAGTTGTGCACGTAAAGCATATTAATATCTCAAGAGAAAACATTCTGAGATAATGATCATAATATTAAAAAATAATATGTTCTTTCAGTAGGATTTATTCTAATTAATTTCCTTTTACTAGTGAACATTTTATAAACAATATTTATACATTTACAAACAACATTATACAACATTATACAAACTGATGAAAACCAAAAAGAAAAAACAAGTAATCCAAAAAGAAGAAAAAAGTCACACTAATGAAAGAACAAGCAATGTGAGTTTTTTTTTTTGAAATTAGAAAAGGAAATTTTAAGGTACCATTTGTTTTGATTTTAAATGAACCAGAAATTATTCTAAGTAGGATTTTGTTTTCATTTGATCATGCACAACATGATTATTGGGAAAACATATAACGACATTCTCTCTTAACACACAAAAAATAGATAATAACCTTTATGAATGTTAAGCAGGGGACCAAAAGGGAGAAATCAATTCAAAAAGAAAAAAAAAATCCTACGAAAGAGACTCGGAAAACATTTTAAGATTATTTAAAAGTTGAACAAAACGCAAAATGGCTAAATCAGTTCATTGAAACTCTTTTTTAATTGTGTATTTTTTAACTTGTAGTTTCAAAATGTTAAACAGTACGCCCTTTCATTGTGGCAAAACGTTTACTATGATAAAAAGAGCTAATTTTCCTTCTTCACTTATTTTAGTTAGTGCTGACTGCCATTTTCTTCTAAAATTAGTTTTGGGGGTTTCTTTTCGAGGAAACAAATGACCGCAGAAACCATCTGTTCCAAATCCAAAAAAAAAGTTTTAATTTTTCCCTAAAACAATTAGAAGCCTCAAGAAAAAAAAATGCCGCAAATAATTCCAAATTCTAGTAGTATTGTATATAAAAAGGTTTCACTCTTTCTCTCTAAGAGTCACTTTTGTGTGTTAAAGAAGTTTCATATAACACCGAAACTCGTGTATGGATTTCATAATGTAAAATTATTGATTAACCGCACTAACTTTTTCTGCACATCAATCTCCAAAAGGTTATTACTTCAACTTGAAAACGTAGTACAGGAGAAACAAAATTGCCACAATCGTTCGAAACAATATTAATTTATTCTTCATATTTTTATAGAATAATTTTATTTTTAATGTAAGGAAAACAATGATAATACTTAAATAAAATAAAACAAATATGAGTTCACATTTGAATCAAATATTTAGAAACTATTAAAATTCTCAATATTTTTAAATGATCCAATGAACACTTGGTCAAAGCCGAAATATATGTCTATGTGTGAATACTGAATTAAAGTAAAATTACACATTTGAGAGTCATTTGATATCTTTATTTCACTTCAATCCCTTTTTCAACTAGATTTTCTGCATTTTAATATTTAGCAATGAAATTAACCAGCAAAACAAAGTAATTAATAACCATAATTTTATCAACGTGAGCATCAATGCATTTAATTTGTTTCTCAATTAAAATAAGTATTTTTTTAGTTTTCTGAATCAGGGGAAAAATAAAAACATTTAAAATAACACTAAAAAGGAAAAAACAACCATTAAGCAAATTGCTTCTAATTACTTTAGTTCCATTTAATTGCGTGGAAAATTAAATCACGTTTCAATTTTCTTCACATAGGTTTGCAGTCGTGCAGCTTCGGCAAAAAATACCGCTTTATTGTTGAGTGATTTTGACGAAATATTTTTTTAAGAACAACGGAAGAAATAAAGAATTTACCGAAATAGAATTATGACCTCAATTTTACTTACTAATGTCTTTTGAGAATCAAATATTTTGTAAAAGGGGAGAATTTAGAAAATTGCACTGACAAGGGCTAATTACATAAAATTTAATGTAGCAAATATTACGATTAAATTTTGACAAAATGTAGCTAATATTTTAAAAACAAAAAGAAAAAGTTGCAAAACGTAATTTATTACTTTTTTATACGCATTTAAAAACAAATGTGAATAAAAGCCAGTTTTTGACAACTGCCAAATTTAGTAAAGCGTTCTTCAAAATCGTGTCTCAAAGGCAATAAACTAGAAATGTGGAATGGTATTTAAATTACTAAGTTTTAAGAACCGCAAAAAATTTTGGTTCAAATGTATGAAAATAACTTCAACATAATAAAAGATGTCTTTCGAAAACCGCAGCCAATCTTTTAATTCATAAGATTATTTCTTCCGTTAGATAAAGTTGCCTTGTGTCACCGAAACACTCTCAGTAACTCCAATTCCTATTTATTAAATTGTATCATTCTTGGTATAGTTTTCATTCAAATCACGATATTACAACTGTATTTGTAGGGGAATATGAGGCAAAGTGAAATAGTTAAGCTAGCTTACTTTCTTCAAAATGTACAAGTTGGAAATTTGCTTTGAAAATTACGGTAAATAAAGAAATAATAATGTATTTTATAAGGAAACTTACATTGAAAAATTCTTTTAAATTTTTGGCAGTAAATTTGTGCCTTCAAAAATTGTGGAAACTTCTTATTTTTATCGTGGTACAAAGTGAAAAACAGAATGTTTTTCAGGATGAAATATTTTCGATTCGATTATTAAATATATTTTTGTTTATAAAAATAGGCAAATAAAAGAATAAATGAAAAAAAAAAGAAAGGACGTGAAACAATAAACGAATAAATAAATATATAAATACGTTAAAAAATGAGGAAATTAAATTAGTTAATAAAATAGAGAGAGTATGATTTAGAAAATAACTGAGTGAATGAATAAATACTATAATCCACTATAATATTAAAATCTGTTCGCGTCCGTCTGTCTGTCTGTCTGTCTGAAGATCGATCTTCTCGAGAACCGCTGCGAATCGGGAGTCGAACGAAATACCGATAAATTCGAAATTTTCCAAATAAAACAATAGGACCAATCTCGTAATTGTGCGGCTTTAATTAGCGAAGATATTAATTAAAACGTTAATTAACATAACGTTATTCAGGAATTGTTATTTCTTTCCTGTTGCCATTTTGCATTTGCGTGAGCAAGTAAAATTCTGATAATTGTTTTAAAAGAGATTTTTTTGGCTGCTGTCCAAATCTTAAAACAACGTTTCCATCTAGATTTTCATTTTAAATTAGTTTAAAATTGGTTGTCCTATTCAGGCATAGCCTTTATTTTATTGTCTGTCCTTTTTTTTTATTTTTTACATTCAACTTCTTAACTCTTTTCAGCAAATGAAAGTAGTTTCTTTAGCTATGTTTATTGGTTGTAGTGTAAGTTTATCATTCACCAGCCTCATATTTTGGTACACTTAGGATGTGCGACTAATTATGTTTATTTTGTTGGACTTTTTCCCGTCACATGGGTGATTTTTCGTATTCTAATAACTCTATTTTTCCTTCCTGTTTCTATTTTCAAAATACAGTTTATATTGTTAAAAGAACATGTTAAATTAAGATTGTTTGGATTTCTTTGAAACAGAGTTGAACAAAAAAGATTGTTTTTAAGGATTTTAACTAAAGCTAATTTGGAATCTGATGACTTGGTATTAAATTAATTCTTACTGGTATTTATTCAGTCTTGGTGCTTTAGTTTCGCGTAATCAACCAAAAAGTGCGTGTCATTTTATGTAAAAAGCTGATTGTAATTGTACATAAATATTTCAGATATAGGCTATCAGATGTAATTCATTTTAACGTGAGCACAGATTATAGTTGATAATGCATATATTTTCATCTTTTGGGCTAATTGAAAATACTCATGACTTGTATCATTGATAACTATGATTAACGTTAAAGAGATTTTTGCCAAAGATATGCTCTACTGGTGTTTTGCAAACCTTGCATTACGCGTATTTATTTACTCCTTAGCGCTTTAGAAACTGATGTCAGAGTAATACAAAAACATAATTGGACATCTCTTTCATTTTTTAAGTAGCCCGTGCAACGCCGGGCACGCAGCTAGTTATTAAATGAAGAAATGTAAATAAAATATATAATGAATGAATACGTATGTATTTAATTAAAGATATGCAGCGAAACTTGTGTAAGTTGTCTTTAAGTTAGGGACATTGATTTTAGGTTTTTAAATTTATTCTCCATGTATCCCCATATGCCAGTGGATTGAAATCAGGACTGAATGCAAGCCATTCTTCTGTGAAAATAAAGGATGCACAATTCTGTTTGCACCATTGTTGAATAATCTTTTCTTTGTGGGCGGGTGTCGAATCTAAAATGTTAATGAATCATTTAAAATATTTTTGGGCTTCTTTAATCATGTAAGATTTCAATACTTTTTAAAAATAATAATTTGTGTCAATTTTAACATATTTTTCAATAAAAAAAAGGGGTCAGTATTCCTCTCTTGCTTATAACATCCCAAACCATTACTGAAAATGGGTTCTGGAACCTCTGAACAATTCTTTTAGTTGGACTGATATTCTGCATTAATGTTGCACAAATCCTGTTATTTTGCCTATTATAAGATGCTTGTTGCAAAAAGTTTCTCATCCAAAAATATATACATATATATATCATTAGCAGCGCGTCTTTTGAGCAGTTCTTTGCACTTTATTAGGGCTTTAACTTTATTTTTCTCTGTTAATCCATTGACTATCATTTTCTTCTAAGTTTTTAATTTTAAATCCTGTTCTATGATGATTCCAGCCATATTTGTTGATAAATATATATCTCGTGAAATTTTTCTGGCAGATTGTGAAGGATTTTTCTAATTCTTTCGCGAACACATTTTATTAATTTTTTTGTTCGTACACTGCGTTTTCTTCAACCACTATGACTTACTTCTACACTACCTCTTTCTTTAAACCGTCTTAAAGTTCTTTCAAGTAATTTCTGTGACTCATTTAAATACTTCAAATTTTTAAAAATTTCAAAATTCCGCTCTCCTTTTAAATGCAATTCAGGAATAAAACATTGTTTAGAATCCATCTTGGTAATGCAAAGAATAAAACAGATTTTAATTCAAAAAATCGTTTGCGCTATTGCTCATATAATTAAACTGAAACTATTAAGTGTTGCCAACACTTAATCTTGAATGCAAGTTATGCACAAATGCATTTGATCGTCAGTTGTTTGTGGACACCCTGTATTGTCTTATGTTTTTAAACTTCACAGGCAGTTTTTCTTGACTAGAATAGACTACATGTGTTATAACATAGTTATAATAATACTAAATAGGTGGCGTAAACAGCAAAGTAAACATTTATCTATTTGACTTGGCCCCCATTCCCCCTTATTGTGATATTTCCATAAAATTAGTGCTAGTAGAAAAAAATATATATATGCTTGCAATCTACACACTAATTTAACATACATAAAATTATTCTCTAACATATGTACATATGTCTACAGCTGAAAAATAAATGTTATTGCAATAAAATAAATTAATAATTTACTTCGTACGGAAAATAGGACACATTATTACTCTTATACATATATAACATCACAATCGCCGCTACTTTATGTAATCCGAATAAATGACTGAATCTTTCAGCTGCATACAATTTGCATTAATCTTTATCGATTATTATTAGCTGTTGTAAGCTTTTGCTTTGAATAAAAATAAGAGAACTATTGATTTTTGTTCAAATTAATTGTACTAGCATAAAAATTATGTGTCATGTAATTTCTACTCACAGTAACAGCTTCCAGACACGTTATTACTTTTCCAAACCATCATCTATTTCACATAAACCAATTAAACTCAGCTTGGTATACTTATTTTATACTGATGGTGTTTTATTTAATGACTAAAATCTGGCTGGCCGTAATTGAGTACGGTTAATAAGTAATAAAGATGTATGCTCCGTTATAATTTATTTAACAATATGGCTATTACGTATTTCTACACATGTGCATAATGCACATCAAAGCGATTATATGTTCGCTGAAATGGATTTTGAATAGACTAAACTACAAAGGAAATAATGCTGATTCAACTATAGGAGACTTATTGGCCTTATATTGCATCATGATAGAGATTGAAGCAATTGTCGCATATAATAGCTGATATTGATTGAAGTTGTCGTAAATACTTAACGAAATTCTGATTCTTATCACTTAATTAATTTCTAGGAACCAGATTTTTATTCGTGTAGAAAGCGTCATTTCAGGTGAAAATACGTTTTTAATTAATCATTTCGCTAATTAGCGCCTGCCTTTATTTTTATGGATAACTTTCAAACTAGACAATAGCTACTAAACAAAAAAAAAATAAATAAATAAAACTGGTTGACAAACAGAAGAGAAATTTGTACCGAAAGTTTTTACATCAGTATTAAACTATCCTACATTTGCAATTTATTCTGGACACTTGAACTCTCTGTTTTAATCTTGAAATATCTTAATATAACACACCATTATGTAGTAAAATGTAAAACATCAAGTATCTATGAAAAAAAAACCTTTACTTATAAAATACTTACATGTACGTGATACACAGGCAGACGGTGTATGTAAATACCTTTTAGATATTTTTTACATTGAAAGTTGATACTTCATGCTGCGGTAAATGATTTCCAAACATTTAAATATATCGCAATTAAAACGGGAGTTTAAGATTCCAAGAATATGAAGAAATTATACACGCAAAAATATCTTCCACATGCAATGGATTGAGTAAAACCTTTCAGTGTTCTTATTGGGAGCAATAATTTTAAATAAACAAAAACATAAGCTTGCTTTTGTTCTTCAGTTATGATCGAAGAAAGTAACTCTATTTTTTCTTGTCATAAAATTGTATATTTTGTAACATAATTTAAGAGTATATAATGCTAATACACAGTAAACTCACGATTAACCGCGGAATTGAGTGGCACAGGTGCCGCGGATAATAAAAATCTCAGATAAGCCGCAAAAACTTAAAATGAGGGAATAATAAGGTGAAATGTGTTCCTCCTCAAAAACTTGGCTGTATTGACGTATAATACTTTCTACAAACAGTGAAAATATGTAAAATGAATCAAAAATGTTTTGCATTTTTGCTCAACAGAATTTAACATCAATAAAGAACAAGTGCATGTACGCTGCTGAAAGGGCAAAAAATAAATAAATAAATAAGCAAATGAATAAAACAAAAGCGACTGAGCTTAAATTTACAATTTTTTGACAAAAAAAAAAAAAAAAAAACCGCCATTTCTATTCGCTTTTTTGCCTCGAAAATATGTACATGTTCTTGATTGGTGATTGAGTAGCGGAAAATCCGCCTCGTTGTTATTCCGCTCGCGGATAATTGGGAGTTTTAAGCAGAGTTAATTCTTCAGTTCTTTTAAATTTAACTATATGTTCAAAGCAACAATATTCCTTTTATATAACATTACAAATACATTAAAAGTTTATTTTCTTAAAGGAATATCGTCAAATAATGCTGACAATCAAATTTACTTTTGCGTTTTACCACATTTTCATGCTCTAAGAATAGAATAAAATTTACCCCCGAAACACTATCTTAATTTATCTTTTGAAATTTTGTCATATAAAAAAGTTTGCGGTAGTGAATATGTAAATTTTGCGTAATTATTTCGCTTCAGTATAGTTCGAATAGAATCATGAAGTAGCTTAACATCCTTTCGTTTCAAAACTAAAATATATAACACAAATACACGGCTACACAAGGTTTTAAAGTTTGTTTTTAAGATTGGGAAAATGTGTGACTGTCAGCTTGCTAAATATTTTTTACTCCTTGTAACGTTTGCGAGAATAATCCGACTCGAACATAACTGTATTTGCTCAAGAGATCTCGGTCAGGATATTTCAATCCCAACTTTTAGTGTTTTATTTGAACTTCTTCCCTTTTTTTTTGTTTATTTTTGAAAAGATTGAAGGGAAAAAGTATATTATTGACTTAGGGGAGCTTTACAGCAAATTAAATAATGATTTAAAAGATGGATTTGCGTCAAACATTATTCGAAAAGATACTTGTTTTTAAAATGTCAGGCAGTTACTATGTTTTTAATATATATTTAAAAATCATCCAAAATGTATTTTGGGACTTCAATTATATACCAATAATTCAGCTTATAAAATATAATATTCCAGGGCAAAATGCCTTTTGCACAATATATATTTTGCATTGAATGTTACAAAATGCGTATTGCATTGCTTCAAAAATGTCAGTCAGTTATCCGTGGAAATGCCCAGTAAGCACGTACCACTGATAATTAATTATTTTAGTCCAAAACCATAGATATTCTATTTAGGTTATAAAAAAAAAAGAAGAAGTCGATAAATGCACATACATTCTAAATTATTTCTAGTTTTTTGTTTCCTTTTTTTAAAAAAAAACATCTGGTTTTAGATATGTATTTTGTTAGTATTTTTTTATTTTATTAATTTGAAATTTCAAAAATTCCTCAGGTACCACAAAGTATCACTTTAGGCTTATAAAAGTAAGTAAAAGAGTCACAAAAAGCTAAAAACGAACAAAAAACACATACAAGTATAACATAAGACACAAGAAACAATTACAGTTTAAAACACAAAACAAAACTCCGAAAAGCACAAACAAAAATAACATAAGACACAAAAACAACTGAAGTCCAAAGCACAAGACAGACATCGAAAGAACTGTAAGTCTCTCAGAATTTTCACAGGAACAGAATGCCAACAACAGGACAAACTAATTAAACTTTGCCTAAGGAACTTCTGGCCTCATTAGGTAGCTTGGAACTCAGTAGACAATGCTCTATATTTCCCTTAGCTTTAGCGCAATAACAAAGATCACAATTAACAACTTAAAGCGAAACAAATAGCTAATGAAGCTTCCTGGGTTCATAGGAAGTCGGTGGAAAAAATTGCACTTCAAGCGCTGAAAAATAGTAGGAAAAAATCTCTTTGTCCATAATGCTTTCGATGAGGCAAGATATTCGGCATTTCAGTCTGTAACAGTTTTTTCCTACGCACAAAAATATTCTCTTGTCCTTTTACTTCTTTATTCGTGAGGAGTTTTTTCCTCAAACTATTAGAGAAAAGAAAATATCTAAAAAAGCATTCTTTTTCACCCTTTTTACTTCCTTTTACAAAAAAGAAAGTATTGTATTCGCGAAAAAAATTTCACTTAAAAATCGGCCTTAATTTTCATTTTGCTCAGCTAAGATTGAATGTTGAGTTTTTTTTTCAACCCGACCACACGTGGATATATGCCTAGGAACGTACAGACACCCGAAATATCCATTTTGACGATCGCCGACTTAATTACAACGAGTTTTCTCGTGACGTCTGTATGCACGTATGTATGTGCGTATGTGTGTATGTATGTCGCATAACTCAGGAACGGAATGTCCTAGAAAGTTGAAATTTGGTACGAAGACTCCCAGTGGGGGTCTAGTTGTGCACCTTCTTTTTTGGTTGCATTCGGATGCTCTAAAGGGGGTCTGTTGCCCCTTTTGGGGTGAAAATCGTTGTTAATTTCGATATAAATTCAAGTGTGTTATAATTTGGCGGATACTTGGCAATATATCGCCAGTCTTTTGGCCGCCAAGTTTTGTTGCCAGCTTGGCGACAAATTTGGCGAATTTTTTACATTTTTTTTAAAATCTGTTTTCAATTTGGCCACTGTTGGTGATATTTAGAGCGTTAACTATTGAATCACATTAAACTTGCTAATAATGGGGAAATAAAATTAAGTTGGTGTAAAAGGAAGTCATGTGATGCACACATCAGCTCGTTTTTTTAACAAAATTAACCTTTTGAGAAATTACCGAGAATATAAAATTTAAAAATTTTGTGTAAGATTTTTGTCTTTTAAAAAAGTCGATTTAGGCTAGTTTTTATTTAGAACGTCTTCAAAGAATAACATAAAAAAGGACCGCGCTCGAGCAACAAAGGAAGAATTTCTCAATAAAAGCTTCCCCAGTGCCAGCTTGTAATGGATGATCGATGCAGTTTAAAATGTTCAAGTGCCTTTTGGAATTCTTTCCGTTGGAAAATTAACTTCAATTCATCTTGGAGTGTTTTATGTTGCTCTTCTAACGTCATTTAGGGGATTCTTAGAAAAGGAGATTCTTAGCTGGTGTAAGCCACTACGCTACTTGAATGACATTTATTCTTACGCAAGGCTTTATATTAATTTATTACACTGTTAATAATACAAACAGACTTTCTGTAGTTAACTTTAGAAATCAAAATAATTGAAGCCTACATATAAGGATATCCTAATTAAAACTAATAATACAGCTAAGAGTAATATTATCATTCACTGATACATATTATGAAATATTTTCATCTGCCCTGCAATCCTGGTTTATATTAGGTTTTTTACCCGCTATACGCCCACATGAATAGATCTCCCTTTTAAAGCTTATGGAAATTTCATCCCTTAAATGCATCGTGTTACTATTGAGCAACATACCCCAATTTAGTCTTTTGAAATACTATAAGAACAAATTGAAACTCTGTAGCAGCCGATAACCAATAAAATACTCACTGAAGATGCTGTAAAATCCAATTTAAACTTTGAAATGCTTCAACCAGATGGAAGGCCAAAATAACTTCTTTCTTTGGCATTCGATTTTTTTTTTTTTTTTAGTTCAGTACGCTTAAGGATTCCTACTTCTTGTAATTATATGACTAATAATGTTGTATTACTAGTTAAATAGAAGGCAATTTTAAAACTTTTATTAATATTCTTGCACATTTGATGGTATACTATTTGTAAGTTTTTTAGTTAAAGCACGGTAATGCCTAGTGATTTTTTAACCGTAAGCCATACATGAAAAGAACTGATTTTATTACTTTTTTCAGTATTTGAACGGAAGTAAAAGCCAAAAAAAAAACAACATTTAAAAATTTGTTATAAAAATCATGCATTTACTGGGAAAATACTTTGTAAAAACAAAACTGAAATATTGTCTTAAAGTTTATAAATTTAATTTAATAAAAAATCCTCAAGACTTAAAAATTATTTAATCTCAACTTTGACCTTTTTATGATTTTTTTTTTTTTTTTTTTGCACAATATCTGTTTTTAGGTATGAAAATAAAGCTAAAGGTTTAGGAGTGTTTTCCTGATTCAAATAAAAGAAATAGTTTTTGTCAGTAATTTATCCAAGCTTTGGATAAAATAGATCTGTAACGTTATTCCTGAGATAGCAGTCAAGAAAGCAAACATTTCATCGTTGAGAATATTTATTCCAGGCACGAAATCAAAAGTACTTTAACTTTGCTAAAATTCCATGCTATCACTTCATTTACACAGCTGACTTCTGCAAATTTCCACTGTTCTGGAAGAATATATTCGTCTTGTGGATTCGATAGAAGATACTTCCTGAGCTGCGTCAATGAGGGGTAAGAAAAGATGTCTGATTTTATTCTGCACTTGTTGTAACTTCGATCAACTATTTAGCATTCTTCTTTTTTTCTTTTCACCACTAAAATGAGTTTGAAAGTTTACCTTAAGAACAGGAAGATATTGGTATATTTTTTTAACAATTACACAAATGGGGCATGCAACAAAATAAACGTTTTATACGATTTTTTTGTACTGGCATAAATCAGTTATTGAAGTATTTAAGAGTTTAGTTTATCAGTAAAATATATTTAGTGGGTGTGTTTTTATTACATCTTTAGCTGATAACTTCATCAATTGCATTTTGTGAAACAATATATGAACTATTATACCAACCTATCCACTGACACATTGCTTTTGATGAACCATATAGTGCAAAGACTTAGCAATAATGAAGCAGACGTAAAATTGACTATGCTGATATTTGCATATATAACCTTCCCAATTTCTTGCTTTAATGTTAAATTATGAGCTAGTTTTTATTATTTTTAGTCATGTGATATAATAGATAATGTTAAAGCAAATTTTCACTAAGTTTTTTCTAAGATTTTTTCCGAAACCGGAGGGGTTTTTTTTTTATTTAATAAGTTTTTCATGTTTTAAACATTTTGCTTATTTTTAATCTTACAATTAAAGAAAGTAACTCGAAAGTAGGATCTCAGAATAAGCGTTTGCAGTACGGTGGTACCCTAAAGAGTCATCAATATCATATAAAGAAACTTCTACAGCCAGTCAATTTCATCGTGTCGTTGTCTGCAAGAAATTCAGTCTCAGAGCATTCGACGGATTGGCTACTGAAAGCGATGTGGAGTCAAAAAGGAATCACGAGCATCCGACATCTGCAAAAAAAAAAAGAAATGTTTATATAACGTAATGGGCAGTAAAATGTTTGACGAAAACATGAAGGTTTTTCGCTTAAAGTCATAAATTTTCCTGAAATTAATCTGGAATCTTTTTGAAAAATTCAAAAACCTTAACATTAAAAATCGATCTCGTTTTTTAAAATAAATCATAACCGTTTCAAAAATACTAACATATGTTTGTATAAATGGCAAATATAATGCTCCCCTTCCTCCAAATAAAGATAATGGAGAAAATTGAAGAAGAAAAAATGGGTGAACGCATTTTCAGGAAGGGAAACGAGTGTGTGTGTGGTGGGGGACGGTGGTCATATTTGAATTCAGGGGATCATTTTACGTAAGAATCAACAAATGTTTTGTCAAAAGTATTTTAAAGTTTTTTTTTTTTTTTTTTTTGCCGCACAGCGTAATTTATGATTTTACTTTTGGAGATTAAGAAACAGCTGAAAAAACGGAGCTAGAAGTGGCTCCCAGTTTTTACGTTTAGCTGGCGTAAGCTTCTAATCATAATTACTATAGGTATAAAATTCGTTTTTGTTAAAAAAAAATACTAATAATTAAGAAAAAATTAGTGGAGCTAAAAATTCAAGTGGGTTTTTAGACCATATGATGAATTGGATCAATAAGTAGAAACGCATTGTAAAACATTTATTAAAAGTATAATAATTAAACATGATCTTTATCAATCTTGAAATTAAAATGCTAGTGAAGTTTTTTTTTTCCGTCCTGCATTGAGGAAACGTCTGTGCTTATCATGAAATAAAGCTTTAACCTCAGCCCAAATTTAAATATTTTAAACTATGAATTTTCTCTTTAAAAAATAATAAAATAAAGCGTTGGAAGACGGTAAATCCTTATAAAACTTAGAAATATTAAAAATTATTTAATCATTTGAAGCACTGACTTTTGTATAAAAAACAATAATTGTACTTTTATCAGTTGGTTTTTTTCCTAAATGAAAATCAGTTTTCTTCCTAAACATGAATGAAGAAATATCAAACGCTTTACTAAGCAATAAATTGAACGCACTCGCTTTAAAGGAGCGAATAATAAAAATTGTTTACTTTAAAAATTTGTATCTCTCCTCTTCCTTTTCATTTGATGCAATACGCTTTTTCATATAATTTCCTACATTTCTATCAGAAATGTCCAAAAGTACACATTAAGCGAATTATTACCATCATTACTAACATTAAATCTTCGTTTTCCAAAGTAATTTGAAATTTCAGAAAAATCTTCCAATGAAAAGGAACAACAAAATTTTTACAAAATGAACTTTAAAATATCTAGTATTGTATCTTATTTACAGAGTTCTGAAAAATATTGAGATGTGTTATTTAGTTCCCTAGAACTGCCTAGAAAAGGAACTTCATCAATGACAATTGCTCCCCAGACAACACAGCAGAAGAAACGCTATTCCATGTAAAGAATCTTTATTCTGGGCACGAAATCAAATCTGGAGTCAACCCTTTAGGAATTCAGCACTAGATCTCTTTTAACTGAGTTGAATGGTTCAGATTTCGGTATCTTCTTTGTTTTTACTGAAAACCTTGTTTCACAGAATTATGTCCCTACAGAATAGAGAACATTGAGACGAATTCTTTGATCATGCAAAAATGTGATTCATGCTGAAATATTTGGAAAAATTGTAGTTTTAAAGTTATTTTTCTGAAAAAAAGAAGGCATAAGTCATTCGTAAAATAAAGCTTACGTATACTTACAAGTTATCTTACCAGTTGTTGTTAATTGCAGGGAATATATATATATATATATATATATATATATATATATATATATATATATTAGGGTGGTCCTTATTTTTGAAGTTGTAGATATTTTACGCGACGCCCCCTCAATTTGTTCCATTATACAAATAAATGATCCATGGAACATTTTAAGTCAATCCATGAATATTAACACGTGCCCCTAGGGCCTCCTTTTTTGAGTTTCGAAGAAAAAATTGCGGATTTTCTCATTTTTATGTAAAAATATTCCTAGGTTTCATATTTAAAGTAATTTTGAACCTCAATAGATGTTGCTACTTCCAGACCAACCATTCTCTCACTTTCAATCCGTAAAATTTTACATATTACATAGGGTACATGTACACCAATGGCCTTGGGACAGGCATACCGCTATTCGCGCTGGTTTCAAACCAAGCGGCAGGGGAACATTTCTTTCCACCAAGATGGACACAAGGGATTCTAAAGGCCATTAATGAATGGCCTAGGCCATTAATGACTGATTTTTGACATCAACAAATTGCCTCCTCCAGGCTTTGAGGGTAATGATTTAGAAAATTTTGTGTTTATGTAGTAGGTGTGGCAAATAGCAGCGTCTAAATAGGGTCACTAGGTTTGCATGCTATAAATATAAGCAATGACAAGTATATTTTAATTCACTGTCCTTTAGTTATCTACTTAAATGTTTATGAATTCTTATAATTTAAATTTTGAAAAATCCTCGATTACCCTACCATAAAAATAAAATAAAAATAAACTATATTTTCCATATCTAAAATATAAATTTTAAAAAATTCCATATGGAATTATGTAAAAATCTATACTTTAGACAGTCTTCTATTTCAATACATAGTCCTTTATTATCATCAAATTCCTCTTGCAACTCACAAGATTTAGAAACCAAAATGGATATCTATCCTAACCTGTTGAACCTTTTTTTTCTATATCTGGTCTACTACAACGCAAAAAGCTTGACAACTATTGATATCTGCTCGCATTTCATCAATGTTAGACAAATGCCATATTAGGGACAAAGATGCTGGTCATTTATTAACAGCCTATGTAGATGCAGTAAATTTAAATCCCAATGATCTTCTGATCAATCGTACATCCCTTAAGAGAGCAAGAGAAAATCTTCGAGAAGTAAAATCAGATTTCATGAATTTAAATTTAGATTTTTTTTTTGTTATTCCCTGGGATACAAAGCTACACATCTAGATGTAATTGGTTAAAGAACACCGATAGGCTTTCCGTGATAGCTTCAGATCCCAATGTTGAACAACTACTCGGAATTCCTGACATATTTCTTCAGTTGTATATGATATCTTAGATGATTGCTCTTTATTGCTAACTGTTCAAGCTGTAGAATTTTATACAGCGGCTACAATACCGGCCGTATAAATTGTGCATGTAATTTTTTAAAGCAAAAGCTGAACGGTGATATATTTCATTTGTATTGCTACCATCATGCACTTGAAATCGTACTGCAGAGTGTCTTTAAAGAAGTTCTTGCCTCTCTTAGTTCTAAATTCGATATTCCATTATTTAAGCGCTTCAAAATTCTAAAAGTACACATACCACTTAAATTCTAAAAGAAGAATTTGATGACACATTATTGTTCGTAGAAAGCGGAATTAAGAAATATTACCAAAAATTCTCATAACGTGTAATAATATTTTTTGGTGAAGTCCTCCCTCTTATTGGGATATGTTTTCGGATATTACCTGGAGCTTATCTGTGAGTCAGATGGGTGGCAAAAGGAATTTATTGTTTGAATATTTATATATTTAGGAAACTATTTAAATTGACTTTACATGAAGAGAATGCTCGTAAATGCTGTTTTACAGTTAAATGTTGTTTGAAGATATAGTTTTTCGCAGCAACCCATTCTAGGTCTTTTAAATTAATATAAAGTCTAGTGTCTAAAAAACCTGCAGCGTACAAAATGATGACAAACATGCAGCAGAAGCAGTGATTGAAAAATTCATAAATCACTTATGGTACTTAGGGGATGAACTAGTAGCTTTGTCCGTATTGGATGAAGGAATTAACTTTGAAGATAGAAAAAGAATATTTCAAAAAAATGCTTGCTGAATAGGAAGACGTGTCTGATGAGTGTATAAAAATTTTTAGATAACAATAGATGATTTGGAATACTTTCTTAGTAAATATCTTCCTCTTTTTAGAATCAATTACAAGTCAATAAAACTGGTTGATAAGTTAAAAACACCAATCGATGTTTTCCTATTTGATCCTGATTCATGGCAAAATGAAGGAAGCTATTTAAAGGAAAGAGATATCGTTAAAATGCTGAAAGTTGTGAATGATACAACTGAAAGAGGAGCACAATTAATCGAAGAATTTCACAATCAATTTACCAAATATGAGTCACAAAAACAATTTAGTATTTCACAGACAGTACAAGTCTATCGGGAAAAAAATGCACACGATTGAGATACATTGAGAAAAGCGTACGATTAAGGTAAAGTTTCTAAAGCACTATTTCATTCTTATTCAATGTAAAATCTTTAGACGATATGAAGTAATTAAAAAGATTAATTTTAGTGCTTCCTCGCTGTAAAAATATTTTGCAAACATAGGAGAAACGATGTACGGGGTCTGAAGTAAAAACTCGAAGATTTGTGGGAAAATTATCAAAAGTGCTGAAGTTCAACGTCCTAGGGGCACGTGTTATTATTGACCGATCGAGTTCAAATTTTGCACCGATTACTTTTTATTATAGTGTCACAAAACTAGGGGGCGTCACTTGTTGAATTCCGAAAAAAAAATTTTCCCATATAAATAAGGACCACCCTAATATATATATATATATATATATATATATATATATATATATATATATATATATATATATATATATATATATATATTATATATATATATATATATATATATATATATATATATATATATATATATATATATATATATATATATATGATAATTTATGTACCTTTGTATATTCGTGCCTGAATGTGTATCCCTTGTTATTTCTACCTAACTTGCCCGCCTCATTTGCATTTGCTTGACCTTTTTCAAGAGTTTTTTTTTTTTTTTTTTTTTTTTTTTTTTTTGTGTGATGTGTTGTACCAATAAATATTTTGCTTTAGAAAAAAAGAGAGGCTTTAAAGATTTGATTAATGGGCTGAACACAAGTTGGTTCCTTATGATACCCTCCTCTTTCGTACACTGCATGCGATGCTTTTAGAAGTAGTAAACTAGTTGAAAATATTTGTTGGATTCAAACTAGTACAGTAAGATGAATAAATACCTTTGTGCTGAAAAAAAGTACAGGCACAGCGCCTGTGAGAGAGCCCCTGCCTTTTATTTGCACTCCTATTGGTCCTTTATTTGTTTAGAATTTTCTCATTGGTGTATGGATAATCCGCTATTTTTATCTTTTAAGCTGTTTCCTTATCTTCTCTTGGCTTTTGTCGGATGCCCTTTCATCCATAAACTCATAACCTTTTGCCTTGAAAAAGGCGTTCCTTGTAACACCGAAACACGTGTCTGCAGTAATCTGCAATTTGTGCTTTCTGACGTTGTTATTTCTTTTTTTTCTGGTACACTAAGGCTTGAAACTTCCCCTTTTCACATTACAAGCTTTAACACTTTAAAGTGATATTGGTATCAAGGCCAGTTCAAAAAGAATGATCCATAATTGCCGGACCTCTAGCACTGGTGACCCTATTTTTATCAACGAGTTTTCCTTGAAAGAACTTAATTTAGCCCTGGGGGCAATGGATCTTCGTAAATCTCCAGGCCCTGATGGCATTCATGGATTCATGATCGGCAATCTGGGACCTCACGGCATGCAGAAACTCCTAGATATCTTTAATTTTTCATGGAAAATTGGTCGTCTTCCACGAGAATGGAAGAGAGCTATTGTTATCCCCATTCTAAAACCAGGAAAAGACACTGGTATCTCTGGGAGCTACAGACCTATCGCGCTAACTTCCTTTGTCTGTAAGCTTATGGAGAGGCTCATTCTTGCCAGACTAAACATTCACTTATACAACAATAACCTGATTCCGAGAGAGCAGTATGGGTACAGAAAAGGCCATGGAGTAATAGATCAGATTTTGTATGTCATCCAGAGAATACGGGACGCGCAGAACAAGAAACCTACTAACCACACTGTTGCCGCACTGTTGAATATGTCTAGTGCATTTGACAGAGTTTGGCGTCAGCTCTTGATCACCAAACTCCACAATCTTTTTAATATTAGAGGAAAAGCCCTTCCCTGGATCTCTGATTTCCTCTGGAACAGATCCATTAGAGTTAAATACAACAATCACCTGTCCGAACCTTGGGGCCTCGGGCAGGGTGTACCTCAGGGATCAGTGTTGAGTCCCGTCCTGTTTTCTCTGTACATTACTGGCATTGAAAAAGAATTAGCTAAACACTGTGAAATCGGAATTTTTGCTGATGATATCATTGTCTGGAGCTCCGGCTCGGATGTCGAAAAGAGTGAGCTCAGACTCAACCGTGCCATGGAAAAAGCCCATGCCTTTGCTGAAAGGCACAAATTAATCTTTAATGCTACAAAATCTTTGACAACTTTTTTCACTACTAATAGACATCTATATGGGTACCAACCTAAGATCTCCATAAACGGAACCCAGTTGAGTTACGTTAAAAATGCTAAGTATCTTGGATACACATTAGATCAAGAGATTACAAGTAATAAACATATTGAAGGCCAAGCAATTAAGGCAAGGAAGAGGCTCAATATTCTCAAATTTATTTCTGGACGAAACTGGGGTGCGGAGGCCAGTACCCTCCGTACTACCTATATTTCTATCATTAGACCAGTACTGGAGTTCGGCTTCCCAGTTTACTCCTGTGCTTCAGAGACTAATCTCAATAAACTTGAAAGAGTACAGCTTAGCGCAGCTAGAATTATTGCCGGACTTAGACATAGTTGTCGAAATGATATAGTGCTCTTTGAGAGCAACTTGCCTGCCCTTGCAAAAAGAAGACAGTGTGGCCTTACAAGGTATTTTAGCAAAATCTATAGTTATAGAGAACAACACCGGACTTCAGCCTACCTTCTTGCATGGAATGATAATACTCGTTTGAAGAAACATAGCCCCTTCTCCTATGCAAGGTCATTGAACTTACCTCCCTCCGATGTGGAAACACATTTCCTGGGTTACGCAGGAGCTGGTTTGGAGCTTGAGGGAATTTATTTCCATGACGAGCTCCTGACTAGTGTGATCAAGAGCTCAGATCCACCGGACCTGGTTAAACAAATGGCCCTGGAAACTATACATAATATACCACATTTCTCCTTGAAAATCTATACAGATGGAAGCAGGGGAGAAGATGGCGTTTCGGGCAGTGGAGTATTCATTCCTACTCCCTCTGGGGCCTTGGAATTTAAAATCAGAAACCCGAATTTCTGTTCAGTATTTAGATCAGAACTGATTGCTATCAGGAAGGGTCTGCAGTGTGCTGTTCAGCGGGAGGAGTGTTTCCAGGAAATCTGGATTTTGACTGACAGTCGTGCCTCAATTCAGCACCTCGCTAATTGGAGTAATGTGGGCGACAAGACCAGCCTGGACATTCTGAGTCTACTACATACTCTTTCATCAGGACATACAAGTCACTTTCAATGGATCCCTTCCCACGTTGGAGTTGAGGGTAACGAAAGGGCTGACTTTTTGGCTAGATCTGCTGCTGCGGAGGGTGTGAGCCCTTGTGGAGATCTTACTTTCAGTGAGATCTCCACAATTTCAAAAATGGAGCTCAATCGCCAATTTAAAACACCTCCCAGACACGCCTGGTATTTTGCAAAATGTCCTGGTGAGTCCTTTAGACTCAAGGGTAGACTCCTCCAGACAATATATTCGAGATTCCTGAGTGGCCACACAAAAGCTCTTAGATTCTCTGGGAATATCAAGACTTTTCCGGAGTGTCACTGGTGCTCTGCTGGAGAGGTTTCACCTGAGCACATTCTATCTTGTTTGGGTTTTACGAAGGATGAGGTCCTTAGTGACCCATTGCTGTTCTTGGATTTTTTGCAGATATTTGGATTCATGGGGGTTGTTTAGCATTGCTAAACATGCCCGAGATAAGTCAAAAAAAAAAAAAAAAACACTTTAAAGTTGCCTAATAGCACATATGCTATCATGGGTCTCTGTTTGTTTCTTTATGTCAACTTGGAGATTTCTCCACATTTCCCAGTAAAAGAAAAAAACTAAGATAAATAGCATTCTAGCTTTACTGAAAGTTTGCCGTCGAAACGAATTTGGATGTTAAAATCTGACAAAAATCAGTTACGCGAGAGGTTTAAATATCAACAGTAATGTTTCTCTATTTGACGTCACCTATGAGGTTAAGAGCTACTAACTACATTTTTTACTGTCCGGGTGTGCTCATTCCTTAAATATGAACATTAGTGCGATATTGATGGTACGTATTCGCCTGTTTTCTTTGAACTTACTGTATTACAATCCGACCGCGAACAAATGACCCTTATCAATCATTTGAGAAAACACGTCCTTTAAAATAGGTAGAGAAGAAAGTGGGATGGGGTAATTAGAAGACACGTTGTTAAGGCTGCAAAAGAAGTAAAACCAAGACCCACCCACTTACATAGGATGTGACTTGTCCATTGAGACATATGCATGAAAATGTTTTACATCTTGGAGTAATTTCTTAAATTCTAAGACGACGGCGACGTATTCACGCTCTAGAGCCAATGACGCACATGTAAATTCCGTCAAAACTTTCCTCTCAATATCGCTTCTTCACGAAAAAACAATTTCGAAACAAGGCGGAGCCATGGGTCAACTCTTCATGGTCAAACTTATGTCTCCCTTCTTCCTATTGAAAATCTCTACAGCGAACTTCTATTCAAGTCATCTTACCACCTTCTTGATCGATTTGACGATAAACCGGTTCACGTCTATTGAACTGTTCATCTTTGATGAACGTTCTATACATCTTCTTCTTTTTCACCATGTGCATATGATCCATCTGGTTTTTGCTTTCTGGAATTTCTTAACTAGGAAACTTTTACTGGGTTGGTTTGATTATACAGTGAAATCCCGAATTTGCGTTTTCTTTCGGACCATTGATAAAAAAACGTTCCTAGCGAGGAAACGTAAAATCGGAGCAGCATTAAAAAGCTAAACATATTGTTTAAAATTTGACCCTTATTCAATGAAGTCTAAAAAAAACTTGTAATATTTATTTATTTCTTTATTTATTTTTATTTTGTATTTCTTTATTTATTTTTATTTTTTATTTATTTATTTATTTTTAAGATACAATTTCGTGTATATCACTAACTCTACTAACAATGTTTTGAAACTTTGCTTCTTAGTTAGCAAGTGCAAACAAAAATAGTTTTTGAGTTTTTCTTCTTAGAAACGCTTGATGAGTTTTAAGAACACCCTCGAATATATAAAGTGCTTCGATTTCCTCATTTTCATCAAAAGTGGTAAGTTAAACTAAAATTTTCAGGAAGAGTACCGTCAGCTCTATTCCTCAATTGTCATGAAAGAAGACTGGGCGATGAGAGGAAAATTCTTCTTGCAAACAACGATTAATTCAATAGAACAAAAATAATGCCGTGTCGAAACAAGGTAAGTAAAATACGGAACATTTTCACATTATCAGTAGAGCCTTTTTTAAGGGATCAGTAGAAAATGATGTGGGAAGTGGAAAATGGTAAGAAAGAGTTCCACTGTATATCTCTGATGTATTATCTCTCTTAGTTATTGGACCTTGGCGATTTTTGACTTGATTACAAAACTGTTCACAATACTATCGATGCCAAATCCTCAAAATAATCCTAGCACAAGTGTATTTTTTTTTCCAATATCATTCTTTAAGACAGACTCATTAAATGTACTTATTAATTATCTTATAAACTGGTTTTTACGAAGTGGTATATTGAGTAGGACATACTATTTTATGTCCAGAAAATGTAGTTTTTCATAAAACTAGATTTTTCTGGGCATTGCAACAGATACGTGAGCTCTATAGTTGTTTCCTTGTGTCAAAGTAGTTGCTTCTTTGACGATTGTAAGAATGTAAATTGTCCTGCAGTACGGTGTGGATTTTTTTTTTTCAATCCGCTCTAAAAGCCATCTGTTTATAAAAAACGACTGATTTATCCCCTTGAACTTAAAATTTTAACGTAGCAACAAAAGCCCTAAATATTTT
Source organism: Uloborus diversus (assembly GCF_026930045.1). Lineage (NCBI taxonomy): Eukaryota > Metazoa > Arthropoda > Arachnida > Araneae > Uloboridae > Uloborus > Uloborus diversus. Next base: position 184,380,787 of record NC_072734.1, read on the forward strand.
TGATAAATGGAGCGGTCAGACCAGTAAAAATTAAATCATATTGTAAATGTAAAAATATCTATATATCTTATATCTAAATTAAAATTTTGTACTTTAAATTACAAAAAAGGTTAATTTAATTTAGTATCATTTCTTATAATGGGAGCTGGTAACAACAATTGAATATTTTTTATTCGTAACGGATGTTTCGTAAAGGATGTAATATATGTTATTGATGAACAAATAAAAACATTCAAAATGGGTTTGATCTTCCACAAAACCAATGTCCAAGCCTCCCTTGTTATCAGTTGTCTTTATAACAGTAAAAAATAAACTATTGAATTAATACTAAACATTATTTAATGAAATAGGTTTAAATAAATAACCAAAAAGTAAAATAATTTACGTTTTTACTTTTCTCTTAATTAAATAATGAATTCAAGTTCATAGAATCCCATTTTTATCTGTAATTGCCAAACTTAAAAGATGGTTATTAGAGTGTATTCATTTTATAACCCCCATTTGCTTCTTATAAGCAATTCGTTTTATGAAAGTGCACACTATTTTTTTTTTTTTTAAATAACGTAAGGAGTTTTTTTTTTTTTTTTTTTTTTTTTTTGCACTTGTAAGAACTGAAATTATTGTTGACTTTGTTTTAAATTACTCGACGGACAACACTGCCTGTAAAGCAAACAAACTGGTAAGTTGAAAACTCTAGGATCATAAATGTAAATTAAAATATCCATTGCTTGTGAACAAAAGTCTTTTTTTCCTTTATCTGACAGTATTTTTTTAGTTGAAATTAAACAGATAGTTTTGGTAAAATATTTTTTTTTAATAATTTCATAAAGGGATCATGTATCACCATGATCCCTTCATGGGGGATACTTGATCCCCCTGAGAAACTACATAGACTTTTCATTATGTCAGCAATTGATTCATATATTTTAGTTTTCTACGTAATGTTTGTAAAAAAATAACACTATTACTACTTTTCTTTATTATATTATAATACCGTGAACACAAAATATCATTGTTTTAAATTTCACTAGGTCATTTAGGGTTTACTAGGTAAAAAAAAATGTACACAACTTGAATGAACTTATGATGCTTTTGACTAGTTACTTATTGTCCAATTCTCCAATACAGTTGTGAACAATATATTGTATAAATAAAACGAACATTTTTTTTTTAAAATAGCATAATGAAGATAAAATTACAAGAAATAAAAACAAAAATTCATGACAAGCACAAAAATCAACATATTTGCTTCTTGCCTTACAATAATAAATTTAAGAGTTTCATCATTTGAATAATTTTTAGAAAATAGGGAAGAAAAATATAAGTATCAATGTACTTATAAAAAAGAAAAGTATGCCTAGCATATGTTTTCAAAACCTGAAAAGTCAAATGCTCACAATTCGTTTGTTGCAGTTTTTAAAGTTTCGCTCAACCCAACTGGATCTGTGCAGCTTGACATATTTTGTCCATTTTTCAGGAAAAATAAATTAAATAAGTATACTGCCTTTTCATTTTAGATAACTTATTTCAAACTCTAGTAATCCAACTTTGCATTATATTCGCTACTGGGTCTGCATAACGGGCAACTCCCTTTTTTGTATTAAATCTAATTATAGCAAAAAAATTTTTTTCCTCTAAACAAAGATTTGACATCTATTTCATTTTATGCAAGTTTATTTGGCCCGTCAGAACGTATGTCATCAGTAGAGTTAGTTTATGTTTAGATCTTTGAGGTGTTATGTGGGTACAAGTGCGTACTGATATTCTAATTGTTTAGCATATTTACTGCAGTGATTGTTCAAATCTATCACTCATACTAATGATAAATTTTATTATGTTACCATGGTTTAAAATGTTTAAAGTTAATTTCAGCTAATTAAACAACAGTTATATTGTCTTCATTGTGTTTATATTGTCATATGGATGCTTGATCCCTGGCATAATGTATCCCTCTAAACAAAGGGACCAAGTATCCCTAATATGCGATTTTTACAAACATGCTTGTTCTGTTATAAAAAATCAGCAGCAACTTACTAAAAATGTGTCTGAATCAATAAAGACTGTCTATACTTTAACATTATGCTTCGGTATTTTTTAAAGTTGTATATAACGTATAATGTAAACTTCAGAATGCTTTCCTAAAAAAAGCTGACCTTGACACATTCAATTTCTTGAGCTGAAACAAAATGGCTGAAAAAAAACCAAATTGTTGCCAGTTTTTATGTACAACTTTAATATAATTGTCGGATTTCAAATCCCTACTAAATGGTTTTGGTACATTTTTGGCTGTGGGATCATGTATCCCCAGGGAACAAGTATACCCAGTCTCCCCTACCCCACTTCACTTTTTTCTCATAATTTAATTTTTTTAACCAATTCATTTACAACCAACCGAAATATTCTGCATAGTAATTAGCCACATAAGTGGAACAATGAAGTTTATCAAATGATTAACCTTAATTCATAAAATGAAATGTTATAAGTCAATGTATGCTAAGGCCCCTATAGTGGAAGAGCTGACGCATCCGCCATTTTGGAGCAAACTTGATCCAGTGCTTCGTAACGATAGCATTGCTGCTGATGTTTACATTTCCTTAGCATGTGTTAAATTGAGTCAAATGGGTGGTTGTTCGGCTGTTAATTGTGTAAACAGTTCCAAAAAAGGATTTCGGCCCTTTAGATTTCCAGCAGATGCAGAAATAAAAAAGAAATTGATAAATAATAGCCTGCGAAATGAATGGCAGCCCGGAAATGACGCCAACAGTTTCCAAAACTTCACCAATGTTCACCTTTGCTCTCCGACTCTCTCGTTCCCTCTTTGGCGAATGATTGTCAATAAAAATAGCTTTCCCTGCTTTACGCTTACTCCAAAATGGCGGATGCGTTGGCCTCTCCGGTTATAGGGGTTCTAATGCATGCAAGAGTCAAAAAATAAACATTGCCTTCCTGAATTAAAAAAAAATAATAATAACGATCAGTTAATGGCAAACGGAATCAGCATGTTCATGTACCAGAATCTACCAGGCTAGTTGCTGCAGATTCATGTTTATCTAGCGCAGTCTATCGATTGTTGTGGTTGTTGTTGTCTTGTGCCAGTTAGGCTGGCAATTTGGGGTGCGCTGCTACAGTTTTTCAACTCTGTACTGTAATTTGGTATGAAGTCCGACTTTCAAAATACACACATGCCCTAAGGACCCGTTTATAGGGTAGGCAACTATTCACAGCACAACAACTCATTCACACAAAGAAAGGACAAGGACAGGAGAGAGAAAGTACGTCCATGTCCGAGTCAGACTCCTCTGAACACTAGACAGGGCGGGCTGCAATCTATTGATTGTATCCCAAAAAGTGAACTTTGTCTAACTGTGGCCCAAGTATCACTGTGATCCAGTTTTTCCACATATAAACAACATGAAATACGTCACTTGCTTAAAAATGATTGCAGAGATTTGTTGTGGGGCTACCAAGAATAGCATTAATGTATAAATATTCGACGAAAGCCTTTATTTCGTTTTATTGTTTATTATTTTCAAATATGTTGTTACCTATAAGTTACCATGTTTCAGCATTAAAAAAACGCTAAACAGACATCACAAAACCACGTAATCCGCATGTCATTGCAATAGTAAAACACGTGCGAAATTTGCTTTTTCATCATAGTTGTTAAGATTTTCAATTTTTTGAAATTTATTTATATATATATATATATATATATATATATGGTAAAGTTTTAAGTTGCTATCGACAAAATGAGATTTTCTATTGTATCGTGTTTGCTTTAATACAATGTTCTTAAAATAATACTGATCTCAAGACACTTTTCAATGATTTATTGAAAGAAAAGTTTTCAACCTAACCCGTCAAAATGCGTAAACCACCTGAAGCAAAACTTCTGTTATACATCCATCAATCCTCTAAATCGGATAATATTATTTGTATATTTTTTGTTGCTGTATAGACACAAAAGAAGCTTTTTCTAATACCATTCTAAAACTTTTTGAACCGATTTTCAAACTATTGGCTGCGCATGTGTTCTTTTCGATAACAAATGTTCGGATTTATCTCGTGCGATAAAATATTGAGAGCACAAAAATGCATTGATGTTTTGCAATATTCAAAAAATGTATGGCAAGAAAGGCTGAATAGAAATCTAAACTATAAAAACATATTGTTTGAGATACTGCAAACTTTGTCAAGAAGCGATAATTTAGTAGTAAGTTAAGTAATTTCCTTGTTTTTAATTTAGATCTTTCTCTGTACAGTTTTTTTTTCTTTTTTGTTTGGTTAAGATTTATTTTCTTGAATAATGTCAAGTAGATAGACATTATTTTCATTTACATACAGCTTTAATTTACGCCTGAACTTATTTAACATGAACCAAAAGTGATTTAAATTTCATTCATAATAATAGTTTCTTCACACGAACACAAAATTAATTTAAAAAATCTTCATCTCCGCCCGTAAAGAAAAAAAAGCATACATTCATTAATTTATCAATTTAGTCATTACATAATATTAATGCCAAAAAATAATTATTTATCATGTGGAAACATCTTGAATGATAATTTCTTCTGGGATTAATGAGCAATTCATAAGGATAACACAGAAAACATTCGCGTTTAAACAAAAATTTTAAATTACACAACTAAAAATGTATCTTTACCTCCGCCCATAAAGAAAAAGAAAGCATACTTTCATATATTTATCAATTTAGTCATTACATAATATTAATGCCAAAAAAAAAAAATAATTATTTATCATGTGGAAACATCTGGAATGATAATTTTTCTGGGACTAATGAACGATTCATAAGGATAATACAGAAAACTTTTGCGTTTAAACTAAAATTTTAAATTATACAACTAAAAGTGAACACTTCATTGAAACATTACATAGGAGTTGAAAATATTCAACTAAAATTCAAACTTTAATTAAAAATTAACTTTAAATATACTTATTGAATGAAAATATATACTAACTGCTTCTGCATGTGTCCTCGTGCGATGTACAGCAATGCTTGAGTTCTTGGATCTTGGCTTTGCAAAACAACTCTAAAGGCCTTTTTTGCCAGAGGTGAGTGAAAAGACCACAGTTAGACACTTTTAGAACGTCTGTGGTTAACATCCCAACTGAAAGGAAGAATAGAAGTGTATCCTACTCTTGTTTTGTCATTTAATGTCTAAAATGTAAATAAAATGTTTGTTTGCCAGCAACATCTACATAATCTAACAAGAAGTTACGTCTAGAACTAAACGAGCCAACTTTCCTGTATACCCAAATCTACTTTCTAGTATCTGATCAATATTCTCAAAAATAACTTTTCTAATTCTTAAAAACACTACACTGAAGGAAATATATGAAGCGCCATAAGAAAGAAGGATCATATTCCATGACAAAATAGTTTACAGTATTGCTTCTTTAAACTTTGAAGTCATTTTGTCTTGCACGTTAATGTCCAACTTTTTCCTGTAGTTCCAAACAGTTCCCGTAGAAATCTTAATTTTCTCAAAAAATGGAATATGATCATTTTCCCTTTTGGCCTTTCATAATTTCCCCCTTTATCCATGAAGCAACAATTATAAAATGATTATTTACATGATGCATTCATACAAACGATCTTAATATATACAACAGCTTTTATACAAACAAGAATTAAATGCCTGATTAGGGAGGCATTGCAAGCAGAATGTTGTTAATACCTAATCAAACAACAACAAAACAGTATTTAAACCAAAATACTGTCGATTCTCGATAACTCGAAGCTTATAACTCGAATATTCTTTTATCTCGAAGTTTTCATCGGGTCCCAAATTCTTGAAACTGATGTGGAAACTTCCCATAACTCGAACAACCAATAACCTGAAAGTTTTAGTCGGTCCCTAGGGCCTTCGAGTTATCGAGAGTTGACTTTAGTATGAAAAGCCACGGGGAGACATAATCATAGTCCCCAATACAATGATTTCTATTATTCTGTTTTAACACTTTGAAGTGGAATTGTTCTTGAACGTTAGCGTCAATATTTCTCCTGTTATAACTCAGTGACTACGACTTTTCTTGCCAGAATGATAATATAGTTCAAAGCTATAAGTAATAATATAACAGTTTTCACAGAAATCTGATTTTCTCAAAATAATTGGACTAAGATCATTTTTTCCCGTGGCGTTTCATATATTTTTCCCTGATCCAGGCGGCAACAATTATGAAATGATTATCTACATAATGCATTCATACCAACGATCTTAAGATAAACGACATCTTTTATACAAGCAAATTATCAATGCCTGATTTGGGAGACATTGCAAGTATACTATTTTAGTACCTTCTCAAACGACATACAGAACATTACTAAAACTAAAATAGTATGAAGAGTCACGGGGAAGAATGATCATAGTCCCCGACACAAATTAATTTCCTGTATTCTGTTTTTATACTTTGAAGTCAAATTATTTATGCAGGTTTACGGAAATCGTTTTCATGTTATAACTCAGTGAATATAATCTTTCTGGCCAGAATGATATTTTAGCTGGAAACTATTTGTAACAATCTAACAGTTCCTTTAAAAATTTGATTTTGTCAAAAAAAAAAAATAAAAATGGACTATGATCATTATTTCCCGTGACCCTTCCATCAAAAGATGTCAGTCATAAGACAAATAAATCGTCCATTTTGTTTTTGAGCAATTCTAATCTTACTTTCGTACATTCTAGAAAATATAGATTGATAAAAATTTCCCTGAAATTTTACAATACAAGTTACTAGCCTCCATGCTGCTAGTAACTTTTACTGTAAAATCTTATTATACTGTTAAATAGTACGCTAGAAAAAACGAGAACGCTGTGACTAGTTTCACTGAATAAAAAGTACAAGTGCGCAGTTGGGTCTGATCCTGCCACCGTGATTCGAGAATATATGCGAGATGGAGAAATGTATGCCTTGCGCCATAAATCATGTGGTATACAAATTGGCGCTGCAACCGCTTATTTTTCCCCGCACAATTTACGGTAAAATTGTTCTGTACTGTGAAATAGTTACTTGAAAATGTTCCTGAATTTTTTAACACTGTATGTGAAGTTGCCAAAACCATGACAAGTTAATTGCTCTACCTACTAATTGTTGTTTAGGTATGTGAAATAGATGAATATAAGCAAAAAATAAAAAATCTATATATATATAAATGAATGTTTGTCTGTATGTCATCCATGAACTCAAAAACTACCCGTGCAGATTTGGCTGAAACTTTCACCGTTTGTTATTTTTGGTACTGGGAATGTTTATAGACCAGTTCGAAAAAAATATAGCTCCTTTTTTATTCCAATTTAAGTCACAATCCATTGGATAAATACGAATAAAATTATCGGCTGCAGAAATTAATTCGCGTGAAAGATCTCATTGATAAGAGGTTAGCTGTTGCCATTTTTCTTGAGTTTGAACAAATAAATTCTTTCTTTATTGTTTTATGGCTTTTCATGCAACAGGGGGATTTAAAACTTTTTCTATTTGATATTTTTAGCGATCGATTGATCTTGCAAACTGCGTGAGTACAAAATTTGAGTATAGTCACGGCTTCACTTGATACCTGGACCGATTGTTATGAAAATTGCTATATATATGTATTTTTCCACGGAGAAGGTGCTTAATATGCTCATTGAAGCCATTCGCCACCAGGTGGCACTGCAGAGTAGCAACTTCTGCCCCGTTCAACCGATTGTCATGAAAATCAGTATAATGATGTATTTTTTTGTTGACGTAGCAACGCGCGTCGGGTACAGCTAGTATATATATAAAAAAAGGTTTCACAAAAACTTTTTCTTCTTTGCTGGTACGGCAGCCTGTTGCTGACCAAGACCGCCTCTCCAAGTTTTTCCCACCTAGCCCTATCCTGTGCAATGGTTCTCCATCAATTTACTCCTATTACATTCAAGTCTTTTTCTACCCCGTCCAGCCATCTGGCTAGGGATCTTCCTCTTCGGCGTTTTCCATCAATGTTGGCGAAGTGATTATTTTCATGGAGAGTGCATCTTCATATCGAAATATGTGGCCTAGCCACCTAATGTGAGACGTCTTTATAACCTTTAACATGTTAGATTCACCACACTTTTTGTATATTTCATGGTTATGAGCTATTCTCCAACAGTTGTCTTGGTTTATTGGTTCAAAAATATTTCTTAAAATTTTCACTCAAAAATCAATAAAAGGCCTTCTGCCCGGTTGAGAGCCCAACATTCACTCCCATACAAGACAAAAGGACTTATCAATGTTTTATATAGTGTTATTTTAGTTTTAATGCCGATGTAATTCGATTTTAATTGGTTTTTAATGCCATCGAAACCCTTCGAGATTCAGAAAAGCTATGGCAACAAAAATTATAAACCTTCAAAAAAACAAAAATTAAAACTTAACTTAATCTCTCAATTAGACGACAGCCAATCAGGAACGTCCTGCTACCGTCTAAAAATTTGAAAACGATGTATTTTGGAAGTCATTGCTCATGTTCTTACATCCAGTTAAAATTACGTTTTACTAGGGCCCGAACATTTGTAATCGATTGTTTAATTTCATGTATTCAAATTCTTTTAAGAACTAAACTTTTTCACAATCGTTACTTAAAACAGTTTTTTCATTAAAAGAAAAATCAAACTTAACCAAATTCAATCTTATTTTAACAGAGTGAATTATTATTCCTTTGTTTTTACTTGTGCAAAAATAAAGGGGAAAGATTATTTATCTATCAGAGTAAGATATTAAAAATTATTCAGTGGAAATATTTACGCATTTGAACGCAAATCAAAGATTTGAAATCCAATTAATGATATAACACTTTTCCAGTCAATCGAAATGTTTACTGATGCAAACTAATTTAATTTTATTAAAATTCGCTCATTGTTACTTTTGGTACAAATATGTCTTTCTTATCCACTTTCACTACTTAAGCATTATTTTACTATTAATCATTTAGTGCTGTGATTAAGAAAATAGTTAGCTTGTGTTGATTTTTCCTCTTATCTTCTTTTCTGATAACACACTAATTATTTTTATAATACCTTAGGCATTATGCCCGACATAACTAAAATATTTTTAACTTAAAGGATACTATCAGCAATTTTTCTAGCATCATGACTGACTGAAATGATACTGAAAAATAAAATAAATACTGAAAAATAAAATATTTGCTTCAATTTCAAAATATATTTTTGTATAATGAAATCAGTTTCATTATTATAGAAATGATATATGTGCCGTATCAGTGATAGTTACCAATTTCGATAGATATATGTGTTGCATTAAAGTAAGAAAAAAAGGAAGATTTACGAATAGTTACATATCCACTGCAACGCAAATGTAAATATATTGACCTTCTTACGAACTAAAAATGTATATTTGTTGAGAGCACTTTTATAACAAAAGTGTTTAGAATTTAGTGTTTGTATTTTATATTTTTAAATTGTTTCTCAGTTTATCAAAATTATCAGATGATGCTCATTAAATTAAGGATGCTTGCAAATCCAAACAATCAGGTGTAACGACTTAAAATACATTTTGAGTTAATTATACAGAGTGTATAAAAAGTCTTGCACTTTACGTAAAAACATTATTTAAGACTCAAGCACATTTCTTGCTTTATTTTGACCCTTTTTTCATCAAGTATTTTTTCCCGTTATCATATTACATGTGCGCCGTCCAAAAACATCGCAAACTGTAAAGGGCGTCAGTGAACGAATAAAAATCTTAGAGCCGCCACAAGAGGGCTTATGGCGGTCAATCTCACAAAACGTTTGGTTTTAGCACATATTGCCGATACTACAATGACTGTTTATATCCTTATAAGGACTGTTGTGACCAAACACTCTGCCCCCCCCCCCTCCTCTTCCCCGAAGAATCTGCGTCAGTGCCTGTCGCAAAATTGAAAATCATCTAAATCTTTTTTGAAATATAAAATGTCCACACATAGAAGTGTTTTAACGTTGTGGAAAAAAAACTTTTTGAGATATGCATCATAATACAAAAATAATCATGTTTAAATATGAAGCTAAACTATTTTTTAAATAATTTTAATGACGCTGTAAAAAGGTCTCTGAAAATGCACTAAACCAGGGGCTTCCCAAAAAGAGGTCACTGGGACCTCTCAACATTTTTTTCGGCAATTTGGAGACAATATTTCAGCGTTAAGATCAGGGTTGCCAGACCTCCCGGATTTCAAGGGACAGTCCCGTATTTTGAAAAATAGTCCCGCGTCCCGGGGAACTTCCATAAGGGACGGCTAAGTCCCGTATTCTGGCTAATAACAATATTTTACAAAACGAGACATTATTTTAAGGGGAAAAAATAAAGTAAAACAAAAAATGTGAAATAAAGAGCAATAAAAAAATCTTGAGGCAGCAAACGCAAAAATTATTTTCGTTTTTAATTTGGTTTTTGTTTTGGCGGCAGACCATGAGGAGCCGAATGATTGCTTCCTCATTGCTCATTGACTAATGTTGGAAGTATATCCATGCGCATGTGTCGTCAATCACAATGAAAACGATTTTTATACTTCGATCGGCGACATTTTGTAAGGTTTAATGCTTTGTTACGATTGAATTTTATAGATTCATCATGAAGAGACGTTCTACGTCGGAAATCACCCCTTAAAAATTCCCAGTTTTTGCCTGCCCAACCTCAAAAATACCCCCCCCCCCTTTTACTTCTAGAAGCCTGTCCCGTATTTACTGTTCTTAAATCTGGCAACCCTGATTAAGATTCCCTATTGTATGTTTTTTAAAACTTTTTTATGATTTTTTTAATTATGCCTCAAGATTCTTCTCATTTGTCATTATTTATGTATGGTGTATGAGTATGTTCGTACTAGATCGTTCGGTAAAATTGCAATTCAATTCGCAAATCAAGAATTTCCCCCTCCCAATAATTGCAGTTCTAGACCTCCGGGACAGGAGATAGCAGCTGTTAAATCTAATGCACGCCATTCCATGCGGCATAGTATAAAGATTGTATTACAGCGCTGCATGATGTATAAAATTACAGGGGCGGACAGCTTCTTGCATTGTCCACCTGTTTCAACTGCCCTACACAGTAGAACCCCTGTAACTGGATAGGCCGACGCATCCGCCATATTGGAGCAAGCGTACTTATCGTACAACAAGGAAATGCAGAATAAAAGACATTCCGTAGAACACTGAAACATGTTAGCAAAGATTACAGAGCATTTAAAACTTAATGATAGTAAAATCATGAGAAATAAATCGATATTAACCTCACACAAGTGAGCCATTTCCAGGCTGCCGGTCAATATTCAAGGCTGCCAGTCCAGGACGGCTATTAATTATCCTTTTTTTGGAGCAATCACGATTGCTTATTGTTCTCATTTGACCGTCGTTGATGTTCCGTGCCTTTTTCAACCACCACCGTCACCTGCAGGCACGGCTCCGTCCTCCGGTAGCCGCTCCTAGTCGGTGGCGTCCATGTCCTAGACGTACGCACGCTCATACACATATGCACTCACACGCGAACGTACGCACACACAGGTCTACGCACACACAAAAGCCTACACATACACAACTAATACACACGTCTCCGTTCAACAGGAGGATAGACTTGGAGGGACAGGAGCCGTGTCTAGAAACAAGTGAGTAGAGTAGTAACCAATGAGTAGGGTCCTGTCGCAACTCGTGATTGCGAAAAACATAATTTGAATTTAAAATTTAAGAATTCAAATTATTTTTTTTTCTTTCTTTCTGCATCTGCTGGAAATCTGAAGAGCAGAAATCCTTTTTTGGAACTGTTTGCACAGTTAACATCCGAAAAGCCACACATCCACTCATTTGACGCATGCTAACGAAATGTAAACATCAGAAGCCATGCTATAGCTGCAAAGCACTGGATCAAGATTGCTCCAAAATGGCGGATGCGTCGGTTCTTCCACAGCACTCCCTCAATCACTTGCATCTGACGTATCTGAACTCGCAATATACGGAAAATGCTACAATCGTCTTTTCTGAAGTCCTTCAATGTTTCACCAAACAATTTGAGATCACCTTGTTTTTGCACAGAATCAGACAAAAAATCTGGTATGCATTGAAAGAAAATTGCTCAGAACACAAATCAAAATTTCAATATCTAAGTAGTGCGTTCGTTTTTCTCCACTTTCTATTCTCATCAAAACGTGACTTGTGCACATATTTTGATCTCATGATTAAAGTTCTTGCATTCGGAAGATGTCGATCTTCTCCAGGAAATCGGTATTTCGGATTTTTAAAACTTCAAATCAGGCCCTTATGTTCAGATCCTGTCTCGTACGAATCTGCTAAGGCCTATTTCACTGACCGATAGGAGCGAGAAATCAAACAAATGTGAAGAAAAATGAGGTGGGACATTTTTTTATGGCCGCAATGTCTTTTGAACAGGGAAAAACTTCCATTAGAGTGAAATATAACTTTTTTAATAAGAAGGCCGGGACACTTTTAACCTCATCAAGTTCAAATCATTAAGTAGGGGAAAAGTGCGTACAGTGAGACGAAAAAATTCAATCGCATTTTTTATTTTGAAAAAACATTAAAATCAATTTGTTTTAAATTCTATAATATGTGTTAATGTATTAGGTATTATAAAAGTTGGTTTCGAAAAAGCTACGAAATCACACAAAAGAAAAATAAAATAAAAAAGAAATGCAATTTTGTCCCACTGTTCCCCCACTGAGGGGAACAGTAAGACACAGGAAGTGGGAATAGTAAAACACAGTAAGTGGGAACAGTAAGACACAGTAAGTGGGAACAGTAAGACACAGTAATTGGGAACAGTAAGACACAGTGAGTGGGAACATTAAGACACAGTGTGGGAACAGTAAGACTCACTCAGTGGGAACAGTGAGACACATTTATCGAGCTAGCAAACATTGAACGCATCCAGATTGACCTGAAACCATATGAATTCTTGTTGCAGTTTGGTTTTACCATGAGTTACCGGGTTGATCAAGTCATATTTCAAACAAAAAAAAAAAGGCAAGAATCGGGTTTTCCGTTTGGGGGCTACGATGCGCATGATGAAATTAGCGGGTTCCTACTATCCCAAGGGCCGTAGGTTGAGCAAACCTAGATAAAAACACCCTGGATAATAAACCTTTAAAACAAAGAGAAAATATTCAAACCGGATCATACGTTAGGTATCATTGATTAAAATAAAATAAAATAACTTTTAAAATAATATAAGTATGATTTCCACAAACATACATTGACTATCGATATGAATTAGCTGGATTAAACAGTTATTCAACAGGCAATTACTCGGTGCAGTTGAACGATTTTATAGCTCGTCTATTACACTTTTAGAAGTATCATTATTATTTTTGGAGTTCAAAAGATCTTTGTTTCGAATGAAGCCCTTTAGTTGTTTTTAGGGCGAGGGGGGGGGGATTATGAATATAGACAATGAAATAGATTAAAATTATTATTTTTTCAATCAAGTAAATCAAAAAACAAGAAAATAAAATAATAGTTTACAAAACTAAGAAAAACACGCTTTTGTAGCAATATGAACTAAAAAGTAAACTAGTATGTTGTGGCCATCACGAAACTTTCTTCTATATTTTTCTTTTTCTTTTTTTTTTTTTTTTTCTGATCCCTCCCCATGCTTGACGAGGAAGTAATATTCCCAACAAAAACAAAATTACACATGCAAAAACTTGACCCAATGTCTGAATTATTGCAAAAGCAAAGCAAAGAGCGAAAATTGAAAGTTATTTTAAAAGCCTTGCTTGAATGAATTACAAATATTTTATTTGTTAACAAACATAAAAAGGCAACAGTTAAAAATTTTAAATCATTGAGATAATATTTCCTATCATTTCCATACAATTAAAATCACGAGAAATACGCAGACGACAATCTATTACGATTTATCTTTCTTATTGTTGCATTAATAAAAATATTTTTATTCGCAAAAAAAAAAAAAAAAAAAAAAAACACCTCTTGAAGCGATCGGCGTCAAAATAGAACCAAAGCCTGTTTACATATGGATTCACATATATTCCAAATTTCAACCAGAACGTAGCATTACTTCTTGAGATAGGGCACTCAAAATGGAAAAAAAGAACGGGTGATTGCGCTACCCCCTTTTTAGCTGTTGACACAAAAATAAAATCGGTTCTTATACCCACTAAGGGCTACTTGCCGATAAATTTTTCTTTCATTCCGTTCATTATTTCTTGAGATACAGCAGTCACAATTGACGACAAAAAACGTTCTATAGCTCAACCCCCGTTTGAGTTATTGACACCAAAATTGAATCAGCACCTATTCCTGTTAATACCAACATATGGACCAAATTTTGTTTGATTCCGCCAGTAACTTCCTGAGGAATAGCAAGCACGCGTAACTCGAAAAACGTCCCATTGCTCCACCCCCCTTGGAGGAATTCGCGCCAAAAACTAATGGGCACAAGTTCACATAGGGGCACATATGTGTACTAAATTTCGTTCGATTTCATGCGGTAGTTTTTGTTGTAGAGCGGCCACAAAAAACTGGTCACACACAGACGTGACACACATACATACACACACACACACACACATACACACACACATACACACACACACACACAGACAGACAGACATTTTCCAAAAATGGTCGAAATGGACTCAGCACACCTCAAAACGTTCGAATCCGTCAAAATTCGAAATTCGAAAATTTGCACGAATCCAATACTTTCTTCTATATATTAGATATAGAAGAAAGTAAAAAGGGGGTAGCGCAATCGCCCGTTCTTTTTTTCCATTGTGAGTACCCTATCTCAAGAAGTAATGCTACGTTCTGGTTGAAATTTGGAATATATGTGAATCCATACGTAAACAGGCTTTGGTTCAATTTTGACGCCAATCGCTCCAAGAGGTGTTGATTTTTTTTTTTTTTTAATAAAAATAGCTTTATTAATGCAAGAATAAGAAAGATAAATCGTAATAGATTGTCGTCTGCGTATTTCTCGTGATTTTAATTGAATGGAAATGATCGGAAATATTATCTCAATGATTTAAAATTTTTAACTGTTGCCATCTTATGTTTGCTAACAAATAAAATATTTGTAATTAATTCAAGCAAGGCTTTTAAAATAACTTTCAATTTTCGCTCTTTGCTTTGCTTTTGCAATAATTCAGACATTGGGATGGTCGTCAAGTTTTTGCATGTGTAATTTTGTTTTTGTTGGGAATATTGCTTCCTCGTCAAGCATGGGGAGGGATCAGAAAAAAAAAAGAAAAATATAGAAGAAAGTTTCGTGATGGCCACAACATACTAGTTTACTTTCTTCTATATCTAATATATACAAGAAAGTATTGGATTCGTGCAAATTTTCGATTTTCGAATTTTGACGGATTCGAACGTTTTGAGGTGTGCTGAGTCCATTTCGACTATTTTTGGAAAATGTCTGTCTGTCTGTGTGTGTGTATGTGTGTGTGTCACGTCTATGTGTGACCAGTTTTTTGTGGCCGCTCTACAGAAAAACTACCGCATGAAATCGAACTAAATTTGGTACACATATGTGCTCCTATGTGAACTTGTGCCCATTGGTTTTTGGCGCGAATTCCTCCAAGGGGGGTGGAGCAATGGGACGATTTTTGAGTTACGCGTGCTTGCTATTCCTCAGGAAATAACTGGCGGAATCAAACAAAATTTGGTCCATATGTTGCCATTTACAGGAACAGGTGCTGATTCAATTTTGGTGTCAATAACTCAAACGGGAGTTGAGCTATAGAACGTTTTTTTCATCAATTGTGACTGCTGTATCTCAAGAAATAATGAACGGAATGAAAGAAAAATTTATCGGCAAGTAGCCCTTAGTGGGTATAAGAGCTGATTTTATTTTGGTGTCAACAGCTAAAAAGGGGGTAGCGCAATCGCCCGTTCTTTTTTTCCATCGTGAGTGCCCTATCTCAAGAAGTAATGCTACGTTCTGGTTGAAATTTGGAATATATGTGAATCCGTATGCAAACAGTCTTTGGCTCAATTTTGACGCCAATCGCTCCAAGAGGTGTTGATTTTTTTTTTGGGGGGGGGGGGGAATAAAAATAGCTTTATTAATGCAGCAATAAGAAAGATAAATCGTAATAGATTGTCGTCTGCGTATTTCTCGTGATTTTAATTGTATGGAAATGATCGGAAATATTATCTCAATGATTTAAAATTTTTAACTGTTGCCATTTTATGTTCAACAAATAAAATATTTGTAATTAATTCAAGCAAGGCTTTTAAAATAACTTTCAATTTTCGCTCTTTGCTTTGCTTTTGCAATAATTCAGACATTGGGATGGTCAAGTTTTTGCATGTGTAATTTTGTTTTTGTTGGGAATATTGCTTCCTCATCAAGCATGGGGAGGGATCAGAAAAAAAAAAGAAAATATAGAAGAAAGTTTCGTGATGGCCACAACATACTAGTAATTGTATGGAAATGATCGGAAATATTATCTCAATGATTTAAAATTTTTAACTGTTGCCATCTTATGTTTGTTAACAAATAAAAAATTTGTAATTAATTCAAGCAAGGCTTTTAAAATAACTTTCAATTTTCGCTCTTTGCTTCGCTTTTGCAATAATTCAGACATTGGGATGGTCGTCAAGTTTTTGCATGTGTAATTTTGTTTTTGTTGGGAATATTGCATATTGTCAAGCATGGGGAGGGATCAGAAAAAAAAGAAAAAGATAGTAGAAAGTTTCGTGATGGCCACAACATACTAGTTTTACATTGAAATTAATTGTTTGTTTAATCATTTTACCATACTTCACATCCAAAGATTTTTTTTTTACTTTTTAGTTCATATTGCTACAAAAGCGTGTTTTTTTTTTTTTTTTCCAGTTTTGTAAACTATTATTTTTATTACCAATATCATTATTTTGCGCTGAAAAAAGGATTTCTTGTGACCCCAAAACACGTGCCTGCAGTAATCGGCTAATTTTGTGCGTCAAAACATTGATTGCTGTTTACACTCAGCACTATTTTCATTATCACCTGTTCTTCCCCATTTTGCCTTTTCTGGAAAAAAAAAATTTGTTCCGCCCTATGTTGCATATTTTGCTCATACTGTGCCCCATTCCGCGTAACTGCAACTTATTTCCATTCTTAATCATATGCTGTACCTTTAGTTTTAACCAAACGAATACTGAAAACACAAGTCATTAACTTTAACTAAGAAGAAATAAAAACTGAAAATGCTATAATTTCCAACCTAAAAGTGCGAAGTAGATTTCTTTAGCATGGTATAACATTTTCTTAACTGTAAAACAATTAAATACCAGTAACTGCAACAACGAGGATGAGACGTAAGGCAAAGAAGAAATGTGATTAAGCTGACAATGATTTTCTTTTTAGTTAAGTGATGCTTAAAAAAATTAATACAACATAATTACTGCTTAAAATAATGCGATTGTATTTTAGTTATCGTTGTAACAGGTTTCAAAAATTTAATATTTTTTTCAATTGTAAGGTAATTGTGGCGATATCGATCAATATCCCAGCGGCGCTCTAAACTTATATTCCTATTTCTATAATATATCTTACTTTGCATAAAGCTTTAAAGCGTCATGCGGGAAAATATATGATCAAATATGAATATCGTCACCGCATAATTTTGAATATGAAAATGTCAACTGAGGTGGAAACCATTCAATTTCCTGCATAGCTTCAAATCGGTACTAAGAATAAGGACATTGAAAATATCATATTCAATACCGTAACATTTAGCTAACTGATGGGAGAATACCGTAATTATCAACAGCTATTTAGATCTTAAAATAAAGAGTTCTCGTATGATTAGCAATAAATTAATCTAATGTATAAAAATCTCCTGTCACGGTGTTAGTTATGGAATTCCTCCGAAACGGCTCGACCGATTTTCATGAAATTTTTTAGGTGTATTTGTTAGATATTAGAATAGGATACGAAGTATATTTCATATCGCTAGGTAATCAGGGTGTCCCTATCCAGAATTTGTTTTTGAAAATCATTCTAAAAACAATTGTTGAAGCATTATTGAAAATCATTGTAAAAACCATTGTTGAAACTTATTGAAAAAACCCTTGTTGAAAATCATTGTAAAAACCATTGTTGAAACTTATTGAAAAAGCCATTGTTGAAAATCATTGTAAAAACTATTGTTGAAAATCATTGTAAAAGCCTTGCTTTAATTAATTACAAACATTTCATTTGTAGACAAATCGAAGATGGTGAAAAAAAATTTTAAATCTAATAAATTAAAATTCCATGTCACAGTGCTTGTGTTTGAAGTCCTCCCAAACGGCTCGATCGATTTTTATGAAATTTTGGGTAGGTATAAGAATATGTAGTAAAATATATTTCATACTGCTAGGTAGTTTGAATGTTCCTATCCGAAGTTTGGTTGGCTACCAAATGTCAAAATGACCTCTGGTAAAACAATGAAAACCTTCAGTGATTTATTTTTCTTATTTGTTGCCATCCTCTATTTGTTAACAAAAGAAATGTTTTCAATGAATTGATTGCAAGGATAAACGATATGTGTGTTTGTGGCTTAGATTTGGACACTCCGTGTTTTTCACACGGACATGGCATGTTCTCGCGTGAGCAAACCATCGAGCGTATTTGTGTTGGCTAAAGATGGACTGACAAAAAAATATCGTTCACTCAATTTCTTCTCGAAATGAATATTGATTTTCTTTATTTCATTGTTATACTTTAGGACAAAAAATAAATTACTTTTTTCTCACTATGTTTTACTT
This sequence comes from Uloborus diversus, assembly GCF_026930045.1. Classification (NCBI taxonomy): domain Eukaryota; kingdom Metazoa; phylum Arthropoda; class Arachnida; order Araneae; family Uloboridae; genus Uloborus; species Uloborus diversus. The sequence continues at coordinate 184,399,518 of NC_072734.1, forward strand.
TTAAGACATCAAACAATGAATTTGTTCGCTACGTTAATGAAATACATTGCATTGAGAAAATGAATGGTTGCTGTTCTTTGTTTTTATAGGTGATCATCGTTTTCTACAGCGCTTCATTCCTCTTTCTGTAATAGATCCCATCCCCTCTCACTTGCAATACATTTCTTATTTTTCAATTAACAACCAAAATATTTACTGTAAATAAGTTATGTGGAAGAACAAGGTTTGCCGGGTCAGCTAGTATATTTATAAAACGAGCTAATGTGTGACTTCCTTTCACATGACTTCCCTTTATTCCAGTTTAATGTCATTTCCCCATTACTGGCAATTTAAATGTGATTCAAAAGTTTACTCTCTAAATATTACCAACAGTGGCCAAATTGAAACCAGATTTAAAATAAATAAGTAAAAAATAAATAAATAAAAAATTGCCAAATTTGTCACCAAAATGGCAACACAACTTGGCGATCAATAGACCGGCGATATATCGCCAAGTGTCCGCCAAATTATAACACCACTTGAGTTTATACTGAAATTAACAATGCTTCTCCCCACCCCCCGAAAAAAGGGGCCCATTAAAATAGGGGGCAAAAGACCCCTTTAGAGCATCCGAATGCAACCAAAAAGGAAGGTGCACCACTAGATCCCACTAGGAGTCTACGTATCAAATTTCCACTTTCTAGGACATATCGTTCTTGAGTTATGCGACATACATACGCACATACCCACATACAGACGTCACGAGAAAACTCATAATTAACTCGGGAAAAGTCAAAACGGATATTTCTTGCGTCTATACGTTCTTAGGTATATATGCACATGTGGTCGGGTAGAAAAAAAAAACTCAACAGTCATTCGGGGGTGAGCTAAATGGAAATTAAAGTCGATTTTTAAGCGAAAGTTTTTTCGCGAATACAATACTTCCTTTTTGTAAAAGGAAGTAAATGAGACACTGCCATTCCAAGTCAAATCAACGACAAAATTGCACTTGCCAAATTCATGTTAAGCAATTTTCGTAAAATATTTAGGTTTGAGTTAACCCGTGTATTAATACAGAAAAAGAATTTTTTTTTTTTTCGATTTTTTTTTAATGTTAGATTTTTGTGTGAAGCCGCCTAAAGTACTCAAAAAATGGCAAAAATTAAATTTTCTCAACTCCTATTAGAGCTGGAGTGTTTTACTGCGACGTCATTTTATAGGTCTTTAAATAGGCTCTCATTCGGTATTTCTTTTGACAAGGTTATGTGACAATACTATTTAAATGCCATAAAAATCCATATCTGACCTTGAATAATGTTGAAAGTGCAATTTTCAAAAATCTGAAAAAAAAGTTGGGTTAGTAATTGGTCGGATAGCTCAGTTTATAGAAGTATTCTCAACTCAAAGAAAACACACACAACTCATTTTCTGTAGTAAACTATTTTTTATTTGCGGCTTCTCTAAGCGCACACTCCTCGCAGTCTCTCTCTCGTTACAATTCACAGTTAACTCAAACTCTCTCAAAGTAGGTGGCGCAGTGGTACGCGCGCAGGCGCAACATACCTCATTTTTGGAATCGGCTCTTAGTTGAGCAAGTTCAAGTTCCATTTTAATTCTTTCTAACCTAATTTTCTCTAACTCAACTTCCTTTTGTTCATTAGCTTGTCGATTTCCAATAATTGAATTTACAATCTCATTTACTGATTCTGAATCATTTTTATAAGCTTCGAAATCCCCCCAAAAATGTATCAAAAGTGTTTTATTCCGAAACGAAAATCACATGGTCGGATAGCTCAGTTTATAGAAGTATTCTCAACTCATTTTCTCTAGTGGACTGTATTTTTTATTTGCGGCTTCTCTAAGCGCACACTCCTCACAGTCTCTCTCTCGTTACAGTTCACAGTTAACTCAAACTCTCTCAAAGTAGGTGGCGCAGTGGTACGCGCGCAGGCGCAACAGTATTATTATGTATGAGCGATAAAAATTTCAGAAAGTGACTGCAATGGGATCATTCTGAAAATAATTTTGGAACCAAGGGGTCGTTTCCAATATTATAAAATATTTTTTTTTGAAAGAACATGCTTAAAAACGTAGTATCTTACCATTTGTTAAATAATTTGTTTAAGTTTAACATTTTTAAAAATCGGTGATTTTTAAATCGGTGACTTTCATTATTTACATTTCTTGCTGATGACATCACAAATGATGAAATGCCATTCTGTGTTCCCATTCACAGAGCAAAATATTTAATTCGCATCTTTTCTCACGTGCATTGGCAACGATAGGGTTGATAGCAAGCGTAGAGCGCAATTTTAATTCGCTTCTTGATTATCAGAACGTGGAAACGCGGTAGAAAGATGAGACAAAGAGCATCATTTGTGACGTCATCAATACCACGTCTTGTTTGAAAAATCGGACATATTAAAAAATTAATCAAAAAAATAACTGTTGGGAAAATGAAAGTATTTTCTGGGTCTATGTTTTTTTTTGCTTATTCTATCAATTTACGTGACTAAAAGTACTACTTTTGACTGAAGGAAACAACCCCATTAGGTAACGCATAATATTGCACTTTCTCCACTATACGTCACGTATTGCTTGCTGGCATTGAGTGTTGCAGTATGCAGCTTGTTCTTCATCTAGAATGCGACAATTGAAGCCTGTACTAGTTATCCCTATTCAAAAATCTCCCAAATGGCAGCAATGTTGTCTACAGTAATGCTTGTCCGCGGTTTCCATTCTCCGGGTTTTTTTTCCTGCTGCGTCTCTCTCTCTGCCTGACACATCTATTTTAGAAAACTCCTATATAGGCGTCCCTCATATAACACGGTTAATTCATTCCGTGAAGTATCGAAACCGTGTAATACGGACTTTTTAAAAAGTAACTTTTTTACTTATTTTGTTTACACTAATTAATCGTGTACATAGTAAAAATCATGTCAATATGTACCTTGTTATATCGAAACCACGTTATAAAAGACTTAGAAATAATGTAAATCAAGGGATGTGTACCGTGTTATATCGAAACCAAGTTTCATAAAAACAAAGTAAAAACTTATTAGAGTTATCCAACATTAACAGAATGTATTAACAAAAATGAAATTCCATCTTTTTTAAAGGATACATTCGTGTTATATCTAACCATGAAGTATTAAAATGAAGTATTAATACTACCATGAAGTGAGTTTCGTATCGTGATTTATCAAAACCGTGTAGTATTTATTTCAAATTTGGTACCGTGTGATATCGAAACCGTGTTGTAGAACTACCGTGTTATACGAGGGACGCCTGTACTTGAGTGTACGAAGTGTTTATTTTACAATCTATGTGTGAATCTGTCTCAAAATTCAGAGTGTTTCTGTGCCATCTTTTTTGTGAAATTTAACAATGATGCGTTGCACAACAGACATGTGAACTGCCGTGCTATGCGCAAAAGTCGTAACTGCAACTGAATTTAGATTAAGAAATTGCCGTTTAAAGTTTCGCGCCTACATGTATTTGAGTCAGATGAAACTTTTTCAGAATGAGGTTGTTTCCTTCAGTCAAAAGTACTACTTTTAGTCACTGAAATTAATAGAATATGCAAGAAAATAACGTGGACTCAAAAAATACTTTCATTTTCCTAACAGTTATTTTTTAATTAACTTTTTCAAATGTCCGATGTTTCAAACAAGGCGTGGTCTTTATGAGGTCACAAATGATGCACTTTGCTGCATCTTTCTACCACCTTTGCACGTTATGATAATCAAGAAGCGAATTAAATAGTGCGCTGTACTCTTGCTATCAACCATATCGTTGCCAATACTCGTGAGTAAACATGCGAATTAAATATTTTGCTGTGTGAATGGCAACAGTGAATGGCATTTCATCATTTGTGATGTCATCGGCGGAGTCATAAACAATGAAAGCGCACCGGTTAAAGTTTTTTTTTCAAATATTAAACTTAAACAAATTGTTTAAAAAATGGTCAAATATTATGTTTTTAAGCATGCCCTTTCAGAAAAAATAATTTTAAAATTTTGGAAACGACCCCATTTTAAAAATCATATTTCCAATTGACAAATGCCCATAAGACACTGTATTTAAGAAAAATATGTGACAAATAACTGGTGACCGTAACTCAATTTTGATAAAAATGACTTTTATGCTTAGCACGGCCGCGTACTTCTTGTTCACTCATGATGTATTAAAGCAGCCTTGATATAAAATATAGGTGTGAGCACAAAAACCCTTCTTCAGATATCCCCACCAACATACTGTCAACACCTCAGATTTCTTAATAACATTGTAAGCGTTTTAGCCGAGTTCCAATTTATATTTTTTCTGAACTCGTAGATTGTTACAACATGCAGGTGAACCAACCCGTAAAGTTAAGGCATACGACTGCTTTCGAAGATTTTTTTTTTCTAATAGCTTGGACATTTTTTTACATGTTTTTTTAACTACATATATTTCAAAACTATGAAAAATATGTAAAAAGAAGCTTTTAAACTATTATTTTTAAAAAAATTTGCCAAATTTGAAGAAAAATAGGGAAAAAAACGTGTTTTACGCTAACAGCTGGGGACAAAATTTGGTTATAATCACGCATAAATCGTTGTAGTAATATATTTGTATGACACTTATGTGTGTTTTGCCCAAAAAAAATTTCCTGTTTTTCAAAAAAGCTCCGAAATATAGCCGAACAAAGTTCTTATACTGGTATTTTTTTCGTAAACAAACGCTTTTGTTAAAACTTATCCGCATGAAAGTATTACTAAATTCTGAAATTCAGCTTAGGTTTTAGAGGAAAACATCAAGTATGTTACAGAAAACGATGTCAGAAAATTTCACATCAATACTTGAATAACTTTTTGAGGTATCATTGTTATAGTAGACAGCTTTCTTCAAAAATATAATTCTTCTGAAAACGCATTTAAATGCAATTTTTGGTCTGGAGTTTAGTGTACGACTGTGTAATAATACAGCTATAACTCCAGTTGTATTCTCGTAGAGTAAAAACTAAGACAGTTTTGGAAAGCTAATGAATCAGACTACAAAACGGAATCGTAAAAAATTACGAATATTTCATCAAAAATGTCAATTTCAACGCATTCGGATACCTTAACCTGTACCAATTAAACAGCGTTTGGGAAGTTTTCTGAGTTTAATCCAATTTATTTGCACAGTACTGTGATTATGTACGATGAATCAATTTTTAATCACCTTTTCGAGTCTGTGCCTCCTGTAAACTACAACGTAACTTAACTAAGCATAGTTTTAAATACCAATTTCGTATTTAGTTAAATTAATGTTTAATTCAGGATTTGATGGGTAGTCAGTTAGGTTAGGAGGTTGTAGTTTATAGGAGGTACGGATTTTAATTGGTGATTAAAACTTAATAAAACGTGCACCACTAGTTTAGCATTAAAGTAGTTGATCGTAAATATATTAAAATCGGTTTATTTTAAAATCAAATATTTAAATTTGTTGTTTATCTGTAATGGATTCGTAAAGTAAATTTTAATGATGGGTTTGGGTAGAAATTCGTACGTAGATATGATCAATTATTTTTTGCTTTTTAGTTTGAGAACCTGGAAATCTGAACTTCTTTAGAATATCCATAACAAAATAGTAAGTCGCACAGAAAAAAGGTATTTAAAATCATTAATATTTATGATAAGATAGATAAATAAATACCTTTGTGATAAAAGTAAAATAAGAAATATATTAATTTGAATTTTTGGCACCTTGAATTTAAATTATGTATTTCGCAATCACGAGTGTGTGTGTATGAATGCGCGTGTGTGTTTGTGTAGACGCATGTGTGTGGGTGCGTGTGTATGTGTGCATGTGTGTGCCTGTTGTGTATGCAGTACTGTGTGTGTACGCGCGTGTGTGTGTAGGCGTTTGTGTGTGTCTGTATGTAGGCATATGAGTTTGTGTTTGTGTGCATGCATGAGTGTGTGTATGTGTGTGTGTGTGTAGGAGTGTGTGTTTGTGTCTGTGCGCAGGCATGAGTGTGTGTATGCGTGTGTGTGTCCTATATGGACACAACCTGGAGACGGTTTTCGCTAGTGGAGCAGCATCGTGAGACCGGTCGACGCGACGGTGGTGCTGGCAGAGGGTGCTGGCGGGAAAATAAAATGATAGGAATTCGAAACAGTGAAATGAGAAAAATAAGCAATCGTGATTGCTCAATAACAACGTTAAAAAGCACAAATTGCAGATTACTGCTTACACGTGTTTTGGCGATACAATAACACTTGCTTTAATGCAAAAGAAATAAGCTCATGGAAGAAAATCTTTTGTCGAATGTATTTTCTTCCATAAGCTCATTTTCTTTCCATTACAAAAGGAATTCTTTTTAACGCCGAAACACGTGTCTTCAATAATCTACAGTTTGTGGTTTTTGACGTTGTTAATTCTTATTTTATTGATATTTATGTTTCTTTATTTAGTAATTATTTATTTGTTTTTTGAACTGCTAGAAAACAAGATTATTTTTTCAAATTAAAAGGAAATATTATACATTATTTGTTAACAATAGTTTTGCTTTTACTTTCGGAAACATTTTTACGTTTTTTTTTTTTTTTAACAAATTGCATTACTATAAGGATCAATCTTACTTAGGATTTTTTTAAAGAGTTCTAACTCGATACATATTTCGCTAATTTGTATTAGAAAACCAACATTGCTTTTCGGAAAGGGAAAAAAGAACTTCATTTCACAAGAGAAAATTTTATCATTAAATCGGATACGCAAATTATTTTAATCTTATAATCCTATTATCATCCATGCCCTACTCTTTTGGCCAAAAGTAAAAAAAAGAGTTTTCTACCAGGAGATTCCCTCTTTATATTGGTACTCTAGTGAATTATAAACCAATTTTTTTGGATTATGAAAGTAATGGCAAAGTACTTTTTTCTTCCTTTTCACAGATAGGATCTGAATGTTCTTTTCATTTTTTATTGTTATTAACAATGAAAAATGGCATCATTTGTTTCCAAAAATAGCAAAATTTAAAGAATCGGGTTTAAGAAAAAAAAACTAATTTTGTTTATTAAGTGTCATTTTAACTCATTACAAAAGGATTTAAAAGAACTTGTTTATTTTTAATGCTTTCCTGCAACTTAAAATGTAGGGGAATATGGGGCAAAGTTAAATAGTGGGGCAAAGTGAAATAGTGAAATATTTCTTCTACTTTTAGCTCCACACATTTGGCATTATTTTAGCTATGTAGTACCATATGCAGTCTATTTCAGTCATGAAAAAAAAATCCGCCGAAGATTAATGCTTTTGGTAAAATAGGCAATTTTAAAAAAATGCCTCATACTGTAATATTTTGTCGTTAGTCAAAAATTATTTTTGTTACCATAAGATATTAACGTTCTTGTTATTAACATTTTAAGTATTAATTGAGACATACTAATATTCAATGCAATATTAGTTTAGTTAATATTAAGCTTCTTTGCATTTTAAATAAACTGTACAATTAGTCAAGTACGTGCGACGCTAAGTGGATGGGACAAAGTGAAATAGTTCGTTTCATTTTTTTTCACTCAATCGTTTAAAACAAATCACTTACGTTTTCACTTATTAATTAATTCATTTGCATTCCTCCGTATAGTAGTGTACTTATTTATTCATTCATTCACTTATTTTCTTATTCATTCATTCTTTTATCTGTTTGTTTATTTTTCTTCAAATATTAATTGATTTATTTAATTTAATTATTCGTTTATTTTTCATTATTTTTTCATTTATTCATTAAACCTTTTATTTACTGATTCTTTTGATCAAAAATGTATTTTATAATCGAATAGAAAATATTTCGTTAGAGAAATATTTTGGGACAATTTTCTACTTTTTTTTTTTATTTTACTTCCTTTTACAAAAAAGGAAGTATTGTATTTGCGAACGAAATTTCACTGAAAATTCGGCCTTAATTTCCATTTTGCTCACCCCCGAATTAATGTTGAGTTTTTTTTTTTTTTTTTTTTTTGACAAATTTGGCGATTTTTTTTCTTTTATTAAAATTTGTTTTCAATTTGGTCACTGGTGGTGATATTTAGAGAGTAAACTATTGAATTTCATTAAAATTGCCAATAATGGGTAAATGACATTAAAATTTTAGTAAAAGGAAGTCATGTGATGCACATATCAGCTCGTTTTTTTTTTTTTTTTTTTGAATTTACTGCCAAAAATAAAAAATAATGTTTTAATGCAAATTTTGCTTTAAGTACAATGTTCATTCTTTGTGTACTGTAATATTCCAAAAAAAAAGCTTCCGATTTGTTAATTTTCAAAAAACTCAGTCATCTTAACCATTTCACTTTGCACCACGTTCCTCTATTATGTACGTTGAAACATGCTATAAGTTGTACAGTGTCATCTTGCGTACAAGTTGCGTTTTATTTGTGACGTACTTGCACTGAATTTCAAATATAATATTTAAAATATGTCAAAATATGTATTTATTGTTACTAATTATTTTTCTTATAATCCCGAAAAACACCAATGTAAGTACAAATAGTGTGTTCTTGATTAAAAAGTAAGAATGATTTTTTTTTTTTTTTTTGAGCAATCACGTTTGCTTATTGTTCTCACTTGACTGTTTTTGGCGTCCTATCATTTTATTTTCCCATCGCCTCCCTCTGCCAGCACCATCGTCGACCGGTCTCACGATGCTGCTGCTCTAGCGAAAGCCATCTCCAGGTTGCGTCCATATCCTACACACACACGCATACACACACACACGCCTACACACACTCATGCCTGCGCACAGACACAAGCTTCTACACACAAACACACATACGCAGACACACTCATGCCTGCACACAGACACAAACACATATGCCTACATACACACACAAACACACGAAACCCTACACACACACAGCACTGCATACACAACACGCACATGCATACATACACACACACATACACGCACCCACAACATGAGCCTACACAAACACACACGCGCATACATACACACACATTCTCGTGATTGCGAAAAACATAATTTGAATTCAAAGTGGCAAAAATTCAAATTAATATATATATATATATATATATATATATATATATATATATATATATATATATATATATATATATTTTTTCTGCGACCAATACTGTTATTGCCATAACTAAAACCATCTTTCGTTGAACAACACCGAGATGTTTCATGCCTTATAGATCAATCACAAACCAAGATGTTACATTCTTGAAAAGAACGTTATAAAACTACTTGAAAATGCGAAAACGACATTTTTACTCTCTAACTGCAAAATATTAAGTTATAGAAATGCAAGTTTTGCAGATGTATTTTACTCGTTCATGGCAGTTCCAAAAAATTCACAATACAAAATTGCTAGTGCTTGAGATATGACGTTTTTGAAAATGGTGACCGAAGTGTGATATTAGAGTTTATTTCCGTGTATCCTGAATTTCTTTTTACTTCAACTGATCCTATACCCCCTATACCCTTTCTATAAAAGTTGATGCCAGCTATGACCTTTCGCAATATCAAAGTCTACATTGTAATACAATGCAACGCAACTGTACTATTGACCAAACCTCAAATTAAATGTCAAAGCAAAGAGCCATTTTTTCTGCAAACAAAACCTTTAATACCATGGGAAACGAGCTGATGTGTGCATCACATGACTTCCTTTTACTCCAATTTAATGTCATTTCCCCATTATTGGCAATTTTAATGTGATTCAATAGTTTACTCTCTAAATATCACCAACAGTAGACAAATTAAAACCAAATTTTTAAAAAAAATCCGCCAAATTTGTCACCAAGTTGGCGACAAAACTTGGCGACCAATAAACTGGCGATATATCGCCAAGTGTCCGACAATTGCCAATAATGGGGATACACAACTTGAGTTTACATCGAAATTAACAATGATTTCCCCCAAAAACGGGGCAAAAAATCCCTTTAGGAACATCCGAATGCAACCAAAAAAAAAGGTGCACAACTAGACCCCACTAGGAGTCTACGTGTCAAATTTCAACTTTATAGGACATACCGTTTTGAGGTATGCGAGATACATACATACATACGCACATACATATGTACATACGGACGTCACGAGAAAATTCGTTATAATTAACTCGGGGTCGTCAAAATAGATATTTCGGGTGTCTGTACATTCCTAGGCATATATCCATGTGTGATCAGGTCGAAAAAAAAACTCAACATTTATTCGGGGGTGAGAAAAGTGGAAATTAAGGCCGATTTTTGAGTGAATTTGATTTCGCGAATACAATACTTCCTTTTTTGTAAAAGGAAGTAAAAAAACCATTCAGCAAGACAGCAAATCATCAAAATTTAGAACATGTTAAGATTTCATTTTGCGCATAATCGTTATAAACAAAACATTAAAATGACATGCAATGCACCAGACAGGCTAGCTATCAAATACATCGATGTTTTGTTCCTATTAAAGCTCATCAGTCTGGATTAGTTAATAACCGAACTTGTCTCAGATGTCATCTAATTGAACCTGAGAGTGAAAAAAACTAGTAGATAAAGAAATTTGTCTCACTAACCAATTTGTTGGCGCTCTCAGCTTGAATGAGATGACATCTGCATCCAGTTCAGTTCGGTTATACACTAATCCAGACTGATGAGTTCTAAAAAAACGGAACTTTCGTCTATGGATGGGATGACCGATCTGTCTGGTATTTTGCATGTGGTTCTACATTAGCCCTGGCTTAGGGGTGGTAACTTAATGCTAACATTATATAATATGCAGTTACATATTATATAAGTTCACACTTTTTTTTTCTGCTGATAAATTGCTCCATTTTGGTCAATCTAATGGTTCATTCTGTACTTTTTTACAAAACTGAAAGTTATTTAGACCTTGGTAAAATTTTTAAGTCGATTTACAAGGCTTAATACCAAACTGGACTATGTTGTTCAAGTATTGTTTGCTCAGGTAAATAAATAAAAAAATAAATAAATAAATAAATTGCAAGCTAAAACTTTAAACTTACCTTCTATTTTCCTTCGACTTGGAACGAAATCACAAGAGTTGTTCAAAAAGTTAAGAAAATATTGTCTGTCGTATAGTATCTACTTTTCAAAATGATTTTTTTAAAGACCAACTGTTTTTCTAAATGATTGTGTAGTAGTGAATATTTATTTGGCATTCAATTAAAACATTTTTATTCCGTACTTTTTTGTTTCTTTGCGTTTTATTGCATCTATGATAGTACATGTCCTGTTGCTACTACAAAATTCTTCACAAAAAAACAAAAATCAGTTGCATAGAAAAAGGTTATCAAGATTGCAGAGTATCAAAAGTAATATTTACATAAAACAATTTAATGGTTTAAAAAAAAAGGAAGATGATGTAAAACGCGATTTAATGTGTTTTTACGGTAAAAAATGTATTTTCGAATTACAAAATTATCAGCACCTTTTTGGTTAAGACATCTAAGGACCTTTAACCTTCAAAACTTTCGATTTTCTGGAAAAAAAAATATGTTATGCATAGTTTAATTCTGAACAATTTGATACCTTATTTATTACCATACGCCGAAAACTTCTCGAGTTATCGTAAAAATGCCTAAACTTTCCCCATAGAGATTTATTTTTACAGTAGCTGTTTAAGCCTCTTTTTCTCGGATGCCGGTTTCTTCGGTTTTCTCGTTTTGCGCGCATGATATCTCAGAAAGTTTCGTATACATTTCCGTAAAACTTTTAATGTATGCTTATCTGGTTTATATTTATGACCTGAACCAAAATTTATTTATTTTTAAAAATTATTTATTTGAAATTTGATAAGTTAATATCGAAAATTTCCAAAATTTTGGGCAAAAAAAAAATATATTTTTTTTAAATATTAACTTTTATTTTTAGTTGAAATTTAGGTTAAGATCATAAAAATATACCAGACAAACATGCATGAAAAGTTTTACGGAAATATATAAAACACTTTCTGAGATATCCTGCGCGCAAAATGAGAAAACCGAAGAAATCGGCACCTGAGAAAAAAAAAAAGGCTTAAATAGCTGCTGTTAACATAAATATCTACGGGGAAAGTTTACGCATTTTTACAATAGCTTGAAAAGTTTTTGGCGTATGGTAATAATTAAGGTATCAAATTGTCCAGAATTAAGTTATGCATAACATATATTTTTTTCAGAAAATCGAAAATTTTGAAGGTTAAAGGTCCTTAGACCCCTTAAAAAGCAAAGTCATTCACAAGAAGTAAAATTTAGTTTTATTAGAAATGTTTAAAAATAGAAACGGATGTCTTTTTCTAACTCTAACGTGCCTTTAAGCAATTGAAAATACAAATACTGAGACCATATTTCTTTACCTGAAAGGAAGGAAAAACATAATCTAAACTATAAAATATGAGTAATTCAAAACTTTGACATGAAATAAAAACATTTTGACGACTCAATAATACAAACATGATTTCATACATTTATCTATATTTTCATGACATATAAACATTTGTCCATAAAAATGTCGTTATTTAATGTTAAAGGTAAAACGCATGATAAATGATTCTCAAATTCATACTCCAATAGGCATTTTACGCTTTGTGCACATCTTTCAATGTTTTACTACTGGTTCGAATTTTTATTATGAAGTAGATTCGAAGTAGTTATAATATTTATCTGCCCCTTATAAATAAAACCTAAATAGACTATGATTGAAGAAGTATCGGTTTTTCGGTATCAGAAAACATTGGCAAAATATTGAAAAGCAATTTCTTCAATAAAATGGTATCATATAACACTTTTTGCGTAATACCTTTAACAAAGCATAAAAATATCGATATGTTTACTCTTATCGTGAAGAATAAACGATTTTTCCGTAAAAAAGAAAAAAAAAAGAAAAAAAGCAATGCTTAAAGGTTAACATATGTTAAACATTGAACTGCTCTCGTATTCGACGATTGATTTCTTTTTATTTCCGCATGAATGATATTTCTAAAAGGATACCATATTAGAAAACATTGGATACATTTTGTTTTACATTTTCTAGATGAATTTGTTACAGCAATAAATAATAAATTGACAAAAACAAGTATTATAGGCATTGTTATGAAGCAATCTTGAGTAGAAAGCGCAATAAATTTAAGCAGTAAAATGAACTGCTCTTGACGAATAAAGGGACCACAATGGTTTGAATTCGTGTGTATGTGTATACATTCTGCTTTCGACTCATGTAAAACTCGGTCGAAAAAAGGAAAAAAATAAGTGTAATTGCATACTATTTAACAATAGATTCTTTTTGAACAAAAGAAAACAATAAAAATATAACCAAAAGATCATCCCTCCCTCCATTTTTTCCTACCATTTTTGTGATTTTTACTTTTTTTTCTCAAGATTTGAATTATTAATGGACACATTTTTTTAGACATAAACAGTAAATGTAAGCTATACTTTGATGCTGTTTTGTGCCAGCTGAGTTGGCAATTCGGGTACGCTGCTTCATTTTTCCAACTGTACCGTATGTTTGTCAAAAATGCCAACTTTAGCAGCTCTTAGGCAAAAAAAATAAAGCATCTAACACATGCTCCACAAAACACCTTTATTAGCGACACTCTGGCGCTGAAAAATCAAACACGTACATTATACTGTATAAAAAAAAAAAAGATTTCGACCGACAGAATTAGCTTTATGTTATTAACTTGGGCTGCGTCGAGGCGGTTACAGTATTATCTGACAATTTGTATAAACACTGTATTTTAGTGTCGAGTCTGACTTTCACAGTACACATATGCAACAAGGACCCGTTTATAGGGTAGGCAACCATTCACAATACAGCAACACATTCACACACATATAGGAAAAGGACAGGAGAGAGAAAGTACATCCATGCCCGAGCAAGGATTCGAACCCATGACATCCCCTTTTCAGTTTACTTCACCAGAGGTATTAGTTTTATGCAGTATTACGTTTAACCGTTAGTATAAACTTACAGTCATTACACTTCAATATGTACTTTTTTTAGAAGAAATTGTAATGCGTGAAATTCACTAACACAGAATGCAACATATTTCGCAGTTGAGTTATTTAAAAAAAAAAAAAAAACATAAAAAAGTTTGAGAAAAGGATTTGGGTGTTATTTAACTGTTTTAGGGTTACACAATTCCGAGTTTAAAAAAAAAAAAAAAAAAACTTTTTACTAAGAGTACATCAAAACACATTTTGATTAAAAACGCTTTATTAGTACATGTCTCTACCATCATTTACTACTTTGTACACCACATGGAACATAGTATGCAATCCAAAATGGTATCCATAAAGTATTCTTGCTGCATTTCTAGTTTATTCCAACTTTAGTACAAAGAAAACGCGTCAGTGACAATTGCTCCCTAGACAACGACAAAGAAAACATTCCATTGTTGAAGGGTTTTATTCCAGGCACGAAATCAAAACTGGTGTTAACCCTTCTGGAATTCTGCGCTATCACTTCCTTTACACAGCTGACTTCTTCAGATTTCAGCTATGTCCTTTTCTCATATTTGTCTTATGGGTTGCAGATGATATCCCGGGGGAATATGTAAAAGCGTCACTGCGGTCTTCGTGTTTGCTTGTTTTCGCTAAAATGCTGTTATGGGAAACATTTTTGTAATTATTGTTAGCAAGATGTATAAAACAGAACCGAGTTTTGTAATAAATTATACATGCAGGATGTAGAACAAAAGTGCTAATGACTTCCAATAGAGTAAAGAAGGGAGCAATTGGGGGTATTATTTTCTTTTATGATAAATTTACTACAATGACCCCTAGTTGCATCGCGGCTCGTTAATATCGCTTATTTGATATATCGCACGTTTCTTTTGTCTCCCGAAAAATTATATTTAAAAAAAATGTTGCTTTACGTTTGACATCTCAGGTAAAATATAAGATATCATATAATAAATATCTTAGAAAAAAAATATTCTTTTCCAATCAATGAACAAAACTTGCATATTTTCCATCGATTAAATTCGTTACAGTTTAAGTTACAGTAAAGTTTTGTATTCCACCATAAAACAAAGAAAAAAAAAATATTTTTTACTATTTTTTTCTCAGTTTAAAAGAAACATTTTTCTTTGATTTTATTTAGAAAATCGTCCTCATATGATAATCTATACATATAATAAAATAAGATGTTTGTGTGTGTGTGGCGCGCATCCCGGGAAAACGGTGCGGCCTAGAAAGATGAAATTTGGTATACAGGTGTAGTTTTTGCCGAAGTTGTGCACCTCGGGCTTCGATTTTTGATATTTGAACTAGAAAAAAAAGTTATTTAATGTTTTATGTGATATTTAGCCTTTTTTAGTACTTTTAACCTCACAGACCCCGAACCAATCGCACCAGACAAATATTTTTGGTACTATAGTGTCGGAAATTTAATTTTAAATATGATGAACAAAAAATTTTTGAAGATAGAGCAATTTTTGTATTTTTTATGAATTTTTGAAAAAACCTTTAATTTGCATGTTTTTCTGGGTTTTATTTTTTTCTAATATCATCCTGCGAGAAGTATCAAAGCCTCATTTCTGAAATTTAAGTCGGTAATAGTAAAAATATTTCGCCCTCTTCAAAAGAAAAAAGTTCTTAAAAATACGTAATAGTTTTTTTTTTTTTTTTTTACAATTTTTTTAATGCTGAACACATCATGTCCTTTCACGCATCAGTCGAAAAAAGCGTTCTTCAATCTTTTATGCCTGTGACGTCACTACTTGGGTTTCGATTCGATATTTACGATGGAATCTTAATCGCAAGCAATGTTAATCTTTTTTTTTTTTACTATATAGCTTACTTCTACATTTTCTGACGTGATGACCACGTGTTTTTTCAGCAGCGCTTGCTTTTTTTCTTTCCTTTTTTTTTTGTTTTATTTAGGGATTGCATTTATTTCTTTCCCCCCCCCCCCAAGCTGGACCTTTCGCTGTATCTATATTACGTTGCATTTCATAGTTGTGCGCATTAATTCAATAAAAACAGCGAGATTTTTTTTATCTTTGTCAAACGCTACTTTTTGCACACTAAGGGGAATTTGAGCTTTTTTTTTTTTTTTTTTTGCTCTACTTAAATAAAAAAAAAAGCGGTTTTTTGAGTGTTCTTTGTTTTTATTAGGAAATGGGTGAGGAGGTCAAAATAAATAAAGATGGATAAGAAAATGTAGAGAGAGATTGTAAAGGTAGATAGCCGCCGAAGGCGGCAATCTTGGCATAAAAATGTGAATGGCACAAAAAAGATAGAGATGGATTGATTAATACTGCTGCCAAATTTATTTAAACAACCGCCGAAGGCGGCAAACTTGAAGTAAAAAGGAAAATGACAAGTTAGCCAAACAGCCGCCGTAGGTGGCTGCTTGCACATTGAATGTCAATGCCCCCCTCCCTCCCCCACATACACCATGACTTTGAAAAAACAATGCTTTCACATAAAAGTGGAAGTGCTTTTTGTTTATTTTTCGACAAAATTTGCATGAAGAGTACGTCGTTTGTGTCTCCCTTCCCCCTCCTTTAAAAATATTCCAAACGACGAAACTGGAGATAGATCTAGAAAATATTTTATTCAAATTATTAATGATATAGATATATATAGATTGATTGACACCGCCACAAAATTTATTTAAGCAGCCGCCGATGGCGGCAACATTGGCGTAAAAAAACGAATGATAATACTGATTATAGAGAAAAACATTGATTAATTGTCGCTAAATTGCTTAAGCAGCCGCCGAAGGCGGCACCCCTGGCGTAAAAAGGCGGACCAGCTGGTCGCCGCAGGCGGCTAGTAAGCTAATATTTTTGTCGATGCACATGTCATTAATTTTTACGTAATAAAATTTTTATTTTTATGACCTCGGTTACATCGCACTTTTTTTTTTTTGTCTCCCGACAAACGTGATTTATAGAGGTGTTGCTGTATTTCTACGCGTATTTTTCATACATTTGTATTTTTACTTGAAAACTTTAAATTTCGTTAGAATTATTAACATATTTTAGAGCATAAAACTCTAAAAAATATTGTTTCTGCACCAAAATAATGTAGCGCTATTGACACTTGAATTTAAATCTAGTGTTTTATGTTCAGTTATGGGGAAAAAAAGGAACACATTGTAAAACTAAAACAAGTAATGAAAGAGTTGATCATATCTATGTGCTTGAAAACAAGAAGTAACAACGTTTAGCTGTAGACAATTGCAGATGCAACAATTTGTTTCGGAAAATTCACTAGAATAATGCAAAGAAGTGATAATGCCAAACTGACGGTTAGACTCTAATTAAAATATATTTCATTAACACACGATAAATTATTTTCCTAACCTATTACCTAACTTAGATTTGTTGTTAAATATGAACGCTATTTTCGTCCAAAGATCTTAGCATCATTTTGTTTCTACTTCCTTTTACAAAAAAGGAAGTATTGTATTCGCGAAAAAATTGTTACTCAAAATTCGGCCTTAATTTCTATTTTGCTCACCCCCGAATTAATGTTGAGCTTTTTTTTCAACCCGACCTCACGCGGATAAGTGCCTAAGAACGTATAAACACCCGAAATATCTATTTCGACATTCCCCGAGTTAATTACAGCAATTTGTCTCGTGACGTCCGTATGTACGTATGTATGTATGTATGTGCGGATATGCGTATGTGAGTATGTATGTCGCATAATTCAAGAACGGTATGTCCTAGAAAGTTGAAATTTGGTACGTAGACTCCTAGTGGGGTCTAGTTGTGCACCTTCCCTTTTGGTTGCATTCAGGTGTTTTTAAAGGGGTCTTTTGTCCCTTTTTGGGGGGAAATTATTGTTAATTTCGATGGATACTTAAGTGGTGTTATAATTTGGCGGACACTTGGCGATATATCGCCAGTCTTTTGGTCGCCAAGTTTTGTCGCCAATTTGGTGACAAATTTGGCAATTTGTTTTTAAAAATCTGGTTTCAATTTGGCCACTTTTGGTGATATTTAGAGAGTAAACTATTGAATCACATTAAAATTGCCGGTAATGGGAAAATTACATTAAATTGGAGTAAAAGGAAGTCATGTGATGCACACATCAGATCGTTTTAGAAAAGCATTGGGGTTTCTAAATATCGCTTTAATTCACGCATTCTCGCTTAAATAAGAACGACTTCTAAAAATTCAGGACATCTATTAAGCTTCTCGCTGAAAGAATATAATTTTGAATGTGTCAAAAAAAAAAGCTTGGTAAAAATTTGGAGTATATCAGAATAAAAAATCATTGTTAATTTATTTTGATTTTAAATCTTCTCACAAAGTTAAATTGATTTTATTTTTATTTTTTGATTCAGAACTTTTTAAATTACTCTCAATATTTATAAAGTAAAACATAAAAAGTCATGCGTATAAAACAAGGATTATATTCAATTACAAAGTTTTGCTTCTTTTGACTTGAATTCTTAGCACTGCATAAAACCGCAAATTTTGCAAACAGCTGCGTATTGCTGCGTTAATTACTCACTCAAAAATTTCTTTTTCAGAATAAAACGATCATGAACACTTTTTTGCTCATACAGCATAAAAAATTTGGAGACCTGTAGGTTTTTCTCAGATCGCCTGATCTCTTCTTGCGCAGATTATATATGAGCACCATACTGTTCTTCGTGAACAATATCGCAAAAATATATAAAAATCCAAGAAGAGAATTGAAATTAAAATTTTTAATCATATACATTTTGTTTCCGTGAATAAAAAATTTTGTCTCATATTTTAGGATTTTATGCTGCATATTCGCATGCATATTTAGAAAATTTTATTGTGCATTTAGACCGTGATCCATTTATAAATATTAACAGATAATAAAATACGATAACATTTTATAAAAAATAAATAGTTTACGTTCGTTTCAAAGAATGATTATCTGCTCAGGAGGTTATCTACCACCACTATTCCATTCGAAAACCTGATTTCCAAAATGAAAGTCTATAAATTAATACTAAAACGTTATCCAATCACCGGCTCAAAGAATGCTTTAAATTGTTATTTTCCCCGTAAAAAAAATCTTTCTTTGAGGTATCACATGCAAGCATTAATTGTAAAGATAAACTTTTTTTGAATGCGGGGTCACTTAATAGGACATATTTGAAAATTTCAAATTTAGCTGTAAATCTGAAAATATCACTCTTTATTTATGATCTTCATGTTTAAAACAATTTTCATGAGGAGGTCATATTTTCCTACATTTTCAAATATTGTATTCTACTAAACTATTTACCAAAGGCAAACTTTTATAATATTGTAAATATGCAGTATTTTATAATTACTAAACAATTATATGCAAAAGTTGAAATTCTGAATTTTTGTTCTTACCTTTTTTCGAAACACCTATTAATATTCCACATTTGTAACGTTTGCTTCTTAAAAGCTATCAACTTAAAACTTATATGTACTCTTTCATATCAATAAATCAAAATAATGATCTTCAAAGAACTTAGGTAAAAAGAAAATTAGATTTTTCTTTCGATTTTTCCATGACTATAAACACAAAAAAGTTAAAAGCGTTTTAGCATAAGAAAAACTGGCCTTGTATTTTCTCTTCCCAAAAATTTTTTAAAAAATGTTTCCGCAATGAAATTTTTAGAGATTTATTGAATGATATGTTGGTATGAACAAACATATGTGAATATTAATCTGGTAAATATGAAATATAGTTGCACTTTATAGCATATTGAAGCTCACAAAAGTTGTTTGCAGATGTTGTTTTGATGAATTGAAAAACGCCAACGTTAACATCAATTTGTTTGTAAGTATAAACTGAATACAAGTTATTAATGGTTGCACACGCAAATGCATTTTGTGATTTTTTTTTTTTTTTCATGGAGTCTTGGGAATATTGCCAAGAGTAAAAGCTGGTTACTAGATAAAGAGAAAGTATTGAATGTCTTAACGCAATAATTAGATTAAGTGTATCAAATGTTGCCAGTTGAAGTCAAAAGAAAAGTTAAAAAGGGTCATTTTCACTTAAAAAAGCATATAGCAGCAATAAAATATATGTCAAATTCCTCAATATTTTGAAACATATTTACATGAATCCATAGACATAAAAATAACACTGGACTGCAGTGATAGTGCATTCTTGAGATAAAGAACACAATTTTATGCGGACTTTACATTTAATTAGTGATGTTCCGGATATCCGTATTCGTATCCGCGGATATCCGAGGAAAAATAAAGATCTTTATCCGCATCTGTATCCGTTGCTTTTTGACGGATCTTTTCTATTCTAAAAATTCTTAAATATTTGAATAAAAGACTCTTAAATTCCGTTTAAATTAGTTTTTAGTCCCTATTTAAATTATAAGGTATCATTTCAGACGCCAACGGCCCTCTGAGACATGTTTTTCTTTTCTGTTTTTAATTTTTTAGTTTAATATTAGGTTTTGATATTGATTTGGGATTTCTGTTATTCTTCATTTTGGTTAATCTCGGCAACCTTCATAAAAAGTGCGACAAAATTCTCCATTTACTGTTTATAAAGGTGTTCCCGGCTCTGTTATTCCGTCGGTCGGAGTAATCTGGGTGGAATGGGTCAGCGCTGCATTTATGCTAAAATAAAATGCGAAAAATTATTTCTATCCTATCCAGTAGCAGCTTTTCACTCTTGCTCCTGTAACCTACATCTGCCGAGCAAGCTAGACATAATTTTTCACATTCTATTTAAGTATTAATGCAGCGCTGACCCGTTCCTTCCAACTCTCCCTCAATTTTAACGCAGATTTCTTTAAAGAGTAAATCACAGTCTGTGTTACAGTTTCGCGGTAGATGACATTTTTTGAAGAAACAGTGTTATTATTATTACAGGAATACTTTCCATAATAAATTTTAAACTTGAATAGTTGAATTAGGCAAAAAAATTGAGATCTGTATCCGTATCCGCGGATCTTGACACTAATGATCCGGATCCGTATCCGCGGATCTATTTTTTTAACGATCCGGCACATCACTACATTTAACACAAATATCACGTAAAAAATATGACAGCTATCGTTGCAGGGATATCTACGCTTTTACGTTATAAAAGGGCTCTGTCGGTAACATGAACTCATGCCTATAAAACACGTTCGTCAAATTGCACCACCTCTGAAAAGGAAGTCGGGTAACGGGGTAAAGTTAAGCAAAATATTTTAATACTAGTGGTACCCGCACAGCTTTGCCCGTAATAGAAAATTAAAAGGTATTTCAGTTCGCCTGTATATTTACAAATGAATGTATGGTGAATTTTCCCGCCAATTGGCTTGTGTCCATGTTACGGTTCCACGTTATGATAATTTCGTAATTCACCCGTTCATCTTATGATAATTTTGTTCTTAAAATTGGAATAGAAAAAGAACCACATCGAATTTTTGAAAAATCGCTTCGAGGTGCACACCCCCATTCTACAAACTAACTTTGTGCCAAATTTCATGAAAATCGGCCGAACGATCTAGGCGCTATGCTCGTCACAGAGATCCAGACAGACAGAGATCCGGACAGAGATCCTGACAGACAGCGAGACTTTCAGCTTTATTATTAGTAAAAATGAAGAAGATATGCCGTATTTTTGTTATTTTTTTGTTTATTCTGATGTTCTTGCATCATTTGCATTAATTTTGTTATTCATTACCACTTTCATTAGTTATAATATGCTTTGTGACGTTATTTCAAGAGAAGCATATAACTTGATAGAGTGGGATGAATTATGTAAACTGTCTGAGTAACAAACAAAAGCTGAAATTTTGTTTTTTGATCGCAAATAGTTTTCTTTTTAGTATTGCCGGATATTACACAGCACCTGTACCTACATTAAACGAACTAATGTGTGCATAACATGACTTCATTTTACGCCAATTTAATAATAATAATAGTGCCATGGAGTAAGCAAAGAAACTTTAAATATTTTTACCCCAAGTTTTTTCCTAACTGACGCATAAAACGGTTTATACAGATTAATTTTCCCAATATTGGACATTTTAAAGTGATTCAATGGTTAACTCTCTAAATATCGCCAATAGTGGTCAAAATGAAAGCAGATTTAAAAAAATAAAAAATAATTTTGAAAAAAACGCCAAATTTGTCGCATAGTTGGCAAAAAAAACTTGGGGACCAAAGTTTGGCGAAAAATCGCCAAGTGTTTGCCAAATTATACCACCACATGTGTTTGCATTGAAATTAACAATGGTTTATCCCCAAAAAAGTGTAAAAGAACCCCCTTTGGAACATCCGAATGCAACCAAAAGATAAAATTCACAACTAAACCCCACCAGGAGTCTACGTACCGAATTTCAAACTTCTAGGATATACCGGTTTTGAGTTATGCGAGATACATACGGACATACTCACATGCGCAAAAATATGCGTACATACAAACGTCACGAGAAAACTCGTTGTAATTAATTCGGGGATCGTCAATACGGGTATTTCGGGTGTTTATACGTTCTTAGGCATATATCGATGCGTGGTCAGATTGAAAAAAATGGAAATTAACGTCAATTTTTGGGTGTTTTTTTTTTTTTTTTTGAATGCAATACTTCCTTTACTTCGTAAAAGGAAGTAAAAAGGGGGTTTTCTATTTTAATTTTTGTTAACATAACATATTTTTAAAATTATTCTTCTTGTTGCAACGTGGTACCCTGACTTACCCTAAATATAAGCCTGAATCAAAGTTTGTTGAAGTCATGTAAAATAGCTCCAAATCCTTCTGATTTCAAGTAACTTTCATCAACCCTCAATATCCTAAGTGTCAAACGTTTGCAACAAGGTATTTCATTACTTACTTGTTCATATTACACTCGAACTTTTGATTTAATTTGGACTCGAGCATGTTCCCACAGAATGGTAACATTTTAAAGTACAGTGCATTAGCACGTCATTATGGTTCTCTCATATCATAATCAAATACTTCATATTACGTAACTACGTAAGACTTGAGATCCGTTCTATTCTATTTCTATTCAAGAGTCACAACTGACTTCAACTGTATTTATGTCGAGGTCTGCATACTAGTGCCTTGCCTCCATTATTTTATATACCGATAGATGGCAGCACCATCACCGGATCGAACAGTTAATGAGAATTTAGAACTAGTCCAAGAGCTAATAGCTACCTGGTACTAGCACCCCCAGAGGTATCGTTTCACTTGGAGGACATTGAGACCACGAGCATATTTAACGTCGCCCAGTCCCCTTTAATGACGACGGTGGGTTTTCGACCAGCGGGGATCGAACCCGAGCCCCTCCGGCCCCGAGTCCAATGCCCTACCGATCAGGCTACCACGGCCCCTTGAGATCCGTTCTACTGTGAGCTTTAATTAGTTTTGAATGCTGAATCTTTTCACTTCAGTTAGCCTGAAGCTATGCTAGAAAATCTATATAATGAATTTGTTATTGAGTGATATGATGTTTTGATTGTACGTTAGTTGCTGGGGTCTTCTGAGTTTGAATAATTTTTGTCACAGTATAGCTACACTATGAATCCTCTGATAGCTTTCGAGCTAGTTTTGATATTTTTGGGTTAAGTGTCATATTAGGAGTTTCTGTTGGTTGGAAGCTAAATAAAGTTGTTGAAATGAAGAAAGTGATGATTTTACCTGTGCTCCCAAACGTGTTTCCAATACGTTCTCAAATGTGATTCAAAGATTAAATATATGAACCATCTTGAACGAAACACCATTCGGATTTTTTAAAGCGCATTTCGAAACACATTTTTTTTTTTTTTTTGCATATTCTGACAACTAAAAAAAAAAAATCAGCATAAAAATTTTTTTTTTTCCTTTTTTTTTCAAATATGTCCAGGAAATTATCAATGCAGGATTATCTAAAATTTTATAATAAATTTATCGGTATTTGAGAGAAAAATATAATGAAAATTTACTTGCAAACATAAATAAAAAAGGAACATTTTCACAATGAACTCTTTCCTCAAAACTATGTTCTCAGAACTGACTGATAGTATAATTCACTGCATATGCTAAATGCCAAGTACGTGTTTTAAAAAGCTATTTTCCTTTCGTGAAAACCGTTTTCAAATTATATGATTTTTTTTTTTTTTTTGAAAATTATATATGAGTCATTTAATTAAGAAAATAATAGATTAAAAAAATAATAAAATACGCTTCTGTAGCAATGTGAACTAAAAAATAAATCCATACCAGTCATATATGTAAGTGCGTGGTAATCTTTAATAATAAAGCTGAAAGTCTCTCTGTCTGTCTGGATCTCTGTTACGCGCATAGCGCCTAGACCGTTCGGCCGATTTTCATGAAATTTGGCAAAGAATTAGTTTGTAGCAGATAGGTGTGCACCTCGAAGCGATTTTTCGAAAATTCGATGTGGTTCTTGTTTTATTACAATTTTAAGAACAAAATTATCAAGCAAATTACGAAATGGATGGACGAATTACGAATTATGATGGACAAGCAAATTACGAAATTATCCTAACGTGGAACCGTAACATGGGCACAAGCCAATTGGCGAGAAAATTCACCATACATTATTTGTAAATATACAGGCGAGTCAAAAGACCTTTTAATTTTCTATAACGGGCAAAGCCGTGCGGGTACCACTAGTCATATTTATATTACTTTAAAAACTTGAGGTACGTTTTAATGAAATCATTGTTCAACAATCACCAGAATCAACAATAAATTTTCATTCGAAGGCTTACATACAATTTTGACATGAAATTAGTTATAAACAATTATAATTCACGTTTCAATTACCTTGGAACATTGGGACGAATTTTATCTGATGGAAAAAAATAGGGACTTCTTTTGATACTTAATTATAACTGTTGCGAGCAGTTTTTGTCCTCATATTATTCAAAAACATTAATTTAAATTGGAATAAATTAACATTATAGATTATATATATGTCAATGTTCTATAATAGGTTATAGAACATTGCATTGTCATTGAGTCTGAGGTCGCAAGCCAAATTTCAAAAGAATCCGATCGCAGGAAATGTGCGAAATTTGAGTTGCAAGCCTACGTTACAAGATACATAAATACATACATATATACAGGTGAAGCTAATTAAAGCGCGTCAATAACAAGTGGAGCTTGGCTTTTACACTGATGAAATAAAAAATCTCACCTAATATCCCAATACTTCCTGGAATGGCGTACCTATGGTTTTTTTTTTTTTTTTTTTTTTTTTTTTTTGAGCAATCACGATTGCTTATTGTCCTCACTTGACCGTCCTTGGCGTTGTGGTTCCTTTTTCAGCTTGGACCAGGGGCGTCTGCAGCACCACCGCCCACCGTCCTCTGCAGGCGGCGCTGCTGCTCCGGTCCTGAGCTATCCGCTTCTCTTGGTCGGAGGCGTCCATGTCCTACACACACGCACGCTCACAAACACGACTTTACACACATACACTCACACACGCCTACGTGCATACACACAGGTCTACGTACACACACAAGCCTACACACTTACACACACAATTATGCACACGTAACCGCCCAGGAGGAGAGGCAGGCTTGGGGGGGGGGGGGCACAGGAGCCGTTTCTTGAAACAATAACTCCAATGAGTAGGGTCCTGTCGCAGTTCGTGATTGCGAAAAACATAATTTGAATTCAAAATTTCAGAATTCAAATTAATTTTCTTTTTTTTTGTGTGTGGATTGTTTGCTTCTTTGGGCGGTGATCAGAAACAGGGGTTTTGAGCAGCAGTTGTGGAGGTTATAGCTGTTCCAGTCGCTTTTTGTGTTTCTTAAATCCTACATTATAGTTAATGCATATTATTAAGAATGAAAGTCAGGTTGGATAAGTTCATAATGCAAGAATGGCGCAACATCACGCACCGAAGATAACCAAGTAAAATTTTTGCAGAAAGGTAGGAATAGAAAATAATAGAATGTTTTCGTTGCTTAACGTCGCCTTCAAGTGATCATGGGTGAACAGTGGACTGATTGTCAAAAATGCCTTAAATAGGTCCATACACACTGCGCTGGTAAAAGACATAAGAGTAATGCTCACACATACTGTCCAACCACGGATTGTATGGAATTTTCAAACGTCCAGACGAGACGAATCTATCTGAATGAGGGGGAAAAGTAAAAATTTGATGCGTGTAATCCGCTCACTTGAGTGAGACTCTGCTTCTGCAAAAGCTGACATCGCTAAAAATAATAGATTTGTCCATTTCCGGCTCCAAAACGGATGTTTGTCTTTCCATACAATTCGTGGTCAGACAGTAGTGCAAATAGTTGCACTGTGAACTTTAAACAGTTGTTATTTTGTGCTACCCCATAATAGGAGACATCCTATGTATAGAAATATTTTGCGAGTGTTTTTAAAATTAAAATTATTAGCTTAACCATTTAAAAGGGCTGCGGGGAAGAACGATAGTAGTCCACCATATGCACAAATTTTCCTCAGTGCGTTTTTAAGCTTGAAACCTTGAATCTTTTCCGAGTTAGCCTCTTCCTTCCCTGTTAAAACTCTCTCACTACGTTGATTCTTGCCCGAATATTATTTCTCTTAAATACTGTCTGTAATAATTAACGTGTTCCCATTGGGTAACCAGAGATTTTTAGAAAAATGGAGTTTGATCGTTCTTCCCCGTAGCCCTTCATTTGGTTTAAGTTTTAGAAATAAAATCATTTTAATCCTAGAATTCCGAATTTAATTTGACGTATGATAATGTTTTTCTTATTTCTTAATAATGTTTGTTGTGAGCCGTAAAAAACAAAAAAGGTACCGTACATTTCGGCTTTTCCCCTGTACCATGGAGCTTCATCATAGCTTTTATGCCTGAAGTTCAATTTCGGCCATTTTCCTCTAGATGCAACAGATCTCTGATTTCAGGAATAAAACCCATCTAATTTTAGATGCATTATATAGGAACAGAAAACTTAACTTGCTTGTTTAAGGATTTTTTTTTTTTCAAAAAGACTGAGACTATGAAAAAGTACGTAGTCCTAATCTACATAAATTCCCAGCAAAAAAATATTAAAGTAGTGTGATGCTATACCATAGGTATGACGATGAACAAACTATATATAAAATCATAATTAAAGCTTAAACTAAGTTACTAGGTACTCACTCACTGCACTTTCAGCGAAATATTTGGCAAACTTCAAGTTTAAATTGAATTAATAGAATAGATTGATAGAATATTACTAGATTAAATAGAATAGAATTAAATAGACTTCAAGTTTAATAATTAAAAATCAGAGTTAAAGCTTAAAGGGTCTAAGGACTTTTAACCTTAAAAATTTTTGATTTTCCTAAAAAAAATGTATGTCATGCATAATTTAATTTTGAACAACTTGAAACCTTATTTATTACCATACGCCAAAAACTTTTCAAGTTATCGTAAAAATGCGTTAACTTTCCCCCTAGGGATTTATGTTAACAGCAGCTGATTAAGCCTCTTTTTCTCAGGTGCCGGTTTCTTCGTTTTTCTCGTTTTGCGCGCATATATCTCAGAAAGTTTCTTATGTATTTCCGTAAAACTTTTTATGCATGTTTGTCTGGAATTTTTTTATGATCTGAACCTAAATTTTAACTAAAAATGAAAGTTAATATTAAAAAAAAATATATTTTTGCCCAGAATTTTGAAAATTTTCGATATTAACTTAAAAAATTTCGAATAAATAAATAATAATTAAAAAAATAATAAATTTAGGTTCAGGTCATAAACTAGATAAACATATATTAAAAAATTAACGGAAATATATAAGAAACTTTCTGAGATATCATAAGCGCAAAACGAGAAAACCGAAGAAACCGGCACCTGAGAAAAAGACGCTTCAACATCTGCTGTTCACATAAATCTCTATGGGGAGAAGTTACGCATTTTTACGATAACTTGAAAAAACTTGTGTATGGTAATAAATAATGTAACAAATTGTTCAGAATTAAAATATGCATAACATATACTTTTTCCGGAAAGTCGAAAATTTCGAAGGTTAAAGGTCCTTAGACCCCTTAAACTAAGTTACAAGGTACTCATTCACTGCACTTTCAGCGAAATATTTGGCAGACTTGGCACCTTTACAATAAAAGATTTGTACTCCGAAACTCTATAAGTAAAAAACGTCACGGGAGGCTTCTATGTTTACTACCCCGTAGCTCTGAAAGTTCTATAACAGAGACGGAATAATCTATAGTAATACAATTATTGTTTTAATACATTGTTAAAAATATAATAAATATATCGTTTCATCAAGAAATTCGTTAAATTCAGCATACATGTAGTTGCAAGCAATTTATTGAAGATATGTTTCACCAGCCTAATGGTTCTTAAAGTACCAACATAGTAGTGCAAATGTTAAATTTATTGGTCAAAAATGCTTCAGTAGTTAGAAAACATATTTGCTTTTTTATCTGTTTTTTGAAGAAAAAATGTTTGAATACTTGATAGTTCTCTTTTAAAATAAATACGTTCCTGCCATTATTTACTATTTTATGGCAATTTATGTCTAATTTTTTTGTAGACAGTTATGCGTACATTGTAAGCATTTAATAATTTCAATGCATGAAGCTTAAGATCTATTTTACACTATTACTTCATATCACTTCAAAACGAATACATATGTTTCTCTAATTTTCGTGATATATTTGCATAAATTAGATAAATTTCATTCGGAGAAATATTTTCCATATACGTCATTTTACTGTAACTTTATTTATATTCGAATTTATTTCTGCCATGTAAATGTCCCTGATTTTTGAAAACAGGTATCTTGTAGGTTTCTTGTAAACTTCTGATAAGTATATTTCAATCTTTTCTTCTTTTTTTTTTTTTTTTTTTTTTTTTTGATAAATCTGAGTATTTAATTAAAAACCAGAATCTTTACACTGCAAACGTCTTTACCACCTTCGTTGGGTTTGCAATTTCCTTATTGTGTTTGTATTTTACAGTAAACATATTTCTTAGACTATAAATGAATCGCTGTAAAATAATTAAGCAAAATCTTAAAAATTTACAATTTAAAACTTTTAAAGAACTTCATAGGTTTAGAGGTATAGCTCTAGAGAAATGTTTATCTCTCACGAAACCTTCAAGTTAAATAGATTATCAAGCATCAAGTATAGATGAATGCGGGGAAAAGGGAAAGAGCGGGGCAAACTAATATGGTAAAACATTTTAACAGTTTACAGTGCCACCTATGTCTCAATATTTCAACAATGATTTTAAGCATATCGTTGATTTCAGTCATAAAACAAATTGCTCTAAAAATCAAGATAGTCATTATATACAAGTAATTTTAACAAATGATACATGTATTGTACCATTTCGTAGATTATCAAAAATAACTTTTACTATCATAAAATGTTAAAAAGGTTATAATTGAGAGCTATTTATGTCCAGTGCAGCACTTATTTAGTAAAAATTATGCATGTTTAAACTTTAACAGTTTTATACATTTTGATAAGGCATGCAGGGAAAGTTAAAACTTTACATTTTGATTACTCATTCATTCTTTTATTAAATTGCCTGCACATTCATCCCTTCATCTTTTAGTTATTTTATTCATTCATCACTACTCTACTCATTTCCATATTCATTAATTATTTCATTTATTCATTTTGTTTTTCATAAATTTATTTACTGTTTCAATAATAATTCATGTTTATTTATTCATTTGATGAAAAATGTTTTTATTTACGAAATAGAATATATTTAACTGAAAAGTGTTTTTTTTTTTTTTTTTTTTTTTTTTTTTTTTTTTTTTTTTTTAGTTTGGCTCATTCATGGGAATGCGTGAAAAGTTTCTACTTTTTTAAAGCACCGAATTTATGTCCAAAAATTAAGGATGTTATTTTAATGCAAATTTTATAACAAAACACAGGATGTGTTCAAAAAGTAGGACTGGCTTTTTCGTGTATGAAAGGGTGGGCGAAAGGAGGTCTGCGTGTGCACGATTTAGGAGGGAGATTGGGGTTATTGAAAACGATGGGAAAAATCGGCAATTTGCTCTCGGCCAGGGGTCACCAGCTTTTTAGGCTCAAGGGCAACATTGTAAATTTTTGGACGCAAGGTGGGCCAACAATCCAACAGTATTTCAGTATCAATGTTACTACAAGCGCTCCCCCCCCCCTTATCACCCACAATTTTTTTTTTCTTTTCTAATTTTTGCTCAGTAGCCAGATTGTAGTCAGGATTCACGTAAGCAAGGCGTAAGCAACGGGTACAACAACATCCCAAAATGCAATATTAAACTATCTCTGGGGGTGACTTCAGAGAGAAAAGTGTAAGTTAAGATTCCACTCTAGGAAGAGGGAGTTGCCCCTTCTTGCCCCACTCTGTGTACGATCATGCATTGAAGTGGTTTTGGGGATTTTCCTGGCTTGGTTTTCTTTTAAAACACTTAAAATTAAATATACTAGGATTTTTTTTAAATATTTTTTTTCAGATTGTAAGTTTCCTGCGGGTCAGAAAAATCTGCTCGTGGGCCAGATTTGGCCTGCGGGCCATAGGTTGGAGAGCCCTGCTCTCAGTCACTGATGAGAGTCGATCGCGGTCGCTTGTATTGTGAGCGACTACAGAAACGCCGTCATGGATAATCATGGAGCGTTTTCAAATTTTGTGTAAAACTCTGCAAAACGGGCAAAGAGACTTGCGACATGATTAAGAAGGCCTACGGCAATGTTCTCATGCGTAGTTTGGGTGTTTTTGATTGGCACAGGCTGCTGTAAGAAAGTGGGAAAAGTGGAGGTCGACGACCGCTCCAAACTCTCTTTGATCAGAAGGACCAGCAAAAATGTGACACAAGTGAAAAATATACTGAACAGTGGTTGTGTAATAAGTGTTAAAATGATTGCCAATGAATTGAACATTCCTAAAATCCAAGTTTTCCAGATAGTGAAAGAAAACTTTGAAACAGCCATGAGGAACATGTGCTCGAAATTTAATTCAATTTGGCATCAAAAGAGAGCCCAGGTGCCTCCATCTGGTGGAAACTGGGCGTTCAAATTATCCGTGCCATTGACATCCTGCGCTTTAAGGGTGGCACATGAAAGACTGGATGCCGTATCGGAGGATCGCAGTTGATCTGCTAAAGGCTTAATAGCGTTAGAACGCAGCCCCCATTAAAAAAAAAAACATATGCTCATCAAGTGTTATTAGTGGAGCATAAAGTCAACCAGAAAGCGAACTGTCATGATCTTATTCATCACGAGGGAGCTTAACAGTGTACCTGCAGGGGCGTTCCTGGGGACGTGCGAAAACTGATGCGGGGTGAGCTTGAGTAGATGCGGAAGGGTGCTACTTCGCAAAAGTCTATTTGCTTGTACTATTATCAGAACGGAGAGTTCATGATTTCCTGCCAAAAGTAAAACTGAAACAACGATGCAAACATCCAATAGAAGTACAGTTTCTCAGAGCAGATGGACCATTTCAATCGTATCTATAGATTTAAGTTAATTAGCTCACCATTATGTACATGCAGTCAACCTGGAACTCCTGAACATTACATATTCAACTGTCCTCTAACCAGCCCTTTCCATTGCACTTGCAATTCCAATTTTTCTTTTCCCAAAATTGCTACACATATTCTATCTCATCCAATTATACGCAAGAATATCCATAAAATAATGTCACTACTCGTATCTCAAGCAGATGACTTTAAATATCCAGCCTAAAAACTTTCAAAATTGCCGTTTACATTGTCTTTACCAGCCATCCCAGTCTTATTTAGCTTCCTCACTTGTATACTTCGTTCTTTTTATTGTTTATGATTTTATATTGGTTTCTGTAAATATCAAAATTGTTCCAGCGAGTGTCACCCGTGAACTGTTCTTCCCCTAACCCCAGTCACCACATCTAATTAAACCCTCACCAGGGTTGGTACGGTGGTGATTGGTGGGGTTTAAATAAATAAATTAAATTAAAATAACTATTATCAGAAATAAAATTAAAAAAACTACTTTACATACTGAAATTTTGAAAATAAATTGTGTTTGTTCATTTTGAAAAAGGTACGCAATCATAACACTAGACGATTAGATTCAACAAATACACCTTACCAAAGCCTAGTTGAAATTCGAATCAAAAATGAACATTAAGAAAACAAACACAATAATTAAAGTAATGTATTGTTGTGAAATAAGTATAAGAACACACAGAATACGAGCTAATTTATTATATTGATTTAAAAAACTCTTTTAGATTTCTAAATCATTTAAGCACATCATCTCGTGCGCAGATATATATATTTCATTCTTTTAAACATGTAGTATAAACATCGGAGAAAGTTAATGCATTACTAAAGCATGATTGTTTAAAGCAGTGTTCTTGAGCAATATATTCCATTTCCGATATAAATAGGATCAGATAAATATCTGAAAATAAAGAGTGCATATTTCTCAGCTTATGATCCGTCTTTGTCTTACATTTTGTGATGGAAAGATTTAAGTATTAAATTTTGATGGATACAAAAATAGCAGCTAATTTAAATTGAATAAAAACGGATTTTTGAGAAAGTGCTTTGTAAATAGGATTATTTTTTCACCATATAGCATACATTGAGTAAATATATTTAGTATTGAAACATTTTATACAGATTTTAGAAACATTTCTATCTGAAATCGTATAATCTAATAAATAGATTGATACTGAGCTTAAGTTTACTCAAGCGTTTAACATACCCTTATGTCAAAAATTGAAATTGGAAAATGGGATATTATCGTTTATAAGAAAGAAAATATGCAACGCATTACCAAACAAAGATGGAAGAAGGTAGAATCATATCTTGTAAACATTTTGTAATACAATGGTTTAATAGTTAAATGCGCACTTTATTTATTTCTTTATTCCAGAAAACGTTTACTTGTATACTAGCATAAATTTATCAGAGTTGAAGTGCATTTTCGAAATCAATATGATACCAAAACTAATGTTACTGGTATTTTGCAGTAACAATTTATTTATTTATTTATTTATTTAATTATTTAATTATTTAATTATTTACTTATTTATTTATTTATTTATTTAGTTATTTATTTATTTATTTATTTAGTTAGTTATTTATTTAGTTATTTATTTAGTTATTTAGTTATTTATTTATTTATTTATTTATTTATTTAGTTATTTAGTTATTTAGTTAGTTAGTTAGTTATAAATAATTGGTGTGTCAATTTATTATTTTTTTTAATTGAAAACGCCTGTGGTGGGAAAAGTTGTGTATTGTCATCAAATGTACATGTAAAAATTTGTTTGCAAATCAAAGGTATATTTAGATCCCTCGCCAGCCCCTTGAAGATTCGCCAAATATGAAAAAAATGCCATTTAAAAAAATTAATCTTTATATATAGTTTTTTTAAATTGCCTCTCGTTGAAAACGTTGTATATTGACATCTCATATTCGTGTAAAAAAAGTTTTGGTAACCAAAACATTAATAGACCTTCGGTTAGGCTCTTGAAGTTTCGCCAATTATGTAAAAATTCCCATTTTTTAAATGTTTAAAAAATTTATTATTTTCTAATCGCCTGCGGTGAGAAAAAAATGTGTATTGCCAACCAAAGTTCGTGTAAAAAATGGTAACCAAAACATATTTAGGCCACCAGTCATTCCCTTGAAATCTCACCAAATATGTAAAAGGTTTCATTATTTTCCTGCTTTTTGAATTTCTTGCGAATCCTTTTTTTAAATCATATGTGGTGAAACTAGTTGCCTAGTAAGATTATTTGCTCATGGAAAAAAAAAAAAATATGTTGATATCGTACGATAGTTAAGTCTCCCACTCGACAGGTAATATTTGCAGAGTTTTTATTATTTTGATCTTTAAGAGTAAAATGTTTTTTTTTTTCAATTAAAGCCATTTTTACTTTCTTTTCCTATATTAAAACTACACAATTCTTTCAAATTAAATCCAAAGTGTAAATCATGAAAGCACCAGAGGACCGTTGATGCGCCGCTGTTTTCCAGCAGCTGTTCACTTGTAGTCCGGAAATTAAGGGCAAAACAAGCCCCTTGAGGAGGTGGCTGCACATTCGAACTCCCCCCAATCGCCCTCCCAAGAACCCAAATTTAGGCACAGTATTTTTTTATTTGCATTTTTTGTGTGTAAATATAAATTTTACACTTTTTGTTTTGTTTCGAACTTTAGCATTATTTTTCAAGACGACAATATTTTGCGTATAAAGTTTGACTTGTTGCTCCACAAACAGATGAACATGCTTCTTCCACTGAACAAACTACTTTTTAGACCTTTTGTGTAAATTCCTGTACTTACTTTCAGTATCATTACTAGTTTTATCCATTTTTTCAAGTTTCACATTAGGTATTTGTTTGGACAGTGAAAGGACCGTAATCGCATAACTTTGCCCATTGATCAATTTCGTAGTCTTTTGCTTGAAAACTGAGAGGTGAAATGGCAAAATTACAAACAGTATCATTAGTAAAAGTTTGTGTCTTCAGGATTGTTCTGTGGCCTAATTTCTTCAGAGGATAGTTTGTCCTTGCTCAAGGTAATCAGCAGAGTTTTGAATGACCATAAACACTCTTTCTTTTAAATAACAAAATCAAATACTAATTTCAGAGCGTCGCTGAGATATCTTGAGTAGTGGAAAACTTTCCAAAGATGCTGTACACCGACTTTGAATCAAGAATAAGTTCAGTAAGAAACCCAACTTTTACATACACTTTTACAATGCATTCGACAATACCTTTCTTCATATGATGGCTTTTCTGTACCAATAAATAGGCTGTTAGCTGTTGTAAGCCACCTTGTATGATATAGCTTACCTGGTGGTTTGGTGGGCAATGATTTTGGAAAATTTCTAGAACATGTCACTTGAATCAAGAACGCATCGATTTCTATGTGACTCATATTTGCTTGGATAAATGACAAGACAAGGCTGATTTGTGATATCTGGGGTAGGTGATGGAAATCTGAGAAAATAGCAAATTACGCGAATTTAAAATTACTGGTGAGCTCTTTAAATATAATATGGTAATATAATTATTTTTTTCACAAACAAAGGGACATACTATTAGACTATTCATACCATAGACGATTCAAAAAATATTACATAAGAAATGAAAAGAAAAATATTTTTTAAATGGTCACTTTTTACAATATTTGGTGATAGTTCAGGGACCTGGTTGGGGACCTAAATATAATTTCAATACCAAAAAAAATTTTTTTAACGAACATTAGATGTCAATACACAATTGTTATCACCACATGCGATTAAAAAAATATATCCCAGAATTTTTTTTAAAAATGTTCGAAAAATATATTTTTTTTTTCATCTTTTGCGAAACTTGAAGGGGCTGGCGGGGGATCTAAATGTATTTTAATTTCCGAAAAAGTTTTTACACGAACATTTGATGTCTATACACAAAACTTTTCTTACCACTTTTACCACTTTTCAAACTTTCCACTTTTCAAAAATAGTTTAAATATTCAAGAGAGTGCTGTAGTCAAATATTTTGAAATTAGTATATGTTTTCTTCCGCTTTGCTTTGACTCACTTTTTTTTCGCTTTGCTTTGACTCATTTTTTTTTCTTTTTTTTAAACTACAGCGCTCTCTGTCATATTCTCGACTTATATTTGAAAACCAGTTAATAAAAAATTCCAGACCTGCAATATAGCTCTTGCTTCACATTTCTATACCATACGGGGTTTCTGATAAATAATTTCAAAGTAGGGGATTCATTTCTCTTACATCAATTGAAAATCATATGACTTCAGCGCTAACTTAATTTTTGAACTGTTTTTGAAAACTAGTAAATAAAAAATTCCAGAGTACTGGTGCAACCTACCACTTATTTCATTTTTCTATCTCACAGGTCTTTGCTGTTATGTCATTTCAAAACAAGGGAGTTTTTTATTTTTAAACACCCTGTGCATTCTTACAAATGCACCTTTTTGTTTGCGCTTTAAAGATTAATAATATAAAGATAACATGAATAGTGAAATTTACAAAAACAAGCAGGAGCAATCAAAAACAGCAGCATGAGTCGTTAAATGTAAAGAGTGCTTAAAGTATACATTTGAAGATTTTTTTTTTTTTTTTAATTTTTTTATTCAACTATTTCGGGAGAAATAAAATTAAAAATATTTTGTCTTTGCACAATTGCCCCATTTCCTTTAAAAACCATGCCCTAAGTTGGTGAAAACTTTCCCTCCGTATTTCTTTAAATTACCAATTAAATAGTAAACTAAAAAATGTAAGAAAATAGAAGCAGCAAGACAACAGCAAAAGAAACGTTTTAAGGTTATTAAGTTAGGCTTAATGTAATAACATTATTTTGCACCAGCGCATCTTAGATTTAATCTGAAAAGTTTTAGAACGTAATCCGATTTTAAAACTTTGAATTGATTTTAGATGTGTAACGAATTCTTCCGCTGAATTCTTTAAAATGTCTTCTGTAGCTGTCTCGAATGGGCTTATCAGATTCACATTTGTGTATTGCAAGGAAACGAAGGGATATCTGAAAGTTACTTTTTCTTTTGGTGATAGTGGAACTTTGCTTGAAACACTTCAGGTTTAATTCATTAAAGAAATGTCAGTTTTTGAAACAGAGAACTCAATGAAATGTAGACATCACTTAGAGTTCATTTAATTTAAAATGTTTGCTTTTATAACATTACAAAAAAAAAGGGTAAAAATTTGAATTTAGGCATCTTGAATTCAAATTATGTTTTTCGCAATCACGAGCGTGTGAGGCGTGTGTATGTGAATTTACGCGCGCGTTTCTATGTATGTACGCGTTTGTGTATATGCCCGTGCGTGTGTGTAAGTGTTCGTGTGAGTGTGTGTGTATGTACGCGCGTGTGTCTAAGCGTTCATGCGTGTAGGCGAGCGTGTGTGCGGGCGATTGTGTATATGTACGCGTGTGTGTGTGTGTATGAGTGTGTGTATGTAGGATATGGATGCAACCTGGAGACTTTGCTCGCTAGAGGAGCAGCATCGGGAGGGGCCGGTCGACGGTGGTGAGGCAATGGGAGGTGGGGGGGGGAATCAAAACACATCGTTCAACAGTCAAATGAACACAATAAGAAATTCGTGATTGCTCAAAAATTTTTTTTGTATATATATATATATATATATATATATATATATATATATATATATATATATATATATATATATATATATATATATATATATATATATATAGTTTAGTGTAATTGTGTTCATTGTACGACATAATAATGTTTTTCAACTTTTTGTGCACATTTCATTAAATTTTTACTCCGTTGTATTATCATATATATATTAGCGAATTCATTAATCGAGTAACGCTCTGACGTCAACAACAATGAAGCTTGCTCCATAGCATGATAATTTGATAATATTTTTTCGTATTTATTCGTAATGTTTGACATGCAGAGAAATGCTTTATTTTGACGAGGCTAAACAGAAATCCGGTAATTTAACTGTTTTACCGGTTAAACTGTAATTGTCGGAGCATTAGTAAGCGATAAAGTGGTCAACATTTAGCACTTTTTCTGGAGTTAAAGGGTAATCCACTGGAGTTACGATTAAAATTTCAACTATCAAAATATTTTCAAACAGGCAATTGCTCAATGTAGAAGTAATTTTCACCCGTCGTACCTTGACGGGCAATTTTCTGGTATTTTAAATAAATGTTCAATTCAGTGTTCTAGAAACTAGATTAGTAATAATAACAGTAAAGCAACTTTTTCGATTAACAGTAGATGTTTTAGTTCAGCAAAAGATGGAAAAGCTGAACAAAATGAAACAGCAAAAATATCCATTTGATTTACTTCCAAAAGCTATGGCCATTTGGGGAAGTTGATAGCATGGTGCAAACGGAAATAAACTTTATTATCATACACGCGGTGATTTTTAATATTTTGCTATTGGAAAGTCAGGGCTAGGCAATATAAAGAAGAAATTGTAGAAGGGGTTTATATATTTTAAATATTATTTATTCTCGTGAGTTGTTTTAATTTAAAAAATACAAAATACGGTTAAGTAATTGTAGGGAAGGTGCTGTAATCGGATAGCAATGGTAAATAGTTCTGAAATGCGAAATTGTAGTCAGAATTCTTTTTGTTTCCTCAGAATTTTCTTCTGCTCCATTCTATGGGTATAACTGACTGACATTAAAAAAAATATATGTATTTTGTAACATTAAACGTAAAGTATATGTTATGTAAACGATCTTTTGCCCTTCGATGTTGTATTTTTAAGCTAAATTCAGTGATATAGTTGAATTCCAGAAATACATTCTCGATGATTTTTAAATAATATTTATTAAAAACATGGTAACTGACTGACGTAAAAATGTCAGTCCCTCTACTACGAATCATTCCACCCCCCCCCCCTCTCCCCACTTCCTACCATTTTTTTTCCATTTCTTTTTTCTTTTTCTTTCTTTTTTTTTTTCAAAAAACATTTTTGCACTTTTGAAAACGAAACAAGTGATTTTCTAAAACTGTGTGAAGTACACTGCAGAATTGTGCATTGACTGAAATTTGTTTTTGTTTTTGTTGTTGTCGTGTCATTGTTGACAATAGAATTACGGGAGGAGCCATAATGACCCCAAGCAAACTTTTTTTTTTGCTAACTACTCTTCTGTAGTTTCATAAATAACTTCATACCTCCTTCTGTTTTCCTAAATTATCGTTCTGTGTAATGATGTAAAATTTTCAAGAAACTGGTATTGTTTTTTCACGAGTTATTTTGTAGTCGGACGTCAACGTGCTAAAGAACTGGTCAGTAGATTGGCCAAAAGTTTTCCCAATTATCCGTCAACCGTTAATTTTCAATAACATGTTATTTTTGTAAACAGTACAATCATTTTTTTTTTGACAGAAATTGGCTTTGTATATGTATAATAATTATATTTGGAAGGGGGGGAATTGTAAGATTTGAAACAAAAAGTCGCTTTTTTGAATTTTAGATTTACACTTATTAACACATATATTATAATTTTTACCAAAACATTTTCAGTAGTTGATAATATTAATATACTAATTATGTCTTGTATACACTCAATAACGCTGTTTTCACCTTGTCAGTAAGGCACCGGACTAATAACTGGAGGGCTCCATGTTCGATGACAGCCGATTTAAGATACTCTGTTTTCTAATGGTGATAGGAGCATGTGAAATATGTTCGTAGTCACAAGATACCGTACCAAAATAAATACTACTGGGAATGCTCGACTCCTGATCTGGATCAAAAAACAGAGCAGACTGTAGGACCCAATCAAACCAGTTAAACCGAGACTAGTGGTAGGTATGGGGAGTCTTAGAGTGTAATGTGATGTAATGTAAAGCACGCTTCGTGAGGAAGAAGCAAATTATACTTTAGTGTATAGGGTAAAGTTAACTTCATTAACGTAAGAATTTTTTAAGCAAAAAAATAAAATAGAATATGAATATGGAAAGTTTCTAAACGCATTTTTTGTAATAAAAAAATTGAATTTTCAATTTTGCCACCCCCCCCCCCAAAAGAAAGGAAAAAATCTGTTTTTCCCAAAATTTCAGGAGGTTTTCTAACTTTTCCCATAAATATTTCTATTATTTATTTATATAATAAAATGTTTTGCCCTTGGTGTGTTACATTTAAAGAATAAGTACGAATAATTTTATACTCATTATATATTTCTGACTGCTTGATTACACGATTTTGTAACCTTGGGATGACTTAAAACTTGCCATTACCACATACAGAGCAAAATACAGATTTATTCCAATTATATTCCAGATGTTGAGCATCTAGCTACCTACCAATCAAAAAGACAAAAAACTAAAAAACACAAAGTAAAATCAATAATCTAGCCTTTCTCTTTGTTTTAACCTACATTTGCTTTGAAGATTTTTTTTTCTTTTTTTTTGTCTCTAATCACCAGAATTAACCCTTAACAGGGGAGGTGCGGTCTCACAGATAGCTCAAAAGTTCATCATATCACCACTATTTCCTTTTCAGTCCGCTTAAATGGTTTTTCCCAATAGCTTTTTGTTTTGTGACCTTAAACATTCCCCTTGCTTATCAGTATCTTTAGTCAAGTGCATCTGGTTTTAATTTCATTGCATTCTTTAGAAGCAGACTGTGAGATCGCATCTCCACTTCAGTGTTTCAATTTTCGGCATGGCTTTTAACGTTAGAACAGCTGATATAGGTTCATTTATCTTATCGCGTTATGCGGAAGCGATGCAAAATATTCTAGATGAGATTGAGATTTGTATGAAATGTTTACAATTGTTACGCAATGATGTTCTAGGGACAACGGCGGCTGAATTATTCTTTGAAATACGACCTAAAATACTAATCGTTCAAGGACTCAAAATTTTCGCGTAAAGTGATATAATTAATTTTCTGGTACTAAAATGTTCTGTATATGTTGAAGAACTAAAATGGAACCATTAAAAAATAATAGATTCATTTTTATTCCGAGTAGTTAGTTACTTACGGCAGCATCTGATTTTTTTCGAAAAATCTCAAGACTCTAGCCAAATTTCCTCGGAAAAGGAATATTTCGACTCAAAATTCAAGAACATCTAAGGGAAATTATAGGAATGTATCTTAATTGCACGATATTTTATTTAAAAAAATGTAAATGGAGCGGTTTCTGACACCTTACGTTCCCTATTACGTCCTACTTTTTCGCCTCGCCTGTTACGGGTTAAAAAAAAATATTGTAACGATATCAATTAAGATATTGTTCTTACTTCACACATCGATAATTCAAGACACGAATCCAATGTTTTAAAAAGCAGCAATAGAGACAGCGACTTAAGACCGTAACGAAAGAAACAATCAATTCTGAGTCTTAATAACTGTAATCTATTAGACGGCACAAAAACTTTTTTTTTACCCAGTGAGCTGAGACAATCAATCATAGGCTTCATTAAACAGAAAGGCGATCACTTTAACAGTTATGAAAATATGTAAAAGCTTTTTATGTTTCTTAAAATTAGTCTTCAAGATGCTGCCTCATGCCGGTTTCCTAATATAAAATCTTGCGTATAATTTATGAAGCTTTTGTAATTGTGCATTATGGTGAGATGCTAAACGACTGTGGTTTAATTGGACAGTATGTAAGTAATTGTGAAAACATTTGTGAAAGTGATATTTTAATTTCGAAAAACTTAGAAAATGTTTAGTAGTATTTACCTGAGTTTAAGAGAAATTTTATCATTTCATGCATCAATTTAAAGATAAAAATTGTTTCTTTCTTTTCTTTCACACACACAGATTGAGGTTTCTGCTATTCCACTAGGGAAGCTTATACCTCTATTAATCCACAATGTTTCCAGGATTTTGTTTTTCCAGGACAGCACAAAGACAACACAATAGATGGTGGTGCCATCTATGGACAGTTCGAGAGACAATTTAGAACCAGGCCAGGAGCCGAATAACTTCCTAGTCTGGCACCCCCAGAGGTATCGTTTCACTTGGAGGACATTGTGACCACGAGCATATTTAACGTCGCCCAGTCACCATTAATGACGACGGTGGGTCTTCGACCAGCGAGGATCGAACCCGAGACCCTCCGGCCCCGAGTCCAATGCCTTACCGATCAGGCTACCACGGCCCCATAAAAATTGTGTTTGCGGAATACCTTCGGAGATAAATAATACAGTAGTAGATGCTGAGGTGTAGAAAGAAAAAAAAAAGTTACTAGATAAAAATGCTGCACCTCGCATCCGAGCAGTGTTCATAATGGAACTTGATAAAAATTATTAAAAGATTTGTAAACTTTTTCAGCTGTTCACCTTCATTTTTCACACGTCACCTCAGACAGCTGAAGATAACTCCTTCACTTCTCCCTGAATGGTTTTCGATTTCGATTTCGATTCCGAGTCGCAACTGACTACAACTGTATTTATGTCGAGGACTGCATACTAAGTGCCTGGCTTCGATTATTTTTTATACCGATAGATGGCAGCACCATCACCGGATCGAACAGTTAATGAGAATTTAGAACTAGACCAGGAGCTAATAGCTATCTGGTGCTAGCACCCCCAGAGGTATTGTTTCACTTGGAGGACATTGAGACCACGAGCATATTTAACGTCGCCCAGTCCCCTTTAATGACGACGGCGGGTCTTCGACCATCAAGAACTCAGGACCCTCCGGCCCCGAATCTGACACTCTACCGATCGGGCTACCAGCCCCCCCCCCCCCGAATGGTAACAAGACTTTCTTGGTTTTGGTGAGAGATGTGGAATGAGTTTCCAACGCCATCCAACGAAGAAAGCCCGGAACAACAGCTGACTTGATTAAAATTTCGACAAAATACAGTAGCACCATCAAAATCAACATTCTGTGTACATAATTAAGGTTGGTTGCAATTTGAAGTAAAACATATACATGATTTTTTTTAAGTACAATTTTAAAGAGTTTTGATGTTACTTTCAAAAACATAAATGATAAGGAGAATTAATTACAAAATGAAAAAAACTTATTTAACATTTTAGGAACAACACATTTTTCAAAAACATGTCATCTCAAAGCAACAATAAGACATCTAATTCCAGAAACAACAGTAAGATATCCTACTGTTGCTTTGAGGCGAAGATATATAAAGTCATAAACGCGATATTATTTTGTACAGGATTTTCAATAATTTAAAATTATTTGTAAAATGATTTTTGTTCATGAGATCATTTTCCCATATTTAAACAGTACTTTCAAAACAACATTTATTTCTTTGACGGAAAATCGAAACAAATGTTTTTTTTTTTTCTGATTGAAACGCCTAATTTATTCTTTAATCATATTAGTTCTAGTTATACTGATTTAGTGAATTCTAAATATGATGTTTTTGATAGGAAAATAAGAAAATTCAAGCAAGATGTTTTAACACAAAAGAGCACAACCATATGAAAAAAAAAAGCAAAACAGAATTACCAAAAAAAATCGAGCTGA
Source organism: Uloborus diversus (assembly GCF_026930045.1). NCBI lineage: Eukaryota > Metazoa > Arthropoda > Arachnida > Araneae > Uloboridae > Uloborus > Uloborus diversus. The sequence goes on from NC_072734.1 coordinate 184,442,269, forward strand.
TGTGTGCATCACATGACTTCCTTTTACACCAATTATAATGTCCTTTTCCCATTATTGGCAATTTTAATGTGATTCAATAGTTTACTCTCTAAATATCACCACCAGTGGCGAAATTAAAACCAGATTTTTAAAAAAAACACCAAATTTGTCGCCAAGTTGGCGACAAAACTAGGCGACCAAAAAAGTGGCGATATATCGCCAAGTGTCCGCCAAACTATAACACCACTTAAGTATACATCGAAATTAACAATGATTTCCCCACAAAAAGGGGCCAAAGACCTCTTTAGAAACACCCGAATGCAACCAAAAGGGAGGTGCATAACTAGACACCACTAGGAGTCTACGTACCAAATTTCAACTTTCTAGGACATACCGTTCTAGAGTTATGTGACATACATACGCACATCCACACATACGCACATCCACACATACGTACATGCGGACGTCACAAGAAAAGTCGTTGTAATTAACTCGGGGAATGTCAAAATGGATATTTCGGGTGTTTATACGTTCTTAGGCACTTATCCGCGTGTGGTCGGGTTGAAAAAAAACTCAACGTTCATTTGGGGGTGAGCAAAATGAAAATTAAGGCCGAATTTTGAGTGAAATATTTTTCGAGAATACAATACTTCCTTTTTTTGTAAAATTAAGTAAAAAAGGTACGTCACCAATATGAAACGAAATATATTAGAAAGTAAGACGCACGCTCTTTTAACCCTAGTAAAAAAAAAAAATGTAAAAGGATTTTTTTTTTTAATTACGTTTACATGGCGCGACACGGAATGGGCTTCTAAATACAAAGCACTAATAGACGAAGAATTGCAATTTTTGAAGTTACGTCCTTCTAACTCTGAGGCACAGAATTTATAGTAGACTTTATTTAGGGACTAAAAACCAAGATAAATGTATGTAAGAAATACAAAAATACTTATTTGTCTATAGTTTGATAAACGTATATATGAGGCAGTAAGAAGCAAATATATGTGCATGCCAAAGTCGAGAATTTGGAAATAACCAGTTCCAATGGTACGAGAGTCTCCTCCCTGTTTTAGGTCAGGAGTAGCTCTGAGGTGCGTAGCTATACAGCATGATTTAGAAAAAAAATAATGAAAGCCAATCTAGGATATGAACTTTTAACGCGTTTTACTCGATATATTGAATTGTTCACTTGCATCCCTTTTCTCCTGCTATCCCTTTGCACAAAGCTAATATTTAGCCTCATATATGTTTCTTTACATATTTAAAAATATTAAGCAAAACTAAATTATAGTTACTTATTTGCCGTTTACAAAAATAAATCAAGTCCTCTTTTTGAAATTTTCGAAATACTTTTTTTAAAGAATCGTTTTCCTGATGAATCTAATAACTAGATCTTTCTTTTTGTACAAATTATTTTAATCTTCCTAATCCTCTTTTTTTCCGCATGCCGTTCCCCAGCCCTATATTAATGAGGGTGATTTATTCGTCCTTTTTCTAGCATTATTTTACAGATGAAGTACATTACAAAGCTATTATTTTGGATTATAAAGAAATTTTTCAAAGAAAATCTTTTTAATGCAAACCTTCGGAACTTCTTAATCTAAAAATCTCTTTTCTTAACGTAAATACATTAACATTTGCAAAGGACACGACAGCTACTGTAAAGATGATCGGTTGAAATGGATACTGTTCTATTTTATATTACATTATTTATTTATTTATTTTTACTTTAATTTTAATTGATTTATTAATTAATTTATTTATTTTTGTATACATTTATGTTGGAAATAGGTTCTTAGCATTTTTTAAATTGCAATATACTCGGAAAGATATCTCAACTAATTAAGCTTATTAAAAAAGAAAAAAAACTAATGTTCATTTGCTATGAAATATTAACCAAAAATTGTTTAAAACTTACCGGAGATTTTTTTTTTTTGAAAATTACATTGATCCCAAATTTTGGTTTTGTGATCTTTATCCTAGTTGCCAGCAAAAGTAAAAGAAGAAAAAAGCATGAAAAAAGGCTCATATTAAAAACATCGCTAAAAAAAATTGAAAATAAATAAAATAGTTAAATACATATCAATGTATTATAAATTTAAAAATATGTTTTTGAGATAGGGAAAACTTGTGGCTCTCGGTCAATTCGAACATTGTTTTTGTTCGAAAGCACTTGAAGAGAAACACCTCGCTCTAATATTTCACTTTTGGATCTGAACAATTTTTCGCTCAATTTTGTACAGTTCAAAAAGCTTTTAATGAAGAACATAATTGATTCAATTATTTTAAAGTTGTTTTCATTTTTTGGGCAAATATAAATCTACTACTTGAAAACAAATTTGCTTCAAACAAACTTTGTTCAAGAAAATCTTTTTGATTCAGTTTTAATTAAAAGGGTATTTTTGAACGATTCAAACTTAACTTTGACGAAAACATGAAAAATTATTTTGGCATCAAAGAATTGCAAAAAAAGAAATATGAACATTCTGAAAATATTCGCAACCTTTTAGTATCAATCATTTACATTTTTATAGAAAAAAAATACGTAAGCTGAATTGTTTAAAAGGGATCATTATCAATGTAAGAAATTAATTCCATATAAATTTAATGAAATTTAAAAAAGTTCATTCTGCCCCATTTCGGACAATATTCTGTAATCCTAAACTGCTATATTTTTTCATGATTTTTTTAAATTTCTGAGATATAGCTTTTTGCCATTTTACTAGGTAATTTATTAGGTTAATAATATTTTATTTCGTAATTTAATTGGTTAGTGGTAATTATTCAATCAACTTAGCTTCTTTTAGGAAGTGTGCAAAAGTTGTTGTATTAATTTTAACGCTTTAATCTTTTTTACGCTATGGAATAACAAAACAGTTTTTGTTTCGTTCCGAAGAGCTTTTTACCCTACCATTTAAAAATGCTTTTCATCTAAGCCACATGCCGTTTTTGTTGAGTGAAAAAGACACATCCTTATTTATCACTGCACCCTAATTACCATTTACTTTTTTATGCGTATGCCTCGTATTATCTAGAGCTTCTTACTCTAACATTTTAAAATCTATTTCATCTAAGCCACATGCCGTTTTTGTTGAGTGAAAAAGGGGCATCCTTATTTATCATCGCACCCTAATTACCATTTACTTTTTTATGCGTATGCCTCGTATTATCTAGAGTTTCTTACTCTAACATTTTAAAATCTCTTTCATCTAAGTCACTTGCCGTTTTTGTTGAATGAAAAAGGCGCATCCTTATTTATCATCGCACCCTAATTACCATTTACTTTTTTATGCGTATGCCTCGTATTATCTAGTGCTTCTTACTCTAACATTTTAAAATCTCTTTCATCTAAGCCACATGCCGTTTTTGTTGAGTGAAAAAGGCACATCCTTATTTATTATCGCACCCTAATTACCATTTACTTTTTTATGCATATGCCTCGTATTATCTACTATAGAAAATCACAAGTCTTAACCACAAGGGTTTCTTCTGCATTTCTATTCCATTTGTAGAAAGAAGAAATCCAACTCGTTAGGTCATATTGGAATTCTTGGTTTTCAAAAACGTAATTTAAATTAAAAATATCAAAATTCAAATGAGTGCCAAGGGCTGGATGCTGAATGTTTTGAAGTGATAATTTCTTCTTTTTCTGACTTTTACTGGGAAAGTATGCTAAAAAGGCGCATCCCTATTTATCACCGCACCCTGATTACCATTTACTTTTTATGCATATGCCTCGTATTATCTACTACAGAAAATCACAAGTCATAACATGGCGGGTTCCTTCTGCATTTATATTCCATTTGTAGAAAGAAGAAACCCAACTCGTAAGGTCTTGATTTCTAAAAACGTTATTTAAATTAAAAACGTCAAAATTCAAATGAGTGCCAAGGGGTGGATGCTGGATGTTTTGAAGTGATAACTTCTTATGGGAGAGTAAACCGATTTGTGTTATAACGCGCGTAACGGTGCAACTCTCGTCTGGCATTCCTTTCGTTCGCGCATTCGGCAGAAACGCGCATGATCGGGAAATGTTGTTCCTTTACTCTTTGGGTCAGCTTTTAGCGCTAAGTGATAGTAGAAAAAGTAATGAAACTAACAGAAGATAGATGATCGTCGCAACATAACGTAATCTCCTAACGAAAGGTGAGTTTAATAAAACAATATAATCCCAATAACATTGTAAACAATATATACATTCAAAACAGCATTTAATCTTTAAATTTATTTTCGAAACAAAAACATTTTTTGCGATTAGTTACACTAAAAATATCTCGCTTCATTTAGGGTTTTGAACTGTGATAAGGAGTACATATTTTAACTCCTTAAGACCAAGGCCGGCCGTATACGGCTTTGTAGCTTAGATCCGAGACCGCCCGTATCCGGCCGAGTTCTGCGAATTCAGGGGTGGTGGGTAGAAGAAGACACCCTACTGCGAGACCTCCCCGAAGAAGACCCTTTCTTCTAGCCGATAGCTATTTAGCAAGTGATAGCGACAACTGCATGAATGGGGAGCTGCTAATGACTTGATGTCGCTTGCCTTCCTCAAAAAATGAGAAAAGATGAATGCGTTGTTCGATTTCGTTTCAATTTCCTCCACTTCTAATCCTCACTTTTTTGTACCACTTTTTTAAAAATAAATTCTATTCTAAGGTTTATAAATTAATGTTTTGTATAATTTTTATGATAATTCGTACAACATTAAAGCACAAACTTTGCAAATAACTGCATATACATTAGGGTGGAACGAAAAAAACAATGTTTTTATTTTCGAATTGTAATAGTGCAGAAAAGTTGCGATTGGTGAAGACTTACAAAACAAAACAAAAAATTTTTAAATCGGATAATATCTTCCGATCCCGCAACGAGCCTAAAAATTTGAAAAAATGGAAAATTTCATGTGTTCTTAGAGATTTTTTAAAAAAATTTCTCCAACGTTTCTTTTTAATACTCTAAGACGGAAAAGTTACGATTGGTGAAGCCTTCAGAAATTTAAAAAAACATATTGAAATCAAATAATACCTTTTGATCCAGGAACAAGCATGAAAAGTAAAAAAAGGGAGAATTTCATCTTTTCTTAGTGATTAAAAATAAAATTGTTCTTGTTTTTTTCCCCGGTGTTACAGGGAAAAGCCTTTTTAAAAACCCTATATTACACATAAACATTAATTTATTTCTTGACTATGCAAAACTACCATTCTTTTCAACAATGAAACATTTTCAAATAATAAAACGTTATAAAATATTTACCAAATTTACAATCCAGTATACAAGTCTTATTGTTTTAAGTGTTAGTTGTTGAAGCTAATTTATAATCAGATTTTTTGGAAAATTCGGACATAATTGATCTGGATTTCAATGTTGCTCTTAAGTAGCCATCTCTTGATTTAAATCTACACACTTCGAGTGAAGCCTCCGTCACTAGCTTCACACATCTTTCGACAGCTTGCGTATGGCAGGGAATAGTTTCATATCCCAGTCGGGTATAGTGCCTGTTGCAATAAGATTTTCAATGTCTTTGTTAGGAACTTTTCGAAGAAAAGGTGGAGAAGATAGCTTTGTCGTGTTCCAATTAATAATCTCTGTGTAACCTTCTGCTTCGAAATTTAGAGATGGAATGACAAAGTTTCTAATGCTTTTGCCTTTAGAAACAGATTCTCTGGCTTTTAAGACGTTTTTAAAGTTCTCTTATGTGCCTCCTTTCATCAAACACCATTGCCATTAATAAGTTTTCGGGATGCGCAAAGAAAGAGTTTCTTTCAATGACAGGGTAAATTACTTGTTTTAGATTGTCAGGTAAGTATCGACAGGTTTGAGTTGTTCTGTAAACATGAATGGCACCGTCTGTGAAATTTTTGCGGTTCTTTATTTCGCTAATGGGGCGTATTAGATGCATACACTGTACTAAGCTGCATAAACAAATATGAGTATCGCGGGATTAAAGGGCCATGTGGACAATTTACAGGCAGGCTCTAGTACTAAAATATCACATTTGTTTTATAAACAAACGTTCTTCCATTAGTATTTCATACCGAACTTATGAGGATCGTTAAACTAAAAGAAAAAAAAAGCTGAAAAAGGGCTTAAAGTTAACAGTTTTTCAAACATGTAAGTTCGTTGCGCGATCGGAAGATACTGTTTTATTTCAAAAAGATATTTATTTTTTGTTTTGAAGTCTTCACTAAACGTAACTTCTCCGTCCTGTAGCCTAAAAAAGTACATTGAACCAAAAATGTTAAAAATTCGGAAAAAAACCTGAAATTCTCAACTTTTTCAAATTTTTAGGCTTGTTTCTGGATCAGTAGGTATTATTCGATTTTATTTTTTTTTTATTTCTGAAGGCTTTACCAATCGTAACTTTTCCGTCTTAGAGCCTTAAAAAAGAAACATTTAAGCAAAATTTTTGAAAAATCACTAAGAAAACACGAAATTTTCCATCTTTTCAAATATTCAGGCTCGTTGCGGGATCGGAAGATATTATCCGATTTTAAAAATCTTTATTTTGTTTTGTAAGTCTTCACCAATCGCAACTTTTCCGCACTATTACGATTCGAAAATAAAAACTTTGTTGTTTTCGTTCCAACCTAATATACATGCTTCAGGGTTACAAGGAACCTCGAAACACGGGTGTGCAATTACTACTTGCAATATTTCGCCATCAATTAACCTCTTCTATTTTCATTATTTTTATCTTCAACCCAAATGTACTTATTTCTTTCCAGTTTTAGAAACTTAAAAGTAGTACTCAGCAAATCAGAGCTTGGAAGGCATCTAAACAAAACAAATCTGCCCAGAGCTTTAACTTGCTCGTGAAAATTAAACTGCACCCCACCACACAACTGTTACCCAAACAGTGGCGCCCCACAAAAAGTGAGATAGGAGGTCATAATTCCATAAGGACTTAAAACACACATAATATGTAAAAATGTATGCATGGGTCAACCAACTCCAGTATTCAGGTCGCACGGGTGACTAAAGAAAATGCCTTAGATACTGGTTCTCTTATAATGGTCGAAAGAAAAGAATTTTGTTACGATATTATACAATTTACAAACGACCGTATTAGCCACTTTACCTTTAGAGTTCAAAATTTTGAGTAAAGTGATACTTCCTAGCAATATAATATATATTTGCACTTATAAAAATTTTATCACAAAATAGCATTTTCTAATTTTCTTCTGAACATCATGTTATTCATTAATTTGGGAAATTCAGTCAGTTTGTCAACATGTAAATTCAGAACCATGATTTACAAAAAAAAGGTGAAAAATGACAATCTGCTTAAATCTTCAAAAACAGTTGTCTCTGAAGTGGGATAAACAGAAATTTCTAATGGCGCTAAGTCACATTGTAATATTCCTTTAATGATTGTAGTGTAACAAACACCAAAAAATCGGATTTAATTCTTTTCTAAATTCATTTAATTAATTTATAAAGACTTTATCTCTTGCTTTCAGTAGCACATCCTACAACTTTGTTTCCTTGAAAATATAAATTAGTTGTTCAATTCTTCAAACAAATTAAAGTACATATTTACTTCTGTATAAATGGCATTATTCAGGAAAACATCATCAGAATAAATTGTAGGGAATATTTTTTTAAAATCATGTCATACAGCATTTTACTTACTGATAAATATAAAGAAAATCTAAATATGTGCTTCTACATCTGTTGCATTTAAAATTTTAGCACTAATTTAGCATTAATTGATTTTTTAAGAGAAAACAAATGTCACCTCCTTCCCCCAATATGAAATTGTTGTCAATAATAATTAAGCGAAATCAGAGTTGCATCAAAACAAGAAAACTTTCGTTCCTTACAGATTTATCTATCTTGCATTTCTATGTTAAAAAGTTCTATGTTCTCATCTTTATCATAGTCGATTAGCTAGTTAGATACGATAACCATGGCAACTTGTGTGTTTGTGGGTTGGGGGGGGGGGGGCAATTTTACCTTACTTTTAAAAGTAAAGCGGGCCTTGCCCTCTCACTTTTCAGAGTTAAAAATTAATAATCGACTGAAAAATAATTTCTACTCGGATTGATTTTACGGATTAATTTATTTTGCAGGAATAAAACCAAAAAACTCAAAAAAAAAAAAAAAAAAAAAAAAAAAACTGAATTTTTCTTATGTTATTTCATTGGAATGAAGATTATAATTGGAAGAGTTCAGGGCCGGATTTGGAAGTGTGGAGGCCCCGGGGCAAACGAAGGAATGGAGGCACCTAATCAGGGTTCGAAAAGATCATCATATTTTCGAAAATATCCGATACTTTGATATACAGTAGAAGACCATTATAACGCCGACCTATATAACGCAATTCTCTATAAACTGTACAACTTTCCAGAAGTAAACAATAGGTTTTGAAGTTTAAAAAATGCCTCTGTTTTGTTATGCAAACATAAAAATTGTTATTTTGAAACAGTTTTTTATCTTTCCATCTTAATCCAAAGCTTTTAAATGGAAATTAGTACCCCCCCCCCCTTACAGTAAACAGAAAATACCAGATGACTCTTGAAAATGCAGCTGTTATGCAAACCAAGAAGCTAGCAGAAGTGCAGGATAATGCACTTTCTTTTGATTGTGAAACATATTTATTTGTGAATAACTAATTGTAATGTTGGTGCTTTAATACTCATTGCAGATAAAACTCATTCTGAAGTGCTAATATAGAGACATATTCTGAACATTAGTTTCAAAATTTGTGAAATGATCTATATAACGCAAAAACCTGTATAACGCAAAAGCTCTGGTCCCAAGGTGTGCGTTATAATGGTCTTCTACTGTATATCCGAATATATTGATATATATGTATATATCCGATATTTTCGACCCGTGAAAGCTAGGATCTTTTGTAAAAATTTTATTGTGGAGGTCCCTTTGTTGTGGAGACCCCGGGGCAGTAGCCCCGCCTGCCCTCTCCTAAATCCGGCCCTGGAAGAGTTAGTCTACGGTGGCTATTCATCCCAAATTTTGACGCCAAACTCCATTTTTATCTCTCATTTAAAAAGTAATGTCAAAATCCAAATACATAGGCCAGTTTTATTTTAAAAAAGAAAAAAAAAGGGGAGGGAAAGAAATAAGATTTCGTGGCTTCCCCACTAACCATTCTCTTAACCCCCGTTTTTTGAGGAAAATATTTTTTTTTTTTTTTTTCCATTATTACTCTTGAAGAATTATCTTTCTATTATTTTCTTTTAACTTTCCTCCCTTTTTTTTTTTCTCCTGACTGGGATAGCTTTATATTACTTGTTCGTAGTATACTCAGAAATGGAAAAGAGGAGATAGGGGATTTCTTCCAAATATTTTAAAATATTTTTCAAAAACATTCTTTCAGTAAATTATTCTCATCAGTTTGTGAAAATTTAATTGATTGAAATTGGAAAATTTAAATTATTGCATAATAAATCTTAAGCTTTGTGCTTGAACTGTAATGTTCTTATTTATGATTAATATATTTTCTTCTTTGTTTACTACTCTTAAAAAAAAAAAAAAAAAAAAAAAAAAAAAAAAAAAAAAAAAAAAACAAGATGACTTATGCCATCTCGACATAAGTTTTGAATGCCATCAAAGATACCATTAGAGCAAAAGTGAAGAAGTCCGCCCGCGCCCCCGGAAGCGTGAGTGATTAAGGTGACAGCTAACCACGCCTATTGCAATTAGCAAACCCTCCGGCTCGGTCTTAAAAGAGTTAAACGAACTTCATCACCCACCCAGATTCCGCAACGCAGGGGTAGGGGGCGTCCGAGAAAATAAAAACAATAAATAAACATTTAGTTTGTTCCTCACAGAGTAAAATCTAAAATGTTTCGTAAGTTTGAGTGTTTTTTTCTGGTAAACGAAATATTTAGAAACGATGCGTTATTTAATCTATTGTTTTTTGCACCGACATCAAAACTTATGTTAAAAAGCAGTCTGAATGGTGATCAAAGAATAAAATAATTTTTCATTTAGAGCAATTTTGAAGTGGGTTCTATTTTTTTTTATAGATAACATACAATGCAAAAAACTTCGTTGCTTATTATAGCTACCATAAGCCAATTGTTACTTTCATAGGATTAAATAATGATAATAATTTAATCCTATCAAAGTTATCACTTCTGCCGAGCGTCCCGTGGCGCAACATTTTTTTCTTCTTTTTTTTAAAGTTTATTTATTGCGTTTTTTTTTTTTTTTTTTGCTGTTTTTTTTTTTTTACGCCACCAAACACACATAAAAAAAAATAAAAATAAAACTTTGACATGAAAACAAACCTTTTTTAGTACATTTTGCGCTTGAAGTTGACATAATTTTAATTGAGTCAGTTAATCTCTTACTTGTGTTTGGGGGAAATAAAATTCGTTTTATAAAATAAACTTGTTCTTTTTTTTTAAAGAACAGAAATGAAAATATTTATATTGTTTGCAATTTTTAATGTTTAGTGCTAAAGTATTTTTAAATTTTCTTAGACTCACTTATCTGAAGAGATCTGAAACCTTTAACCGACGGCGCCACTGTTAAAAACTAATAAATAATTAAATCAAATCGAATAAAACAAAACAAAAATATATATACAACACTTTTGAAATTGCACTAACAAAATTGTTTAAAGACATATTTGCCAGAAGCTCTAACAATAGTATTAATAAATGAATAACTAATATAAAGTATAAAGTCAGTTTGCCCAATGCAATCCATTTAGTATCGTTAGGGTTCTCTTAAAATATCCGTAAAATTGCTGTTCTGGGTGTCTTTTTTTTCATTTTTTATTTATTTATTTATTTATATATTTATTTATTTTAGGTTATTTTATTTTATTTATTTATTTATTTATTTTTTGGTCCTGTTCAGAGATTAATGAAAAATTGCTAGAGCGCAAATTGAAGTGAGCTTATCTGAAGGAGATGTTCCGAATGAAAAAAAAAAAAACAGTTGCGGGTGGAGGCATTAGGCGAGCAGACCATTTTACCTTCACGAAAACCTACAGTCTTTTTTTTCACCTATGTGAATTGAAATATTTAAATTATTTACGTTTTTATTTAGTTTATTTCTTGGGGTTTTTTTTTTCCTGCGATATTTTTATGACACATTACGCCCTCTTTCATGCTTTTGTATCTTCACATAAAACCAAGCTTGAAAAATTAGACAATATTTAGATTATGTTTAGTTTAATGGCATAAAGTTCTCGCGCTGAAAGGCTTTTACCTTTAAAAATAACAGAATTCCGGTTGAAAGCATATTAAATAATTTTCCAAAATATTTTCATTCAAAAAATAAAAAACAAAGAAATAAAAGTGGTGAAAAATCTTGAAACACTGGAAAACGTTTTATTATTTATTGCTTCTGCGGTGTTTTTACAGCGAAGAATCTATACTTTAAACCTAAAAATATTATAAAATAAATTTTCGTTTTAATGTCACAAATGTTTTCCCTATTCTCTGTAGTAAGCTAAGCGAACATTTTTGCTACCCTTTTCTATTGTTTTAAAGCTGTCATTAATCATATATTTTGTTTTCGTAGCTTTTTATGGTAGCGACTTTCAAATCACGTATCAAGAGGATAACTTTTGGAAAACGAATGAGTGAAAAAATGCAAAACATTTTTTGCCTCAAGAGATATATGTTTATACTTATATGCACTATATGTTTAGTTTTTTGCGTTATTGTTTGCTCTTTGTTTATGAAGTATTGAAAAATTTAAACTTAAGATCTTCAAAGCGGTAAGCTTGTCGGTATATTTAAAGTAATATATAAGAAATTAAAGTATTCTAAAAAAATTTCATAAAAACACCTTGTTTTTTAAAGGCATACGTTTCAAAATATGAGCTGTCAATTATATGAAAAGAGAAATAAAAACAAAACTGCATATTTTCAAACATGTGCACAATTAATTTCTTACGGAAATTAATTATCATGCGTAACAAAACTGCTAAATCGGCAAGTTTCATTTAAAAAGTGTTAGAAACCTTTCAACCAACCAAACCACAAACAATTATGTATAGCGATGAAGAATGAATCGGTGAAAAATTGCATGCTGTACAGATAGTAAGAATATTTAAAAAAAAAAAAATGAAAAGAAAAGAAACAATGCAGAAAAGTGTGAGATTGATTTATGTAAAGTAAATTGGCAAAAGCTAGTTTAGGCTTTTGTCAGATGTATATGAAGATATATTTTTTAAAAAGTATTCTTTTCAAATTTAACATAGAAACAAGACCAAAACAATTACAATCTAAAACTAGTGGTTAATGAGCAAAATCAACTCTGTATTAGGAGAAAATATCTAACACTGCTACGGCATTTTTTTCATTAGTGTTGATCAAGTATGCAGTGAAAAGTAAGAAATAAATATTAAATAGCTACTTTAAAATTTAACGTATATGCTAAACATGACGAATAAAGTTTCCGAATAAAGCATCCGATAAGCTTAATAGTGGAATTAAAAATAGGTGTGAGGTTTTTTTTTTATAATGTGGTAGCAAAACACATATCGCAAGTCAGCTTTTTTTTTTTTTTTTTTTTAAAGCTTTCGATAATACAAAGGGGTTTACTTTATCTGTATGTTTTTTTTTTTTTTTTTTTTTTTGTAATACAACGGCATTTTTGCTAAGATATCCGAATGCGTTCGGACATATTTTTTTGAAAATAAATCGGACATTTCTTTAAATGTTATTTTTCAGCTACAGTTGTTTCAAAACTATGAAACACGTATAAAAACAAACTTGCAAAATATTATTTTTTAAGAAATTGGACACATTTGAAGAAAAATACCGAAAAAAAACGTTTTTTTACGATATGGCAGATCCCCTGATGAGGCCCCAGGGTTTTTAAAAATTATTCTATCAATATCTTCTTTTTTTGTTTCAATATTTCCATGCACAATAATGCATTAATGACACATAACCTCAAAACGAAGCACAAAACGGCACCGTTAACTGATGAAGTTATCAACTATGGCAATTCAGTAATTTGCCAGTATTCAAGTGTGCGTTACAGCGCAGAAGGGTATCCAAGGAGATTTGTTCATTGAGAAAGGGTGCAATTCTTCTGAGGGATCAAGTTTCTTCCCTCTCCCTTAATGTGTAATTCACTTTTGCTCAGTTAAATATTTTATTTCTTTTTAATTTTTTTTATTAATTTTATGGTGTACATAGCACTAAACATAAGAGAAATAAAAATGTAATTAGGAAAAAAAAAACAGAAAATAATAGCATGAAACGTTTCTAAAGTCTGAAAAAAAAACATAAACTAAATTGATATTTAAATAGTACCTTTACACATAACATTTTTAAATTTTATTTCCAAATAAGATTGGATGTACGTTTCTGTTTCGAGCGTTCTAAAAAGTTTATGGAAATTCTATTCAAATTTCCCATAAAATGTGATATCACGTAGTGAATATTTAAGAGAGTTACTAGGCACTTTTTCGCTGTCACGTTTTCCAAAACAAATAAAGCGAGATAACTCGTTGATATGAAAAATTGCCCATATTTAAGTATAAACGTGTAAAATCGACTTATCTTCTTGATTTCACGGAAAGTCTTTCTTTTTTGAAAGGAGGGGGCGTTGAGCTAACGTTATTTAGATGGTTTCATGTATTACGAACAGATGAGTTTTAGAGTGAAAGAAAACCACGTAATGAATAATCCAAATGGCAAATAGAAATTGTATTAGTTTGCTTCACAGCTTTTTTTGTTGACGTTTAAGTCATGTACTTATCTAGTTTTGTGGATCTTAATTCAATTTAACTTCCTTCAGCTTTACAATATTTAAAATGTAAAAACTCTGCCTATTGAAACTACATGAATAAATAACGTTAGATGTGCATCTGGATAACCATTCAGATGTGCACAGATTTAATTTCCTTTAATGCAGCCAGCTGGATCATCTCTTTTGTTACTTTGGAATCAAAGTAACTTTTATCAACATATAATACACATTTGACATTTTTTTCCCAATTAACATTCACACGACAGAACAAATGCGTATCATACCATATTACGATATACTAATATTTATTTATTTAATTTTATTTTAATTTATTTTTTTATTTATTTATTTATTTATTTATTTATTTATTTTTTTTTTTTTTGAGAAAAAACGAAGTTTTACACTTTTACTGGCCATTGAATTAGAATCCCAAGATCAATACATGAAATACACCGCCAGGCTCAGTCCATTCCAGCCGAGGACTGCAGTTCCTTGCTTATTAGCACTTATCAGCCCGACATAGGAAGTGACTGAGCTGGAGGTGGAAAACCTCTTAACGAAGCCAAGAGTGCCAAACAAACTGGTAGCTAATATAGAATGAGCACTGACCAGACGAGAGACCGAAACAATGGTTCGGTTCAACTCGAATATTGCAGGCAAGGCAGGTATATTCAGTAAGTTACCGCCCTATAAGCTAAGGCAGAAATATATGAAATATACCGCCAGCTCAGTCAATTCCAGCCAAAGACTGCAGTTTCGTGCTTATTAGCACTCATCAGCCTGGCGTAGGAATTGACGGAGCTGGAGGTGGAAAACCTCTTAAGGAAGCCAAGAGTGCCAAACAAACTGGTAGCTAATACAGAAGTAGCACTGACCAGACGAGTGACCGAAACAATGGTTCGGTTCAACTCGAAGATTGAAAGCAAGGCAGGTATATTCAGTAAGTTACCGCCCTATATCAATATTTTATTGAACCACCTTTTGAACATGCAACTGCTCTGATTCGTTCGGATACCAAGTTTACCAGCTTCTGGAGTTTTTAACATTACGTGAAGCTAAAATACACGGTTGAAACGAATATCTTAAAACCAATAATTGCATAAAAGATTTAGCTGGCTTAAAAATTACGATTTGATGCTTGAAATTTGCTTCAAAAATTAGTTTTAGGAAAAGTTTCATGATCCAAAACGTCTGTTTGTTAGTGTAATCATTTCATTGTAGCATAAAAGTATTAACTATTTATTTCTTAACCGTCATAAGAGTTTCAATCACGCATTACTTTTGTTGGAACTTGTTTAGAATTAAAAATCTGGAAACATAAAAAAACTTCTAAACGTGATTTTTTTTAAAGATAAAAATCTCCAAAAATGAAAAATTTCATTTTAATTATTTTCGAACATTACTATTAAATCCCCTAAAGTAGCATACGTATGCAAAAAATCTTTGTCTTTTTCTCTAGCAGTACATCCGCAGTTTCCTTTTATTTCCCTTCTTATAGGTGGATTCCTATCCAATTATTTTTTTCGATAATAAAGCAGCGGCAAGATAGCTGTTCATTTCTTCTCTCCCTCTCTCTCTTTTTTTCTTCCGAAAAACTCCAGCTATAAAGAAGGAAAACTGCATAATATATCTTCAGTATTTATAGGATTCTGCATCAGCTGTCTTGTATTGTAAGAGAATAAAGACAAAAAAACTCTTCATTTGAAATACAAATTGCTTTTTTTCTCTTTCGACACCAAGTTTCAGATTTTTTATGCTGAATCAAAAAGATTTTATTTTTTGTCATGAGGCGAAAGCACTAAAAAAATAAATGTTTGATCTTTTAGCATTAAAGTGTTACAAATGTTTGAAATTTATGATTTAACCACTGTTTAAATTATTCTAAATTCATTTAAAAATGACCTTAGATAACATTGGACAAGCCGTTAAAATGTACTACGTATGCAATTCATTAATGCATTTATTGTAATATCGCATGTTCCTTACCAAATTGAAGGGGGGATAAAAGGCTCAAGCGATCTTCTTACCAGTGTTTTTCCATTGAAATCTTTTTTTTTTCGTTGTTGTTGTTATTCTTTTAATGTTCATAACTGTGTTCGCAAGGTTCGTTGATGTAAATATAAAAAACCAAATTTTTTTGTGAAAAATATGATGCATTTCTTTCTCAATTAATGTGAAACATTTCTCCCTCAAATATATATATATATATATATATATATATATATATATATATATATATATATATATATATATATATATATATATATATATATATATATATATTCGAGCCCGCCTAATGAAATAGGCAATTTGCCAGTAAAAATTATTCTAATAAGCAGGATATTCTATTATCCGATATTCCATTAAACGAGCTCGACTGTATATATATATATATATAAGTATTCTCTTTGGGTCCAACGAATATAATAGGTAAAAGTTTTCCAGAAATCTTTCTAATAAAGAAGCAATTCGCACCATACCATGACGTGTGATTTTCTATTCACATATTTAAAGCCAAAAGATGCGATCGAGTAACGCTCTGACGTCACACACAATGATCTTTGCACCACTATAAAATTTCATACATTTCAAAGATGTAAAGTAAGACAAAACAACGTTAGAAGAAGCACAAATTTGTAAATTACAGCAGACACGTGTTTCGGCGTTACAGGGAACGCCTTTTTCAATACAAAAAATAATGAGCTTATGGATGAAAAGACATCCGACAAAAGCCAAGAGCAGATAAGCATGCAGCTTAAAAGATAAAAACAGCGGATTAGCCAAACACCAATGACAAAGTTATAAACCGATCAGGAACCAATAGGAATGCAAGCAAAGGCCAAGAGCTTTCTCTTAGGTACGAACCCAGAAAGAAAGAATTCAATTGGGCAAAGATTAAGCCGAAGCTTAAACAAAAAGAAAAGAAATTGTCAGTAACCGTGAACCGCAAGAAAGGAAAAGCTGAATGGAAAACCATGAAATAAAATAAACAGAAACAAAAAATATTCGAAAAAAGGAAAAATAAAGATAAATAGAAGAAAATGGGGGGGGGGGCGGTGTCAATCAAGACAAAAAGGTAAAAATAAACAAAGGAAGATCAATAAAAATGAATGGAAAAAAAGGGGGGGGATGGGAAAAGGACAGTATTAAAGATATGGGAGCCAAATGTTAGAAAAATATGGAACTGCACTAAGATCGTTAACTAAGTTAGAACTGTTCTCAAAATATGAAAGGATTCCCAAAATTCAAGATCTGATGAATTGGGGCATTTTTGGATAATCTGATAAGAGTTAAAATCAAAAGAGTGATTCGAATCCCAACAGTGTTGAGCAATACTAGACTTATTTAATTGTTGTTTTTTCACATAATTTTGATGCTCTTTCAAGCGAATTTTTAAAGCACGCCGAGTCTGTCCAATATAGGCAAGTTTACATCTACAATTAATTCTATAAATTCCACAACAATTAAGACGGTGAATAGGATCTTTAAGAGAAGAGAATGAAAGTTTATTAATGGGAAGGGAACACAACCTGGATTTGGAAACGTTTTAGAATCTTTGTGCTTCTTCTAACGTTGTTTTGTCTTACTTTACTGTTCAGCACAAAGGTATTTATTTATCTTATTTGTGGCTTAAACGGGCCTTATATTTACATTTTCCGCCTTTTATGCAATTTGTTTTTGTTTTTGTTTTCGGAATTTTTGTTTATTGTTGTATTTTGATCGTGACTTTTCACTTCTTGTTTCTTATTCTTTCTGTTATTGTTTGATGTTGTTTATTCTCATTCGGTTTTGTTTTTGCTTTTGATTATGTCTCAAATCAATAGGTTTGCCAATCTTCGGATTAAAAAATTTCGTTTTTTGAACCATTTAAAGTTTCTTCAAGAGTGTAGACGCAAGAAAATTTTTCCGAAGTTTATTTCTTTGAAATGTAATTTGCCACGTTCTGTAAAAATTGACAAAGTAATCTTTCGGTCGAAATTGGCTTTACTCAGAGCTTCGATCCAGGAAACTAGGAAACATTTATCGTTTACTGAACGTAACTTTTATGATTTACATCTTTCGGTTTCTAATTCCATTCCCAACTTTAACATTATTGACAGAAATTCTTTGTCTAGAACCTTTCGTTCCTCTGATAACTATCAAATTGTTTTGAAAAAGAAATTAGCTATGCTTTGTAAATCTTCTCATGTCGTTCCTTTTGATAATTTACCTGTTGTTAATAAGAATGTTGTTGTTAATCTTTCTAGCGTTCCATTAAGTAATTCTCAAATTGAAGCTCTAAAATGTAATGATAATTTTGCTGTGAGTGTTAATCCTTCTTTTTCAAAGCTTATTGCTCCTGTTGAGAAAGCTTTTAAATTTAGTGCCTTAACTTCCTCTCAAAAAGATTCGATTCGGCATCTTATAGCTTCTAATATTGACTTTAACTCGAAAATTTCTAAACCTGTATTTGCTAATACTGTTAGCCGTTCTGTTAAAGACTTAGTTTCGAATTCTGATCTGGTTGTTACCAAAGCTGACAAGGGTAGCCAAATTGTTGTTATTCACAAATCATCTCATGTTGATAAAACTAATGATTTGATTTCTTCTGGGCCATATGCTGAAATTTCTAAAGATACTAGTGATAAAGAGTAAAAAACTATTTCATCTGCTGTCAAGTCTGTTAAGTCTATTCCTTCAAATGTTAAACGCTCTGTTGTTCCATCTATTGCTAATTGTGCTAGATTTTATGCTTTACCTAAGGTGCATAAAGCTGGTATTCCTTTCAGGCCGATTGTTTCCAATATTGGTACGGCTTCGTACAAACTTGCAAAATATTTAGTCTCTGTGTTTTCTCCCCTTAGGAGTCACAATTTATTTACTATTAAAAATTCTGTTGAGTTTGTTAAAAACATTCATAGTTTCGTTCCAAATAATTCTTTTATGGCTTCTTTTGAAGTTAACTCTTTATTTACGAACGTTCCCGTCGAGGGTTCATTGTTATGTCTTCGTAGAAGACTTTCTGAATTTCATTTCACCAATACGGAAATTGAGGATTTAATTTTCCTTACCCGTACTTGTCTTAAGTAATGTTCTTTTGTTTTTAAAGGGAAATTTTATATTATGTTAGATGGTCTGGCTATGGGAAACCCACTTAGCCCCATTCTTAGTGATATTTACATGCATTATTTTGAGGTTAAGCTGTTCCAAAAACTGCAGTTTAAATTTTATGCTCGGTATGTTGATGATTGTTTTGTTCTAATGAACCAAAATCAGTTTGAGAGTGATGAGGTTTTATCTATTTTAAACTCCATTGATCCTCATATCCAGTTTTCTTGTGAGAAAGAACGGAATAATTGCATTTCATTTCTTGATGTACTTGTTTCTCGTACTGAAATTGGTTTTGAAACTACTGTTTATCGCAAACCTTTTGCTGTTTCTTTACCTCCTCATAGACTATCGTCTCATCCTCCAAATCAAAAATATTCTGCTTTCAATTCTTTTGTTTATCGCGCAATTAATATTTGTTCTTCGTCGGAACTTCTCAAAGTGGAACTTAATTATCTTAAAGCTGTGGCAATTGATAGAGACTATCCGCCAACTTTGATTGATTCCATTTATAAAAAACTTTCAAATAAATCCCAAACTAATGTTCTTAACCGAACCTTCATCAGAAAGAATTTGGTTGTTTTGCCTTTCTTTCCATCTGTAAGCTATCAGGTTGCTAAGATTCTAAAACGTTTCCAAATCCAGGTTGTGTTCCCTTCCCATTAATAAACTTTCATTCTCTTCTCTTAAAGATCCTATTCACCGTCTTAATTGTTGTGGAATTTATAGAATTAATTGTAGTTGTAAACTTGCCTATATTGGACAGACTCGGCGTGCTTTAAAAATTCGCTTGAAAGAGCATCAAAATTATGTGAAAAAACAACAATTAAATAAGTCTAGTATTGCTCAACACTGTTGGGATTCGAATCACTCTTTTGATTTTAACTCTTATCAGATTATCCAAAAATGCCCCAATTCATCAGATCTTGAATTTTGGGAATCCTTTCATATTTTGAGGAACAGTTCTAACTTAGTTAACGATCTTAGTGCAGTTCCATATTTTTCTAACATTTGGCTCCCATATCTTTAATACTGTCCTTTCCCCCCCCCTTTTTTCCATTCATTTTTATCGATCTTCCTTTGTTTAGTTTTACCTTTTTGTCTTGATTGACACCGCCCCCCCCCCCCCCAATTTTCTTCTATTTATCTTTATTTTTCCTTTTTTCGAATATTTTTTGTTTCTGTTTATTTTATTTCATGGTTTTCCATTCAGCTTTTCCTTTCTTGCGGTTCACGGTTACTGACAATTTCTTTTCTTTTTGTTTAAGCTTCGGCTTAATCTTTGTCCAATTGAATTCTTTCTTTCTGGGTTCGTACCTAAGAGAAAGCTCTTGGCCTTTGCTTGCATTCCTATTGGTTCCTGATCGGTTTATAACTTTGTCATTGGTGTTTGGCTAATCCGCTGTTTTTATCTTTTAAGCTGCATGCTTATCTGCTATTGGCTTTTGTCGGATGTCTTTTCATCCATAATCTCATTATTTTTGTATTGAAAAAGGCGTTCCCTGTAACGCCGAAACACGTGTCTGCTGCAATTTACAAATTTGTGCTTCTTCTAACGTTGTTTTGTCTTACTTTACTGTTCAGCACAAAGGTATTTATTTATCTTTCAAAGATGGTCAGGTGGGAACGATTTGAAAAATCAGGTCAGCTGACATGGAATGGCTCAATTGCTTCGTATTTCGATTGATCCGATTTTTTAGTTAACCTGCTACCAGCATCCACTGGCAGATTTTTCTAACCCAGCTCTTAAAAATTACGGGAATATAGCCAGTAAAAATTAATAGCAAAATTTTGAGTAAAGCTATGAATTTTCGTTTTTATCATTTTTGATATAAAAAATTTGAGAATATCAATCCGACGACAACAAATACTTAATCATTATACTATTTCTAGCACTAATAATAAGTTTAAACAAACATTCATTTTATTTTGATTTTGATAGTACTTCATAAATATATTTTTTGCGACAGAGTAGTGTAGCGGTTAGACGCTGGTCTCTTACGCTCAAAGGCACAGGTTCGGTCCTCGCTCGAGTCGGAGGATTTTCATTATGAAGAAAATCGAGTGTCCACGTCGTATGATCATGCAGCATCTAAAAGTTCTCTCGAACACTCGTTTGGCTTAGAGTGTTCATGGTAAAATTGAATTCCTGGAGCAATTTTACATCAAATAAAGCCCAGGTACCTCCATCTGGTGGGAAAACTGGGTGTCAAAAATCTCGTGGTAAAAGCCTCCGCCGACAGTGGCGCTACATGAAGAAGATGATTCTATTTCAAGGGAATACTGTAAGTCTGCAAAAGGTAATGCCTCTACGCAACCCCTTTCGAGAAAAAAAAATAAAAAAGATTTTGGATGTTAACTAAAATCTTATTTCTGACAATTCATGAACTGGAGATTTTTTTTAAAATTATTTTCATTCATTTTTGTGGTGGACTTTTCAGACATTATGTTTTGTAACTAAAACTTTACTTTGTACTACACAAACTTTCTGTTTACATTTCAATCAGTGTTTCTTTTCTTTATTTTTTTTTCGAAAACTTCCTTGATATTGTTTTAGAAGCGACTTTATTTTGATAAGACATATAAATGTCTTGAATATCATTTTAGTATTTAAATATAAGTGAAATATTTTATAACATTAATTAGTACAAACAACATTTTTATACTAATGTTTATACAACAATGCGTTTTTCTAAAATTCCAGTATCGCATAACGTAGTTTTTGCAAGTACAGTTTCGTATTTTCAATAACATTTTTAGACTATTGAATGTTTTTCGTAACAATATTTAAAAACTAATTTAGTGATTCCACAAAAATATGTTCTCAAACATATACTATTTTTATAATTGTCTTTTGTAACTACAGTACGTGTAAAATATATGTGTGCTATAACTTTGGCTTTTAAAACTATAAGTACGTTAAATGCACTATTTTGGAAAACATCAAAAATCGTCATTGTGCTGAGTGGCAGAACATGAATTTATTTTTAAGTGACTAACACAAAAAGGTCCTAATAATTTATTTCTTAAAAGGTGATAGCACTTAAGCAAAAAAAATCACGAACCTAAAAGTTCTTTCAACATTTCTTGCATTTCCCTCACGTACGCAGCTTGCTTCACAACGCTTTTCGCCCATAGTTAACGACAGAAGCAACAACGACAAAGTTCCAGACTACGTGACTAAGATCGTTTATTTATGTAGCGAATCTTTTCTAACCTTAAACTTTGTTATAACTCCAAAAGTAGTACGGCACTAACTGGACAAATGATTAATGATTTGGTTACACGTAGTCATCCTGGGAAACTATATTGATTGTGGTTTGCTATAAAATGTAAAAGAAAAAAGGAAATGAAGCACCAAATGAAGGATCGCTATTGTCTTTATATCTTAACGATATTTGGTGGTTAATGAAAATTTGTACCATATTAATAGATGTCAAATAATGTTAAAACTAGCTAAAAAAAAAACTAAATAACTTTTCCCCTCCACTGACTGTTGGAGCCTGGCAATAATTTATTCGATTTTGACGCTTAATAAAATATTGAATTTTTAGATGTTGGTGATGGCCGACAATATTAAATAATTCAATTGAATACAATGTTAAAACGCTGAATAAAATTAAGTCATGTATACCACGTTTATCTACGTATTTTTAAACGTAAAGAAATTTAACGCCTGCATTAGTTAAAAGCATTTAATGCTTAGGTTTGAAAGCCATGTATTGACATAGAGGCTCAATGTCCAGAACAATAGACACATTATTTCTTTTTTGTTTGTTGCAATTCATAATTTCTATTTATTATCCTGGTACATCGTTCTTTGTACCCATTCTAGATTTTAACATTTTTTTAATTCAATTTCAATGCTAGTTTTAAACATAAGTAGTTTTAAAATTAAGAGAACCGTTTTTATGGTGGATAACTTATACACACGTTTTGGTTTCCCCTGGACAGTTTTTATGCTCTTTTTTTTCACCGTCTCTCAGCGTTTATTATAATTATTCAATAAAATATTTGCTTGTACGTCTCTTCGAAATCTTATTTCCTTAAGAAGGGCTGGGGGTAGAGTCAACCAGTTCCAAAATACAATGCACAATTTTTCCTGAAATCTGTGTTGCCCTGCTGTTATGTTTGTAGGACTTCATAATTGTATGCATTAACAAACTTAAATTAACTGATGTCGCCAATTTCGTGGAAAAAACATTTTTTTTCATATATTTTTTATTATATAGCATATTTATAAGTTTAATAACAATCAAACAAACGGGACATGCTGCATAAAACGCAATTCGTTCTGTGCTTCTAAGCAGAATTGGCAAAAAAACCGGTTTTTTTTTTTTTAAGCCTATGGACCAAGGGTTTTTTGTATTTTTTCAAATAAAACCCGAAAAAACTCAACTATAGCTGTTTTTTTTTAAAGAAATGTAGGTTTTTTGTCATTTTTAATGAAAATGAAGGGCACTTGTAGCATTTTGTAGCCTTATCATATGGACAAAGCGCAAAAATTGTTTTGGGGTAAAAAAAAAGGTGGAAAACTAGTTAAAATTCAGCGTTTTCTGAAGAAAAGTATAAAAGACGACGAAACCCAAGAATGGTAAAGTTTCAGATATTTTAGTTCCCATGGTTACCAACAGTTAAGGCAAAGGTAGTTCTCGAGTGATAAAATCTATTGTTCGTTTTTAATTACTACATTTTTTATTTATTTATTTATTTATTTATTTATTTATTTATTTTTTTGCATTTTACTTTATTGTATTTCATTTTGTTATGCAAAACTACTGTAGAACCTCAAGTAGTTTAAATCCATTTTTACTGAATTCCAGCTTAATCAAGATATTTCTTTGAATTTTATGTTGCCTGTTTTTCTATTTCTGTGTACAGAGTAAAAAATATTAAACTTTTTCGTAAGATAATGAAAATACTGTACATCCCGTTCTGTTTTCTGCAGACCGTTTGAGAAACCTGTTAATTTCTAAAAAATATACCTTGTTTATTCCAGATTTTTGACCTGTAGGTTTGCAGAAAATAAATCACATGACAGCCTTTTAGCTAGAGTAGTTTCCTCTGTACAATCTACAAATATTGAGAAAATCAGACGTGACAGGACTTAGTCAAGATAATTTGAGTTATTTATTGACCAGTTAAAGGGAAAAAGTTAAATATATATATATTTTTAAATCTTTGAAGTATTTTTTTAATGCCGTTAAGAGTTTAAAAATACTATTAAAGTTCAAAGTTCACTTTTTATGTCCGTTTTCTGTGGTGAAGAAGAAATAAAAAAGAAGTTTAAATTGTAAAAGTTTTTCAATTAATTAATTTTTTTAAAGTGGGCTAAATAATGGTGTTTTTTTTTTTTTTTTCAAAAAAAAAAAAAAAAAACGTTGAAGTCCAATCCAATTGGGTCCAATCAAACCAACCCTGCTTCTAATCAAACATATGTGGAGTTAAAACTACAAATGTAAATAAATAGTTCAACTTCTAATTTTACACTTTTCTTCCAAGGCAAATATTGGTAGCCTACCGTTGGATACAATATATACGGGAGCCTCTTTTTTGTCTGGTCTCATTCCTCAAAGCCTGTGTGTGTCAGACGCATGAATTGAACAACTGAACCTCTTAAAGCGACGAAGCACCCAAACATGATGAGCGAGCCACCTTAGGCAAAAGCGCATAATTCATAGGAGGAGAAAGAAGTTTGGAGTAAAAAGTGAAGAGAGAGTGAATCACCTAGTGAACATTTTTACACTATTTATCAAAATTTCCCTATTTTAAAAATATAATACATTTTTCCATAGTTTTAAAATATATTCATTTTTTTATTCAAAAAATTACCATACTAAGAATAAATCTCTCTCAGAGTCAGTCTTTAATGATCTTTCTCCATACGCTCTGTTAGGACTCCGTATTTTACTTTTTATCAAACTTCACTATTTATCAAAATTTCATTATTTTGAAAATCCAACTCATTTCTAAATAGTTTTTAAAATATTATTTTTTTCTCATTTGAAAAATACCCATATTCGTAGTACATCTCTCTCAGACTCAGTCTTTTATGATCTTTCTCCATACGCAATGTAAGAACTCCGCATTTTACTTAAAAATATCTTCATTATTCTTATTTTTTTCTTGTTAATGCACCAGGCCCCTTTTTTGAGCAATCCCATTGCTTATTGTTCTCATTTGACTGTTTTGATTTCCTATGATTTTATTTTCCCCCCGCCTTCCTCTGCAGCACCACCGTCGACCGGCCTTACGATGCTGCTCCTCTAACGAAAACAGTCTCCAGGTTGCGTCCATATCCTACACACACATGCATACATACACGCACCTACACACAAACACACACACCTACCCACACACACATATATACAGACACTTACACATACACACATACATACACGCTTCTACACACACACCTACACACAAGCACATACAGACACCTACACATACACGCACTTACACACACACACACTCATACATACAACTACCCACACACTCATACCTGCACACAGACACAAACACACCTACCTACACACATACCCCCTACTATTTACACACAAATACCCACACACTCGTGCCAACACACAGACACAAATACACATGCCTAAACACACATACCCCCCCCCACACACACACAAACACACACGCCTACATACACACACACACGCTCGTGATTGCGAAAAACATAATTTGAATTCAAGATGTCAAATTCAAATTATTTTTTTTTTCTTTTCTTCTTTTCTTTTTAAATTTCAGCATATTTGTAACTAACTATTCTTCAACTATACCTTTTATACCGTTCGACTGCATTATTGAGTACGAACTTTTTCTCTCCAGCAAACGCCATGCCTTTTCCATTTTCCCTGTTGTGCTATACATTTTTTCCAGCAAATGATAATAAGTAGAACACTTCCTATTATGTTGAGTTGGTTGCGTGTAAGTCTCTTCCTGGAAGACAAATGCAGGCTTCCCAAGAAAATCCCTAGATCGACGTTCCACTGCAGAAGAACTTCCGGATAAGTATCTAATACGCATCTATTTGTAACATCTGTTGCATTTTCGTGTGCAAAGAAATATTGTGGTCATTTAAGATTTTCTTCGTAGTAATGGCATCACGTTCTATCTGTGCTTCAACACTGGTATAAGTTTTATAAAATAATAAATGATTATCATTCGCTAAGTTGTTTAGGAGAGATTTTATTTATTAACTTGAGCACAGGTTTTTGATCTGAACCATTAAAGTGGTAATTTTGACACGAAAGTTCTGTTAAATTTCAGAAAAAAACGTAGTTATAAAAGTAGTGGGGCAAAGTGAAGTGAGGAAATATGCACTCTGCTTTTAGTGCCACCTGTCTGGTAATGTTCCATCTATGTAGCAGTACGTAGCAGTACATGCAGTCTAGTCGAGCCTGCAAAAAATTACCTTGAAAATTAAAATTAATGACAATACAGGCAATTTTCAGAAATTGTTATTCATAATGTAACATTTTGTTGTACTCAAAAAACCTTTTTGTTGCTTTGATGGTGTGCTAAATGATTAAGATTAAGTTCAAGTTATTATTATTTAAAATATTAATTAAGTCTTTCTAGCATTCGATGCAGTAATTATATAGTTAATATAAACTTATTTGTACTTTAAATACTTTGCACAATTATTCGAGTGCATGCTGGGCAAAGTAAAATAGTTTTTTTGGTTTAATCATTTACTAAGTCACTTACATATTCATTTACTAATGCATTCATTTACATTCTTTTATTAGAAATTGTGTTTTTTAATTCATTCATTCACATATTTTCTAATTTATTTACTACTTGCAGTACCCGCACAGCGATGCCCGTGCTAAAAATTGAATGGAGGTCCGTTGAATGAAAAAAATTGACGTCCCCTCCCGCTATGATGTGAAATGATCATTTTTCTTTGTATAAAATGCGTACGCACCTTTTCAAAAAAAAAAAAAACACTATTTAAGTTTCTTTGGAATTTAAAACTTTTTGTCAAATGATTGAATTACATTTGCATTTGCTTTAAAACTCTATTTAGCGAGTGACGCAATTTTTACTGCAATATAAAATATTTCGCCTAATTAACAAAAAAAGACATCAAATAATTTCTTTCAAATGCAAAAAAAATTCCATAACTATAACTTATCGCCATTCCATAACTTATCGCCAAACTTGCCCAGCAACCACGCTATCATAATCCATCCGTCTAACCAAAAACAAAAACATGCCGTGTACCATTCAAAAATCATCGTCAGAAAAAAAGAAAATGTCGTACATTTCACTTGGATAAAAACAAATCAAAAGTTTCTTTTACTTCCAAACAAATCGCCAAAACAATGAACTTCATTAACGGTTGTCTTAAAACAATAATCCTAGACTGAACTGCTCAGAGCCTAACGCGCCAAGCAACCACGCTACCGGAACCCACTCCTTCTGCGAGTGAAGCGGATGTTTTTTCTTTGGCAATAATAAATGTTTCGCCAAACAAACAAAAAGGCATATGATCACATTAACAGTAGCTTTCAAATCTTTATATATTAAGAACTGCTTTTCCGGCTTTGCCCGGTCTACCTTGAGAACAAAAATTGTGTCAAGTGACATATATTCAACAATTAAAAGAATAACTTAATAACTTAAAGAATAACTTAAATAAAAGAAAAAAAACACTATGAAAAATTACCCTTCCAAACAATGACGACAGATATTAAAATACTTTTAAGAAATTAAAATGCGAAAGATGGATTTTAAAAGCGTAACCATGGAAACGCGAAAATAAAATAATTGACAACCTGAATCAAAATGACATATTTCGAAATTGATTTAAAAACGCTTGTAACTTTTTTTCCTTTGAAGATAGAGGCTAATTTTTTGCGACCATAGATCGAGAGAGATCTAGAGTAAAAAACCTCGCTTTTTCCAATGCTGTCAAAAAGAAAACTGTGGGACAATTCCTTCATATTTTATTGATAGCTTTAATAAAGAAAGTAGTGCCTAAATTTCAGCTAAGCCTAAAAAAGTTCGAGCTAAAAACGCAAATTACTCCCGCCGTAATTAAGTTAGAGCATTGAAATAAATTGTTTAGAACGCAGAAAATTCTACCCTTTTAAACGATATATAATATTAATATGTGCAAGTAATTTTTCACCCCTTTAATAGCCAATAATAGGCAATTTACGTGAAATTTGGGCCTAAATTTGAATAAAAAAAGAACTATTTATCGGATTTTTTTCGAATTATAGCCTATGTTACTCAGCAAGAAAGCACCTTTCATATAGTGAAAGAATTTTTCAAATAGGTCCAGTGGTTCCGGAGATTACCTCGAACATATAAACACACAAAAATCCGCCCTCTCTCTTTATAATATTAGTAAAGATGTTACTCAGCAAGAAAGCACCTTTCATATAGTGAAAGAATTTTTCAAATAGGTCCAGTGGTTCCGGAGATTACCTCGAACATATAAACACACAAAAATCCGCCCTCTCTCTTTATAATATTAGTAAAGATGTTACTCAGCAAGAAAGCACCTTTCATATAGTGAAAGAAATTTTCAAATAGGTCCAGTGGTTCCGGAGATTACCTCGAACATATAAACACACAAAAATCCGCCCTCTCTCTTTATAATATTAGTAAAGATGTTACTCAGCAAGAAAGCACCTTTCATATAGTGAAAGAAATTTTCAAATAGGTCCAGTGGTTCCGGAGATTACCTCGAACATATAAACACACAAAAATCCGCCCTCTCTCTTTATAATATTAGTAAAGATGTTACTCAGCAAGAAAGCACCTTTCATATAGTGAAAGAAATTTTCAAATAGGTCCAGTGGTTCCGGAGATCACCTCGAACATATAAACACACAAAAATCCGCCCTCTCTCTTTATAATATTAGTAAAGATGTTACTCAGCAAGAAAGCACCTTTCATATAGTGAAAGAAATTTTCAAATAGGTCCAGTGGTTCCGGAGATTACCTCGAACATATAAACACACAAAAATCCGCCCTCTCTCTTTATAATATTCGTAAAGATTATACTCAATCTTTTACGTTCATTCATATATTAAATCATTAATTTAATTAATTATTCTTTAATTTTTTCAATATATATATATATATATATATATATATATATTCGTTTATTCATTCAATTTTTCATTCACTCACTCATTCAATCAAAAATAATTTTATAGTCGAACAGAAAGTATCTCATTAGAAAAATATTTTATTTTTCACTATGCCCCATGAAAAAAAAAGTTACAATTTTTTACTTTTATTTCAAAGTGCAAATTTACAGCTAAAAATTAAAAAAAAAATCATTGCAAGTTTAATTATAAAATACAATGTCATTTCTTTATATTCTGTTAATTTTTAAAGCAAATTTCCAATTTGTAAAGCTCAGTCAACTTGACTATTTCACTTTGCCCACACATTCAAATATTATTGTTACAAATTTACGTTCACCTCTCATATTTGTAAAATGACGCAGTCTGGTAGTGTTGCCACTTCTAAAAAACAATGATGATAATACAGGTACCAATGCAGAATGGAAAAAAAAGTGGTTCGTGGTTTATTTCTTCAAAAATAGAGCCTGAACTAGAAAATACGAGAATTTCAGTAGCGTCCCTAATAATTTGACCACCCACTGTAAATGAAACTTAAATTACCTCATCGAATGACTCTTTTTTTTTTCCTGTTTTTTAAATCATTTGAGAAATGTACAAATATTGAAACCAATCTTAGAAATTAAAAACCCAATGTCTATGTATTTGCTACCGCAAAACTGGATTTACACAACATACCTTTTCTGCGAAATTGAAAAAAAAAAAAAAAATCCCACAATTCTAAGCATTTCGCCGGGATTAATTGAAAGCATTAATGTTTTACTGATGATTAATACGTGTTTTTTCCAATTGTGAAGCGAAAGTTAAAGCAAATATTTAACCCGTTACCAAAGAACAAAGTAAATTGCAATTTAATCGGAATTACAATTTAATTACATTTACAAAAAATTCTACCGTTGCCACGGGAACACCTAGACTATTAATTGTTGATTTAAGACGATCTTCATATACCTAGAAATACGGAGCGGGGACATTTTGAACCCCTGAGAAGAAATCTGAACATTTCCCTATGTAATGTTGTAGGGGAAGGTTGCCGTCAATGAACCGGTTCCATTATTGGATTTCAAAGATATTTTCCCCACCATAGTTTTTTCAGGCACGAAATCAGTTTTAGTATCTTCCTTTGTCTCAAAACTATCCAATACAGTATCGTCAAGGAGATTGAATCAACACATCATATTGTTAAAATTTTATAATTTGTATATTCAAAATATCAGCTACAGTATAGTTTTTACAATCATCATCAATCTGAGCATCAATTATATACATTTTGGTTGGTCATTTCAGTTCGCTTATAAAGTAAATATTGATGCAAATATAGGAAATATTTGAAAAAAAAAATCTTAGTTTGTGTTATTAAGTTTTCCATGCATAAAAATAATAAACACTACACTTTCCACGTAATCAGTTTTCTGCATTACCCCTCTTTAGCCGACATGCCGAAAAGAGCCGTGAGATTGACCAGTATGCCGATAAATTTGAATTTTGAGGTATGCCAGATAATTCGGTGTTCATTTCCAAAAAAAATCCGATTTAAATTTTAAAAAAAAATACTTAAATCAAAGAATTCCAGTTTGTTTATTTTTTTACAAGTTCATATGTATATATATACAGTGGTGGTAAAAAAATGCATCACCCGCGCCGCAAAGGAGAGGAATATCATCCCGACTGCATTCAACACACAGTCAAGCATCCCGTATCCCAGATGATTTGAGGATGTATTTCAGATCAAGGAGTTGGCGGGCTTCACTTAGTGCAAGGAACAGTAAACGTTCAGGTGTATATTGGCATTTTGGAGGAGAAAAGGCTTCCTACTATCCGGAATCACCCTACTTCAGTTCCAAACGTCATTTTCCAGGATGATTCTGCTCCGTGCCATAGGGAAAAACTGGTAAGTAACAATTTAAAAACCTTTACCCTGCCATTAGACTTAAATTGACATAGGGTTAAGTATTTTTTTTTCTCTAAACTCACACGCAGGTAACTACGTAAACAATTATCGGATTCCTACTGTTAAATGTTTATTTCATAAGTTTTGCAGAATTTCACATACATTCATCGTTAATCGGTCGACCAAAACGTCTCACATAATCCCTTTGTTATAAAAATGCGAGAGTGATGCAATTATTTTTTACCAGCACTGTATGTTGACAACAACAATATGTTGTAACACTGTATGTTGTAACAATTTAAAAACCTTTATCCTGCCATTAGGTTTAAATTAACATGGGGTTAAGTTTTTTTTTCCTCTAAACTCACACGCAGGTTCAGAAATGGAAAAATGAGCATGGGGTCAGCAGTTTGCCTTGGCCCGGAAACAGCCCCGATCTACGTAAACAATTATCGGATTCCTGCTGTTAAATTTTTATTTTATAAGTTTTGCAGAATTTCACATACATTCATCGTTAATCGGTCGACCAAAACTTCTTACATAATCCCATTGTTGTGAAAATGCGAGGGTGATGCAATTTTATTGCTAGCACTGTATTTCATTTTTAATTTAATGATTTTTTCGCCCTAATCATCATCATTATTATTATTATAACCGCCTGCGGCGACCAGCTGGTTCGCCTTTTTACTCTGTTCACCTTTCTATGCAAGCCGTCTCCAACGGCGACTGTTTGTGTTCTTGTCATTCACCACTTTACGCCAAGATTGACTGGCAAATTTGGCGGCGGTATGAATCAATCTATATCTATCTATATCAATATTAATTTAAATAAAACATTTTCTATATCTATCTCCAGTACCATCGTTTGGATTTTTTCCAAAGGAGGGGGAGGGAGCAAAGGATGTACTCTTGACTCAAACTTTGTCGGAAAATAACAAAAAGCATTTCCATTTTCACGTGAGAGCATTATTTTTACAAAATCGAGGGCTGGGGGGGGGGGGGCTATTGACCACCCGTTGAAGTTCCTTAAATGACGAACCTGTCTATCTTTGCTGTCCATCGACCTATATGACCTCTATTTATCTATTTGTAGATCTATGCATATCTACCTCTGATGGTAATTAACATTTTTTTTTCAATAAAGAAAGTATTAATTCGAAAAAACATGTTTTTTTTTGTACACTAAATATTCTGATGAGTTTCGAAAAAAACTAAACCCAGGAAAAAATTTTAAAAAAAAGTTTTTTTTCAAAAATTCAAAAATAATACAAAAACTGCTCTATTTTCAAAATTGTTTTTGTTTATCATATTTAAAATTGTTTTTGTACTATGGTGTAGGAAATTCAATTTGTCTGGCGCAATTCGTTCGGGGTCTGTGAGGTAAAAAGTTTTGCACTTTTGTGCAAAAAAAAAAAGAACCACATAAAACATTCAGGAATTATTTTCTAGTTAAAATATCAAAAATCGAAGCCTGGGGTGCACATCTTCGGCAAAAATTGCACATGTATACCAGTTTTCATCTTTCTAGGCCTTACAGTTTTCCTAGGAAGCGCGCCAAACACACACATACACAAACATCTTATTTTTTTGTATAGTTTCCAAAACTGATACCAAAGGTTTATAGTAACTAAAAATATTAAATAAAAAACTTTGATTCGAATCTATTAAAGCATATTTTAAAGACTGCATCATCTACAGTTTTCTACCTCGTTGTGCTAAGATTGCAGTCATTGGACATTGTTGAATTAAATTCTCCATTTAAAAATTCAATTAATGGTGGATTTTTATCATCTGCAAAGTAGATGTTGAAATCCCAACTCAACATCATTGGCAAATCATTAAAGCTCTTCCCAATTTTATCTTGAAGTAATGCAAATGCGTCTTTAGGATAAATAATTAAAAGTTTCATACAGAAAATCTCGTATTGCGCTTGAAGACTAAGCCGGTGAAATAAAAAACCGCAACCATAACAATTAGCTGTCCATTTTCACAGTGGCAACGGCAAACACAATATCTCACCGATATCAGAAACGTTGTTTTTTCCCATCTCAAAAAATACCCAACGCGCCCAAAGAATTTTTCTCTTCAAGAATATTTAGCAACGGTGAGGATTGAACACACGATGGACAGCTCCTTTTGTTCTTGAGACTGACGCGTTGCCGATTGCGCCACTGAGCCATGCACGCAATCTTAAGGAAAAGAAATAACACGTAAACGAGCAGTGAGAAGCCGCACATGCGCTGTATTAGAAGTGTTAGTGATGTGACGTGTTTTCGGTGTCATTTAATGGATGTTTTTTTCCCACCTCAAAAATGCTCAACGCACCTAAAAAAGTTTTCACTTCAAAAAAAAATAATAATTTAAAATAACCAGCGCTGTTTCATTTGCATTTCAGGAACTAGCGCCTAATGCACTAGTTTATGTACAAAAATATTATAAATGCTTCAAAATTTTGCAATTTTAAGAGGCTATTTTTTTTTTTTTTTTTGAGTTCTGCTATGTTTCAGCATCCGTAAATATATTTGCATTCCTTTTTTTTCTCAAAAGGGTCAAAATTACACCTGCTAACACTTTTAGGTGTAACCCTTTAGGATTGTTTGTAGGGGGAATGCAGAATTGTTTTGGGTTAAAAACAATTATGCATTCTTGAAAGCTTTATGTTATGAAACAGCATGATTATTTAGGAAAAGTAAAGGAAAAATTAAGCTTATTACAGGGTTGCCAACCTTAAAAAAACAATTTGAGAAGCATGTGCGGCGATTTTGAGGAGCATTTTGAAATTTTGCGGAGCAGCTCTTAATTCTTCATGAAATTAAAAAAAAACTAAAACCATTTATTCAAAATTGATTTTGAGCTTTAAAAATCATTTTAAGCACTAGCACAAAAATCAAAAACAGCTTTAAACAATATGTCATGTATGAAAACGCTTGGCCGGGAAATGCGGAGCAAAAGAACATTTTTGCGGATCTGCGGAATTTCTCTATTTTTTGCGGAACAGTTGGCAACCCTGCTTTATATTAAAA
The DNA here is from genome assembly GCF_026930045.1 of Uloborus diversus. Taxonomy (NCBI): domain Eukaryota; kingdom Metazoa; phylum Arthropoda; class Arachnida; order Araneae; family Uloboridae; genus Uloborus; species Uloborus diversus. The sequence continues at coordinate 184,476,054 of NC_072734.1, forward strand.
TACAGAGGAGCAGTTATAAAAAAAAATGTTTTGGGTCAAAATAACCCCTCTCGGAATTCTAGTGTTAAACAATAAGACAACAAGACTTAACAACGTATAAGTTTTTAATCGAGATCTTAACTACATAGCAGTCTAAAAACAACATTTAGTTTAAATACTAAATCTTTTGAACTGTTAGAAATAAAAATTGAAGAAAGGTGAAAAAAAGCAGCAACGATTTTGAAGATTTCATAACAATATGCTACAGAGCAGCGGCAAGCAATGGGCAAGCAATCCATCACACATAATGGAGACAGTGAGAAGCAAAGGGATGTAAGTGGCAAAATTAAAAATTTGGAGATGACCTGTACACATAGTAAGTGAACTCTCCTCTGTCTTGGGGCAAGAGATGGTACTAGTAGCCCTGGTAGTTACTGCTATACAGCATGATTTAGAAAAAAATTCCAATGAAAGCCTACCTAGGATGTTATCTTTAAACGTGTTTTACTCAAAACTTGAAAATGCCCACTTGCATCCCTTTGCTTCTCACTGCCTCATATGTCCTTTTTCCCCTGAATAAATATACATTCTTTCAAAAGAAAATGCAAAATTTTAAAGCAAGACATTATTTTTTAGCTTAAAAATATGAAATTTGAGTCACTGAAATGATGGATTTGCATTATAATATTTGTTTACTTAAAATTCGTGTTCCAAAATCCCCCTCGCTGAGAAAAAATAATATTCAAATATCCTCATTTGAAAAACAAATTTCCCTGATATCCCTGCAGTGAGGCAGAGCAGATGAGTTAAGTATTTGTAGTTGATATAAAAGATTGAAATTCACACACACACAGCAGCAGAGTTTCATAGTGAAGCACTTTAAGATGATGTGCTTTAGTTCTTGTTTCAGAATCAATTCTTATAAATTTAATTATAGGGAAAAACAAACTGTAAATCCTTTGAAAACTAGTCCTGAAAGTTTTGTTTTGAAAGTATTCAAATATATTCTAGGAAGAAACGTTTCAGATGAGAAATTTCAAAAAAAAATTCATTTTCACAAATATGTATGAAATCTATTTTATTTCTTTTGAGGGCTATTCAAATAGTGTACCTCATTAGAAAAATATTTTTTGAACAATTTTAAACTAAAAAAACTACAGATGCTTTACTATCACGATTGTATCCAAGGAATATATTGAAAATTATAGTTCAAGATAACAATTTGGCAAATAGTTTTGTAATTCTTTAGGGACCAAGTTAAGCTTTCATTAGTAACAAACATATGGGGTTTTTTTTTTCACTAACGGGGATAAATCGTCGTAGTTTGATAAGCTAATCTATTTCTTTTTTTTACCTTAGTTGCTTAGTGGCTGTGGAAAAATCTATGACCCTTGCCTTTATTGGGGGGGGGGGGGGGTCGAAGGTCAGTGACGGCATAAAAGTATGTTTTACTTATTTTTATGTTAAAAAACATAATTCCCATATTCTTTAAATAACCTCATATCTAGTGTTTCTCATTAAGACTGTATTCTTATTTACTTTCTGAAACACGCCGAAAAGTCAACTTTCAAAAATCCTTTGTTAAAAAATACGCATCTTGATGCAAGAGGTGTTTTTTTTTCTTTTAAAGTAAGATCCGTTTTGTTTTAGACACCAGTAGTTCGCGCTCATACCGCAACGAAAACGTGCGTCGTGTACCGTCATGCTTCAGGAAGAACTGTGCCCATTTTCAGCTTTGTACCTAACCTGTACAGTTTTGTTCTATACTTTCATAACGTTTAAGACGATCAATTCGCCCGTCGCATGTGCGGTTTGCCCAGTAATAAGCTTTTTTTCATCAAGGAACCTGTCCGCTGCTGAATTTCAGTTCCTTTTTAATGGACAATTTCTTTCGGATTGAATAACTAAAAAGTGCTACTATTTAGTTTTAAACGTTCAGTTACGGTGGTTAAAGAGTACTTGATAGTAGATGATGTTTCATTTTTTTGACGAGCAGTTGACGAGTAGTTTTACGGGCAGTCGACGTCACTAATAAAGGGATTTTCTTGTTACTTCATGAAATACGCTTGGAGCTTAGGTAAAATTAAGTGTGCACATTTCAATTTACGAAAAACGATCTTTTTAATATTTCGTAGTGGGAGGAGAAATTTACTTACGAGTTTTTTTTAACGTTGTATCACGAGTGCAGTAGTGCAACCAGTATTATCATAAAACTATTCGGTAAAAATTTAAAAATATATATACTATTTGTAAACTAAAAAAATAAGTAAACTGAATCACACATAAATAAAATTTTTAAACCTTTCTTTTTTTTTACTTCCTATTACAAAAAAGGAAGTATTGTATTTGCGAAAAAAATTGTCACCCAAAATTCGGCCTGTAATTTCCATTTTGCTCACCCTCAAATGAATGTTGAGTTTTTTTTTCAACCCGACCACACGTGGATATGTGCCTAGGAACGTACAGACACCCGAAATATCCATTTTGACGATCCCCGAGTTAATTACAACGAGTTTTCTCGTGACGTCTATATGTACGTATGTATGTACGTCTGTATGTACGTATGTATGTCGCATAACTCAAGAAAAGAATGTCCCAGAAAGTTGAAATTTGGTACGTAGACTCCTAGTAGGGTCTAGTTGTGCACTTTCCTTTTTGGTTGCTTTCGGATGCCCAAAGAGGGTCTTTTGCTCCTTTTTGGGGGGAAATCATTGTTAATTTCGATGCAAACTCAAGTGGTGTTATATTTTGGCGGACACTTGGCGATATATTGCCAGTCTTTTGATCGGCACGACAAATTTGGCGTTTATTTTTGTTTATTTATTTTTTTTTTAAATCTGGTTTCAATTTATCCTCTGTTGGTGATATTTAGGGAGTAAACTATTGAACCAAATTAAAACTGCCAATAATGAGAAAATTACATTAAATTGGAGTAAAAGGAAGTCATGTGATGCACACATCACCTCGTTTTTTTTTTTTTTTTTTTTTTTTTTTTTAGCAATCACGATTCCTTATTGTTCTCATTTGACTGTTTTTGATGTCCTATCTTTTTATTTTCCCACCGCCACCCTCCGCACCCTCACCGTCGACCGGCTCCTCACGATGCTGCTCCAATAGCGAAAGCCGCCTCCAGGTTGCATCCATGTCCTACACACACGCGCGTACATACACAACTACACACACAAACACACACACATACAACTACCCACACATTCATGCCTGCACACTGACACAAACACATATGCCTACACACATGTACATACCCCCCACACACGCATACACGCATTCATATACACAACTACCCACACACTTATGCCAGCACACAGACAAACACACATACACATACCCCTACACACAAACACACACGCCTACATGCACACACTTGTGATTGCGAAAAACATAATTTGAATTCAAGATGTCAAAATTCAAATTAATTATTTTTTTCTTGTTATACCCAAGGAATTAATAATCCTCCTAACTATGCAACTGTCTGCAAATTCTCCTTGCTAAGTTGTTTCTCCCTCAACATCAGCAGTTAGTTTCAAGTAATTGCTCAGCAGAAATTCGAGGAGTGTTGCGTTACATGCAAGAAGTCCGGTGGTGTAATCTCAAACATAATTTTATTCATGGTCCAATTTTCCCCGAAAAGCGAAAAGCATTCTATTTTCTCGTGGATGTAACAGATGCTCGAGAAAACGTGATCTTTGTGCATTTTTCATAGGGATAGGTTCAAAGATGAAACATTATACCATAACTGTTCTTTCCGACATAAAGTGCCCTACTTCGAGGAATATGGTTCGAATCACGCAATCCCTTATGTAGCCATTGCAATTTCTTTCTCACATTATCCCGATACATTTTTATATTGATGGAATAAATAGCGCACGAGCATTATCCGCTGTCAGCATTTATTTGCAGAAATATGTCTGCTGTATTGCATTTCACTATTTTTATTGATGCTCTAAACTTTCTTTGTTCGTGAATCATCATGGAAGGAAAATATATTCTGGTGTCGCTGGAACTTTTCATAAGAGGAAAGAAACTTCTCAGTTGATCAGGAATCTAATCAAATATCCAACTTATATTTGCTGGAAAAAAGTATTACTGTAAACTCCCAATTACCCACAGATTATGTCTATTTGATTATTTTAATCTGATGTTAAAAATTCGAAGTTTTTCTCTTTGCTTTTCTTGTTTTTGTTTTCTATTTCTTTCTCTATCGCTTGACTTTTCAAATCAACTTTGTTTTATAGTTTTCTACAGAGAAAATATCTAACGATTTTTTTTTTTTTTTTGTAAATTACGAAATAGGGGAATTATTAAATACACAATTACTGACACAGTTTATCTTTTTAAGAAGAACTTAAAGTGTAGTTATTCATGCTTTTCTTTTTGTTACAAGCTGACATAGTTTATCAATCAACTTAATTCAAATCAACTTAATTCATATCTCAATCAACTTAATTTCAACTTAAAAAATGTTTTTTTTTTTGAACAATCACGATTGCTTATTGTTCTTAGTTGACAGTTTTGAATTCCTATGATTTTATTTCCCCCCCCCCCGCCTCCCCTTGCTGCACCACCATCGGCCGACCGCCTCACGATGCTGCTCCTCTAGCGAAAACCGTCTCCAGGTTGCGTCCATATCCTACACACACGCGCATACAAACACATGCACACACCCACACACACACACACCTACACACACCTACACACACGCGCACGCGCACACAAAATACACACACTCGTGATTGCGAAAAACATAATTTGAATTCAAGATGCCAAAATTATTTTTTTTTTCGTTTATTTTTTTTTATTTTTTTTAAAGGTAGTTTAATGCAAAAACAGGCAAGATGGGAAAAACAAATTTCAAAAAGATTGTCTTTGACTTTTTACATTTCACTTTCAACCTTAAATTTAATAGTACTTCAACATAATTTGAATGAAACCGTAAACATATTTAAAAATATAAATTAGAGATAGTACAATGCTAAAATAAGTGCAAATAAAACTGGATGGTAAAGTCAATAAAAAGAATAGTATAAAACAATATATGATGTAATGGAAACGAATTCAGCTTTGACGTATTAAAATTTATTGTAAAACTTCAGTAGAAATTTTAATATAATTAGAATCAAATATTTTTCCTTAACAACTTTTATTATATGTTTTGAATTTCCCGTAAAATTTTAATAATTTACACAAAACTTCAAAAGCATACTCATCATTTTGTGCAGAGCCAAAAGCCAGACTTATGGTAATTACACAATCTTATCCTGCATTCCTTTGAATAAAATTGAACTTTAATCAAAAGATAAGGAAATGTGTCCCTTGAGATATTCCTGCCTTTTCTTTTGAGAATGATTCTCTTCGTTCGGAGAAACGTAATGAACAAGTTTATCTTTTCTGATGAATACGGGCTTGATAATGAGAAGAGACTCTTTGAAGTTTAATGATTTTCTAGTTTTTGACTTTTTCGCTGCAATATTTTTATTCATATGAGTAGGCAGAAATTTCCATGGCCTTTTTTTTATGAATGTGTTTTTTTTCTGCACAGAAAAGATAATGTGCCGTTGATGCAATATTAGGTCAAAGTTTTATTTAAATAAAAATGTACTTATTTTGAAACGGGTGCCTAATTTGCATCGCATAAGTAAAACTAGTGTCTGTTGGAAAATGTTGTAGATGTATGAAGTGTTTCTGGATTCTAATTTGTTCTATTTTAAAGTTATAAAAAAAGCATACACAATATTTTAGTTGTGAAATTTTTGTATTCTTATAACTCTTAAAAAGCAGAAATCCGAATGACGTGCGGAATAAATACAGCTGTTAAAGCAGTATAAGTGTATATTAATAATAGTTATACAGCAATATACAATTAATTGTAGTACAAAGATCGTGCAATATAAGGAAATATAGCAAAGAATCCGAAATGCCATTTGAAAGTTTAAAAAATAATTTTCTCGAGTCTTGCGAATGAGTAGAATCCATTCAAATAGAAGATTTGTGCCCCCCCCTCCCCTTTTTTTTGTTTAGCATCCTTGTGAAATACCAAAGAAACACACAAAAAAAAAAAGAAAGAAATAAAGCAAATAAACTTGGCCGAATGCAAAAATACATTCCTAATTATGTCTATATACAATCTTGTACAGTAAAACTTGTAAAGTTGACCACCCTTGTGTGTTGACCACCTGTCTAAGTTGACCGCTATTTTCAGGCACAGAGAATTAGATCTTATCATGTAATTCAACTTCTATAAGTTGACCACCTGTTTAAATTGACCGCTAAAGAAGTGCTTCGCAAGTGGTCAACTTACACAGGTTTCACTGTATTTCTAACTCGTTAATAAAATGCACTTTAATATTTTTATTAATCTGATGTTTTTATCGGAAGATATTACACCTTACCAAGAAAAAAGGGGGGGGGGGGTAAGTACGTCACTAATATGAAATTTAAAATGAAATATATTAGAAAGTACGACGCGCCCTCCTTTAACCCTGGTAAAAATTTTAAAAGTTTTTTTTTTTTTTTTTTTTTTTTTTTTTTTTTTTTTTTTTTTTTTTAGCCGGTGCTCCACATGTTTTATTAAGATGAATCTTGAGATTCAAAGCAAATCTTTTTTTTTATTTATTTTTAGTTTTTTTTAAGTTCTGGATAATATGGGAAAATATAGAAGACTGCAGATTACAAACTAAGTAATGCTGTCATAAATACTTGATGATTATTGCTGAAAAGATTGTATCTGTTTAGAAGGCTTTGAATATACATCATTTTGACAAATCGAATGTACCTAGAAACTCTTAGTTTTTGGGGGAAAAGTCAAAAGTTCAGTGGAAAAAGCTAAGTGGTGAAGTGAATTGATTGACCGTGACAGGACAAATGTCGTTGTCGGATTGTTCAAAATGACGGTTTTGAGGTTGTTTTTCTGAAGTCCCAGAACTTGGATTTTGATTCGTATTACTGTTGAACTAATAAACTTCCAGCACAAATCTGATTCTTTGGGGGGGGGGGGGGGGCTTACAGTGCCTATGGGCCGTAGGTTAGGCACTACTACAATAATGTTTTGTATAAAAATTACCTAGTTAAAAACCGAACTGCATGTGATACATTTGAAACATAATTTCAAAACAAATAGATTTCAACCATTTCGTAATGAACGGGTTTACACAAGCTTTCCTTTAGAAGAAACAATGACCATTTATTTATTTGTACATCCACTTAATTAAACAATTTCAATTCAATCCATGGTTTGATGTTTTCATAACAGATAGGGCAGAATAATCCTCAGTTTTAGAACCTAAGCACGCGACCTAGTGGTCATTTAGGAAACTAGCCAAAGAGGTGAAACATTTCAACTTTGCTTGGACAAGACAAGTATCACATTGCACAAGTCATATGCTACGTAAAGGGGGAAGGGGAGTCTTAATCTTACCTCTTTCAGCTACCATTGTCCAAAGACTGCATAGTTTACTGGATTAATGAATATATTCCTAAGTATTCCGACTACTCATTGTGTTATAGAAATTGCCAATGGTACTGCTTTTGCTGCTGATGTTTCTAAAAAGAATATCAGGGGAAAAATGCAGTAAACTTCTTTTTGTGACAATATAATATACAAAGGGTAAACTATAAAAATAAAATGTAAAAAAAAAAATTAAAAGTTAAATGCACAACTATAAAATGTAAAATATAAAATTGAAAAATTGTGAAAACATAAAATGCAAAAGGATAACAATGTAAAAACAAGAAAGAATTTAACAAGGGCAATCAGTAAGTCCCTGTAGCTTACAAACGGATTGACCTAATTAACATCTTGTTTTTACTTTTGTTGCTTTATGCATGAAATCTCAACGCATGTTGATAATTCTGGGAGTGAATGAAATGATTACGCACAGTAGAAAGGAAAGGTTTGTCAAGTTTTCAAATACATGTATTGAATTTCAAAACTTTACACTGATCTGCAAGTTGGAGATATACATAATATAATGTTACGACCCCAGTAATTGGCACTTTAAGAGTTTTCCCTTAAACTTACCTCTGTTTTCATTACTTAGAAAAAAAATATTTACTTGCAAATATTATTGTATTAAAGAATGCACATCAGTGCATCTATTTAGTTACTAAATCAAAAATACTAAAATCAAAAATATTTGAATTGATAATTATATATATATATATATATATATATATATATATATATATATATATATATATATATATATATATATATATATATATATATATATATATATATATATATATATATATAAAGTTACCAAAATCACGAGTAATTGACACCTGATACCCCGGTGTATGAAACCTTGTGATCCAGTAATTGGCACATTTTGACAGAACTGAAAAATCACTTTATTTTTCACTTTCAGATTACATACAAATTTTATCATTATAAGATGCATAATTAATGTTAATTTAAAGTCGTTAATTTTACGAAATTAGTGTTAAATCACACATCTTGACGTTGAAAATTATTTTAGAGAAATAAAAATAAATTTAGAGTGTTGAATGGAAAAAATATCGATATTATTGCTATTTCTTTAGTCGGTATGCAATTTTGGTTTTGCCAATTATATCTGTTTCTACAGAAAGAGGAACATTGGCCCGATAATTCTAAGGGATCATAAAAAATGAGCCGAATCCCTACAGTCGCAATATCTGACTGATGGCCAAATATATTTGTTTTTTATTGTTTCTCTTAAAAATTTAACAGTATATTCTGTAGAATTGAAATCAGTAGTAGAACATATAATATAGTTGCTGCAAAAGTATCAGAAAGTATGCTAGTGACATATTGCACAACATAATAGTGTCTATTGGCACATATGCCAATTACCGGGGACTAGCAAAACTGAAGCACCACTGAAAGGCATCTATCATTATTTCAAAAGTCCAAAAAGGGAAAAAGATATGTTTCTAACCACTCAAAGTAATACTTTTCAACTCAACAAAACATTTAACAACGAAAATTTAAAATGTATTTTGAGTCAGATTTTAATGGATAGATGCGCATGCTTCCCTTAAGCCAGAGAAGAAGCTTTTGCAATAAAATAGCTGATTTGACACAAACCACAATTGTTTCTCCTTCCTATGCACTGCTACCATTTAGTAACATGAATTGAAGTTATAATCTTTAAAGAAAATGTATATTTAGTTGATATATAGCCTTTCGTTTTTTAAAGATTGGATACGAATCTTATTTTCCGTCATTTTTGTTGAAAGTGCCAATCACTGGTGACCTGCCAATTACTTGGGGTGTTACACTACCATTGATATTATTATATTAATACAAAACTTGGAAACTAAAATAGAAAGGTAAAATTTCTTCCGTGATCACATCTAAATAAAGCAATCTTTCATAAAGTATGCATTCATTACCCCTGATTGAAAAAAAATGTATTTGCATTTAATTAACTTCACGTTTGATGGAAATAAATTTAATGATTCGCTTTTGCTTTAATTAAAAAGTAATAATTTAATCATTTGGTGAGTAATGATTTTAAAATATTTCTTATTAAAAATATTAAGGTTACATTTAATGGAACGTATTGATTGCAATTACCGAAATAAGTTTTTCTCATAATGAAATATTTCTTTTTTTTTACCTCTAAAAGTTATCGCGCTCAATTCATATTAATCAAAAGGGGAATTGAAATCTAAAGTTAAGAAAGGCTTCATAATTAAATATTTAATTTTCTTTTAATGTGTAATAGATAGGTTTATTTGACTGACTCTGCGAAGTAAAAGGAAATAAATCATTTATAAAGCTCTTGACTGATTTTTTTTTTCTCAATTAAGAGGTTTGTACACTTTACTGTTTCTGACTAACCGATACTGACGTTTATTTCTATTGTTATTATGCATTTGAGAAAAGTTTCATAATAAGTAAAAGTAAGTTTCATTTAGTTCTTTTTCCTTCTTAGTATCAATTTCAGGTTGTGGGCTCTAACAAAACATTACATTTCTTTAAACTTAATGTGTCGTCCGTTTTGCACGAGAAGTTACCTGACTCTGCCTTCACCACGTGTTATCCGATGATTCTGTTTCGCAGTTTTCGGCAGAAAGCTTATTCGGATCAGAGCGTTATGTCATAAAAGTAGCAGTTTCAAAAACGGAAGAAAAATGATAGAAGCAACACGCAAGTGCAGTAAAGGACACTAAGACTTTTTTTGCACGTTAAAATGCACGCCTAATAAGTAATGGTTGTCTGGTCGTCTTAGTTACAAGCTCGGGGATATGTTCACCTATCACCCTCGCGTAAAATTGAATTCTGCGTCCGAGAAGGCGGGTCGAAGTGCCTACTCTTGGAAAACTGACTATACCCGCTCTACCTAATTATATTACCGGTGTTCTAAAGTATGTAAGAGTTAATCAGAATAAGGAAATTATTTTTCAGTTTTCCGTTATTTAATAGAGTTTTTTGGGAGAGGTTTGAAGATGTGGTTAGAAAAAGTGTTTTCAACGTAGTACTCTTAACAAAATTATTTATTAATATAGTGTTCAGTATTTAAACTAATAAAAAATTCTTACACTTGCTAGTGAATTACGCTATTATATCGGTTTTATTAAAAATTATGTTATTTGTAAAATTGTTTTCAAGCATTTATATGAAAATAAGGAACTAAATCAATCCACTATTAAATGTAAAGTTATCACAAAAGGTTAATTTTAAATTAAACGTCTTAGATTTAATGTTAATGGACTAAGAATGTAGAATAGACAGTTTAACTAGAAAGCATTACAGAGTAAAAATTAGCTAAAACCTAACTAAGGTGAGTTCAAGTAAGTGCGTCTGCGATATTTTGGAAATGCTGAACAGAAGAGACTTCTGCCATGCATTGAATATATTGAGTTAATGTTAAGTGATAATTACAATAAGTAGAGATTGGCACTGGTACTGGTAGATAAAACACAATC